>NW_008358101.1:7630526-7674486 GCF_000622305.1 Nannospalax galili
TCTCTTCCTTTCTTTTTTAATTCCTGGAAATTACAACTGACACCAAAAAAAATCTCAGGAGAAATTTATTATAAGAGCTCACAAATTCTCATTCAAAGATGAAGGTCAGTGGAGACAAAACAGAACAATTTCAATCCGTTTTAATGAATCAAGACTGATGGAGTGAATTCCCTCTTGTGAAAGGGGGAAAAAGACATTTACTGAGATTTCCTCTCAAAAGAAGGTTTTATTCAAGACCATAATATTTCAAGGACAAAATACATTTTTCCAGGTGTAGAAATTCCTTCTCATATTCTATTTAAAATGAATTTGTAGGAAGTAAGATTGAGGTGGGGGTTCATTGTTTACTTTTTTTTTCTTTGTTTTTAGAGACAATGCATGGCTTGCCTGGAACTTACCTTGTAGACCAGGCCAGCCTCAGACTCACAAAGATCAGATTGCCTCTGCTTCCCAAGTACTGGCGTTACAGATATGTGCCACCATGACTGGTGAGGTTATTTTAAAAAGATGGAAGAGAAGACTAAGAAAGTCTTTTGTTGGAAGTTGCTGGCATTAATGCTTTCTGGGTGATTCTTTCTTTTTTCACCTATAAAAAATCTCTTTAAAGTTCTTGTCCTTGAGACTGTCAACCATTCATCTTTCTCACCCTTGACTCTCTGGTTCTCACTTCCCAGTGTGAATTTCTCCTACTTTCTTTTCGTGTTTCTTTTCTGTTCTTTTTGTGTATATTTAAGAATTATTAAATATAGGTTGTACTGGGATACATACTGTGATGGTTAACTTTAATTGTCAGCTTGTTAAAATCTAGGCTCACCTAGGAGATAAGCTTTTGGGTACCCCCTGTGAGAGATTAGCTGATTAAAATAGGCCTCTGAGAAGGTCTGAGGTACTATCTTTATGGGTTTGATTCATGTGGGAAAAACTATTGCAACTGTAGGGGGACCCATTCCTTGAGTGGGGATCCCAGACAGTAGAAATGCAGAAAGCAAACCGTACTAGCATTCACCTCCACTCTTTCCTGATTGTGGATGCAATGTGACCCACTGCCTCAGGCTCCTGCTGCCATGACTTCCCTGTCATGATGGGCTGATGGGTGGTACCCTAAAACTGTGAGCCAAAATAAACCTTTCTCCCATAAGTCACTTTTGCCCCAGGATATTTTATCATAGGAACAGAAAAGCAACTGAGACAACTAGAGTGAAATGGTTACTACAGGCAAGCAAAAACCATATCCATGCGGCACAGTTATCCACTCCATCCCTCTTCAGCTGTCATATGATAACTATAAACAATACTTTTCACCAGCTTCTTGACTAGGGGCATCTGTTCTAGATGCTTTCCCAGCTTGATCTGTCAGGGGTCCATGATTTGAACTGGCTTCTACCAGATGATGATGAAACTGCTTCATGCCCTGAGTATCTACATTTCTTGAGCTCTTTTCCTCTTGATGGTAGGCACATACATTTCTTTCCAGTATCTTTTCTTGAGTAGTATCCTATTAGTCTGGGTTGGAAGGCTTGGGGGTATGGCAGGAAACTTCTCTGTAGATATGACTGAAGTTTACAGGACTTTGGACTCTAGACAAGGAGAAAGATGAGAGTCGTGCCTTCCCAGGATAAGTCAAGGACCATTATTACATTCAGATCCTCTTTAAACTTTGCGAAAAAGACCTAAAGATTGTGGAAGGTTATTTATGGGCTAAATCTTTTTCAAAAGGCTGAAACCAGTTGTAGATTTGTATATAGACCAAACTGAATAATAAACAAAGACTTGAAAAACTAATGATGCCTTTGAACATAATAATAAGATGTTTAATACCCAGACACTTGGAAGATACTTTTCAAAGATCTCTTACCCATGAGGAACATTTTCTATAAGCAACCAAAAATCATTATGAATAAAAATAAATTAAATCCCCAATAGCTTGTGTAATTTTGGGAGTCTCTTGGACTACCCTGACCAACAACCCTATTGGTGAAGACAGGACATAATTCAGACACATGAATTGGAGCAATGGAGCTGAAAGTGACCTGGAAGCCACGTAGCTTCTATAGTTTTGGAGGACACTGTGAAATTTGCTAAGGGATAAAAATCAATCGATTCACCCACTTTAAAACCTAATCACAACAATGAGCGGCACAGCAAACGATATTGCTGCAGTAGTGGCACTTTTATCTTGGGGGTAATCAACATCTACTTAATTGGGCTTAAAGTCCACTCAGTGGGTTTTAAGTTCCCTAACTCATGTGTGGCACTGTGAACATAGCCAAATACACATGACTGGGGAGGTCGTAGTTCTTAGAGAAGACCCTACGGCTGTCATATCCCTAGACAAATGTAATTTCTCACTACATGCTAAATATGGATCATTGTATTTACAGACAAGTATGCCTATCACCACTCATCAAAGAAGCTTCTTTTGCAATAGAGACATACTATTACAGAGTTCCACAACTGGTTACACACCAGTCAAGCACTGCAGTTTTGCTTTAGTTTAAATTTTATTAACAGAAGACTCTCTGAATGATGAGGTTTCTTAAATTAGCAACATCCATCATTAATTTAAGAACTGCTAGTGACTTTTCACTTACTAATCCCTTGCCTACTTCTTTTCTTTCGTAAATTTTTAATTGAACTTTTGTGCATTTCATACAATACATCATATACCCCTCCCCCATCCACACCCCCTCAAATCCCCCCAACCACCTGATTTCATGCATTCTGTCATATATGTTAAGGCCTATAGAGTTAAGTTTGTGTACTGAGCTCTATGTACCTCAGTGTAAGTTCATCCACTGGAGTCTAGTCACCCTCTCTAGAGTTAGTCCCTTAAAGAAGATCAACTCTCCCTTGCCCAGCAGTAATTGGCTGCTACTTTATTTATTTATTTATTTATTTATTTATTTATTTATTTTTAAGTTGGATTTTTGTGATTTTCTTTAAAAATTATTTTTCATTGAATTTTTGTGCATTTCATACAGAACACCTCAATCAATCTTAATCATCTTTATACCTCCGTCTCCATTGGCATCCTCTCATAGACAACCCCCCCACTAGAATTCATACATTCTTTCATTTGTGTTAAGGCCTATTGTGTCAAGTTAGTGACCCCAGACACTCCTCAGTGCAAGTTCCTCTACCGAGGTCTAGGCAGCTTATTTAGAGTCCCTTGCTTTAAGAAGATCAGCTCTTTCTCACCTAGCAGTAATCAGTTGCCAATTATTTCTTCAGATGGGGTCTGCTGTTCATTTTCCCAGTTCTGTGCT
This sequence comes from Nannospalax galili, assembly GCF_000622305.1. Lineage (NCBI taxonomy): Eukaryota > Metazoa > Chordata > Mammalia > Rodentia > Spalacidae > Nannospalax > Nannospalax galili. Next base: position 7,633,793 of record NW_008358101.1, read on the forward strand.
CAGTTTTTGTCTGCTTGAGTTTGCAGGGGACTTGTGTATGTCAACAGCATTGCTGTAGATTCATATAAGCAGTGTCCCAGGAGGTTGTAGGACTCCATTTCCATAGGGCTATGTACCTCCTCCCTGTTTCTTATAATATCTCTACCCCCTCTTCTGCATAAAATATGGTTCGATGGTATTTAGATCCCCTCCCCTACTGCACCTCCTCCCACTGCCCCCCAGTGTAATGTGCTCTCATATATGATGCAACTATAGTGTCTGATTTGTGTCGCCAAATGCCCCTCGCTGGGGGTCCGTCCACTGGGCTCACTGTCTTTCCTACTCCCAGCAGCCATCAGTTGCCAAAAGTTCCTTAGGCTGGATTCGAATTTCATACCTGCTTCCCCATATTTATGCTAGGATTTTGTCTGGTTTGAGCTTGCATAGTACTTCTACATGCAATATCAATTTCATAATTAAGGGAAGAGTTCTGAATGTTTTAATCAATATGAGAAAACAGGAAATATCTTCTATTTAATAGAAAACTACAATGAAACATCCTTGCTCTGGAGACACTAGAAACCATGACAGTGATGGAACACTGTCATGTAACCTCTAATCTCACTCTGCCCTTCATAGACTGTGTCCCTTAGGAAGTTTATTTAATTCTCTGAGATTCAGTTTCATCATTATAAAACAGAAGCAAGAATAGTTTCTTCTTCAAAAGAGTTCTGAATATTTTTTGTATGTGTACAAGTGTTTTGCTTGCTTATATGTAAGTAGACTTATGCATGCAATGCCCATGGAGGTCAGAAAAGGGTGTTAGATCCCTTGGAACTTGAGTTGTAGACAATTGTTAGCCACAATGTGAATGGTGGGAACTGAACTTGGGTCCTCTGCAAGAGCACCTAGTAGTCTTAACCACTGAGCCATCTCTTCAGCCCAGATTTCTGAAAATTGTAAATAAGATAATGATTATGAAAAAGTTACTATTTGTTTGTGCTGAAGTAGGCACTCAATCACTTCCTTATGGCTATCATTGTAGTAGTATTCTTAATGAGTCTATCTCCATCTTATTAGTTGAAGTAATTGAGTTCCAAAAAGCAAACGACATGCTGAAGCCACTGCAGTTTATATTTTCATTTGATATTAGATGTATAGCATCTAAGCTGGTTACTTAAGGAAAATAGGATTGTACTATGAACAATGGAACAGGTGAACTTTCCCTAACACTCATCTCTGTTTAAAAATATAAAGATAGCATGACTAAACATTTGAAGGGGGTGAATGTAAGCATATTCCCACAAAGAAGATATATACTTACCCGCATGCAGAGAGAGAAACAAAATACATCCAAGGTTTACTTCCAGTGTCACTTTAGAACACCTAATCCCTCAATGACTGAGAGAATGTCTTCATGTTTTCTTTTTGAAAGTTATATTCTAGAAACATCTGTCAGATCTTTGAAGCTAGAATTGTCCAAGGCTTTGAGAACATGTTCTAGTTCCAGCATCCCTTTGAGCTACGTGACAGACAGAAAAGCAAACCACTTTGAGTACCTGTGACTGCACTTTTACATCAAGACTGACGGCTTGCCCCTTGGTACTATTAGGATTTCAAATACTAAATACTACAAATATACTACAAATGAGAGGGGTTAGCGAACAAGCTTTAAAACTCCTTGGATAGAAATTAATTATGAAAGTTTATGTGAAAACATGTTTCAGCTAGCAAGATGAAAGAAAAGCACAGGTTTTTAGGGCTAAGAGAAAATATTCAATATGATTAAAATTTTTTATTTTGGCCTAATCTACCTTGATACTTGATAATGTAGTAATTAAGTCTGATTTTTCACTTCTATAATTGTATATTGTTTTATTTACAGTTGTGGTCTTTGAAATGATTTTATTCTTTGATTGATACCTAACCATATAATTTATAATTGAAAAAAATCAACCAATTTGAAAGAAACTGATATTTATATGCAGTGATTCATAACTCTTATTTACAAGCTGGTAATTTTGAAACAAAGGGGAAATACTTAAGTTGTCATACTTATGTTGGAGAATATAGACTGGAATAAAAAATACAAATGGGGGGTGTGCTGGAGAGCTGGCCCATCAGTAATAGCACTGGCTGCTCTTGCAGAGGACCCAGCACCCACATGGTGGCTAACAAACATCCATAACTCCAGTTCCAGGGGATCTGATGCCCTCTTCTGACCTCTGCAGATATTGTATGACATGGGTGCACTTTCATACACCCATGAAATATAAAATATAAAAAAATTAAAAATAAAGAAAATATTTTTTAAATGCAAATTGGAAAACTGAGAGAAGATTTAAGAGGTCCAATGATACCTGAAGTTTTTAGTGATATTAAATTTAAGTTTGGTATTTCATTGGTTATAGAAATGAAGACAGATAATATGGTTATTCACTATGCAGATGTTAATTGAAGTGTGATTACATTAAATCACCCTAGAACAAAATAAAAGTCAGAGGTTGAGAGTGGGGAACATAGTTACTATATTATTTGTAGGTAATAATGAGTCATGAGAAGCTAATTACTGAAGAATGTGACACTAAATCCAGAGACAGCAAAATGTGTAAGCTGCTTGTTAAATGAAGAAGAGAAGAGAATGGGGGAGGGGAGAGACAGTGAGAGAGAGAGAGAGTGAGAGAGAGAGAGAGATTTTCCCATAAATAGAAAGGTATGTTTTACAGAGTGATTGGAATTCATCTAGTCATGATCAAATAGAGTTTCCATTGGAAAGCAGATCAACTAGAAGATAGATCACAAAGGAGCAGGGTACAAAACACCTTCCAAGCTAACTTCAAAAATTCTCTTCCAGGGACTGGAGTGATGGCTCAATGGTTAAGAGCACTGGCTCTTGCAGAGGACCTGGGTTTAGGTCCTAGCACCCACATGGAGGCTCACAGTCATCTGTAATTCCAGTTCCAGGAGATCCAATGCCCTCTTCAGACTTCCATGGGCACTGCAAAATATGGGTGCACTGACATACATACAGGCAATATACTCATACACATAAAAATTAAAGGATCTCTTCCATTGGATTAACTTAGATAATTTTATTAGTATGTGTGAGAAATCACCAATAAACAAACACAAAGCAAAAGCTTCATCTGCATTTCCCTATTATTTTCCAAAAAGATATCCTGAATATATAGACATTTAAATATATATATATTTAGACATTCCTGTGTGTATTTATAGATATGTGTTTTAAAGCTATTAACATTTATATAAGGCTACACTCTTAATGAGAATTTGCTAAAACAAGTTCATCAAAATATTGTATATACAACAGGAACAGATTATATAATAGTGTCAAGCCTAACTGTAAGATGAAATGCCTTGTATTTTCAAGGTGCTAATTAGCATATTCAGGAAAATCACAGCATTTGATATTTGGATGATTTTCAGTTAAATCATTAAACTATTGGGCTGTAGGAAAATGTCTCTCAAATGCAAAGATGTCTTAAATGTGATGTTGCTATAATTTTTACATAAATAAACCACTTCAACAGTTCAGTTTATAGAAGTCAATAACACATGAACCATAACATTGGCAATAGCACAAAAATTGGTTGAATTTACAAGGTATACTTTATACCTTTAAATACTTTAATATATACATATGTAATACCTGGTTGACATAAGTGAATATATCAAAAATGTCTATTTATGACTGTAAAAATAATCTCAAAAACAATGTGATATATATCCTATAATTTGTGTCCCCAAATATCCTTCAGTGTGGGTCCATCCACTGGAGTCTGGTTAACCTACCAAAAGTTCTATCCTTGAAAAAGACTGTCTCTCTTCCTCCCAAAAGCCATTAGTTGATAATAGTTCCTCAGATTGGGTTGGGGTTTCTTACCTACTAATCCATGGCTATGCTGGGATTTTGTCTGATCTGAGCTTGTATGGTACTTGTACATGCTATGATTATTGCTTTGAGTTCATTTGAGTAACTGGCCAGCTGTGTGGAAAACTCTATTTCCCTGTGGTCCTCCACCACTTCTGGCTCTTAAAAATCTTTCCACCCCTTCTTCCACAATGATCCTTGAACACTGGGAGGCAGGAGTTTGATATAGGGTGCCCTGTTTAGGAATAAGCGCTCTGCAGCCACTTGTTCACTGCACACTGGCTGGTTATAGGTTTCTGTGTTAATCACCATCTACTGCATAAGGAAGTTTCTCTGGTGAGAGTTGAAAGATGCATTAATCTGTGGGTATAATGACAAGTAACTTGGAGTCAATACTACAACTATTTAGTAGAAAACTAGTATTAGGGTCTCTCCTATGTCCTGTGACCTGTTTAACCCCAGTTTCCTAAACCTGATATCAATGTCAGGTATGGGCTCCATACTATGAAGTGAAACTTAAATCCAGTTAAAGAGTAGTTGGTTACTCCCATAATATTTGTGCCATGATTGTACTGGTGGGCATATCTTGTCAGGCCAGTTGTAGTTACAGGATTCGTAGCTAGGTAAGGTTGATGATTATTTTTTCCTTATCCAGTTGCATGTACAGTACTCCCAGTCCTATGAAAGCTAGCTGGTAAAGTTGAAGCTTTGAAGTCAGTACCCATTTGATTTCTCCTTGCTCTTTCTACAGCTCATATATGTATTGTGTTCAGCAACAGGGTCTTATTGTGAAGTTTCTGTGGGTAACCAGGAGCAGAGGCAATGACTGATGGTGTTTGAGGGTCTATGAGACCCCTGGTCAACAAAAGAAGCTGAATTTTCCATAGGCAGCTAGGGAAGAACCCTTTGAGAAAGAAAATAAGTGGCCATATAAACAGTCAACCAAAGGCAGCAGAAGCCCACTTGGAATATTCTAGACATGTGGAACTGGAGTGAGTGGGATGCAGTGAACAAGATGTTAGGCAAAAAAGAGAGGAGATTAAGAGTAAATGGACTGGAATGCTTAGAGCAGTGGAAACTACAGTGGGGGTTATGATTTATTTTAAAAGAAATAGGTAGTGATTGGAAAATCTGGAGTAGGAAGTGGAGTGATCTTAGAAAGTCCCTTGACTCTTGTCTGGAGAAAGGACTGTAGGGTGAATGGTGGAAATAGGAGGGCAAGGACAGTAAAAGGACAAGTGCTAGATGCTGGGGGTTTGGAACACTGAGATAGCAGTGATGTTGGGTGATCACCATCAAGTTGGGCTTTGAAGACAGTCTACAAGATTTGCTGGTTGATTAGCTAAGAAGAAACAAAGTAAGGGATGAGTCAAGCATGAATTCAAAGTTTGGGGCCTCATTAACTGGATAAATAAATACTAGGGTAACTAAATAGATCACTAGGGGCCACCTGAGCTTTGGTGTTGGTAACAGAGTCACCAAGTGTATCACTGGTAATTTGCTCTTTGAGATGCCAAGCAGGCATGTTCTCCAGTGGAGATTTCAGGAGCGCTGTGTATTTACGATGCCATGTAAAGCAACAGGACTGCATTTGACAAGTATGTGTATGGTTAAAGAACAGAAGAGGCCTAAGAAGCCTCCAAGATCCTAAACATTAAAAGTTGAGAAAATGCAAGGGCCAGCAGCAGGAGTGGTCAGTATGTTAGAGATGAGAAAGTGTTTCAAAGTGGAAGTGCAGATGTGTCAGAATGAGCAGCCATTGCATTTGGCAGTGTGGTGGGGAGGAAAGACTTTCTGAGGAATGTTCAGGAGAGAGAAACATAGTAGACATACCGACAGACTGCAGTCAGCTCTTCTAGAGTTTTGCTCTGTAAAGAGGTAGTGCAAAGAGGGATGCAGAGGAGAGATTGGGGAAAGGTAAGTTTAAGATGTTTAAGACGACACAGATAATACACACTGCTAGAAGTGATATAAGAAACACAGCGACATTATTTTTCAGTTATCCCAGGTGCCTCATTTGCATATCTGAAAATAACTTTATGTTTTATGCACACAATTACACTTAAAATTCACTGTGAAAAACTTGCCCAGAGCTCTGACGGATCTTCTGTCTTTTTTCATCCATTCTGCTTGTGATCTTTGTATCTAAATATTACATATACTGCCATTTTGTTACAGGTGGTTACCTCTTTTGCCTTTGAAAATACAACCTGGAGCATTTTTTTAAATCATAAAGTTGTGTAGACATTGTTACCTATCTGTGTGCCAGCCACACCCTGTTCTTCCTTCTCAACAGAATTGCATTTTTAAATAAAATGGCAAGCAACGAAAACCCCACTTCATCTTGTGATCATGAAGGAAAAAAAAAACAGCAATAAGCTGAAGATGGCAAAGGAGGAAGAAAGTGAGATCTTGGGTATTTGGTGATATTGATGAGCTCCTGCAACAAAGTTATAAATCTTTACTACTTCTTATTATGTGGAAGATAATGAAATGTCTCCATTAATTAAGCCATGTTTACTTGAATGCACTGGTACTATTAAGAGTAATTGAAAACATTAATAAATTATATTTTTTTGCCTTTTAAATGAGTTGGTTTAATTCAACATGATACAGAATTCGAAGTACAATAAAGATGGAACAACAGGCTCTGGCAGGATTCCGGGCTGGATTTACTTAAAATTCACAGCTGAGGTAGGAGTAAGCTCAATGGAAACTAGAGACAGTGAGCCACCGTACAATTTTTTTTATATAAAAGTTTATTATAATGTACAACAGGCTCCAGGACAATACTTTATTCTAGCTATAGGTGGCAAAAGATGTTACGGCAGGGAATCCAGATGTTTAAATAGGAGTGAAAGCAGGTCGCCATCATCTCAGGAATATGAAGAGCTGATTTTGCCAGATTTCTTAATTCCACCTGTGGCCAGAGGACCCTTCCCCGAGGCCTTCGCTTTCGGCTCCTCGAGTTTCTTCTGGTCCTCTTTTTGTTTCTGCTTGAAAGCCTTATCCTTCTCATCCATCTCCTCTGCCTGCTTCTTGGGCTGTTTCAGGGGCTTCTTGCCCCCTTCGCGGCCCGACATGGTGCCTGCGGCCCCTTCCCCAAACCCTGGTCCTATTTTAATTGATGACTAGAATTTGAGATTACTCTTTTCTTTCACTGAGGTACATTCAACTAAAGGAAGCTACGATGTCATTAATAAGCAGGCCATTACTAACAATAGCTAGTTGTTGTACACACAGTACTTAGGCTCTAAGCCCTATTCCATGGACTTGAGTTATGTGATTCCATTTATCCTAATAATGTATTATTGTCTTTGTTTGTGCCCAATTTTATACTGGGAAATGGATGTAAAGAGAGATTAATAACCTCCCCATGGTCACACAACTAGTTATTAGTAGAGCTGACTCAGAACCTATGATCTGTCTCCAAAGCCTGTATTCACCCAGCCAAGTCTCCCCAGGGCTCTCAGGAAGCTTTCACTTGCCCAGTCTTTTAGCTTCTTCTGCAATGCTGCTCCATTGTGTCTTCAGCATAAACAAGTCCTGAGGGCAGACATTCTGTCTTAGTTTATTATTGTTTTTGAGATTTATTTATTTTTATTTATATGTATATGTGAATATATATATGTATCACATACATGCAGGTGGTCATGGAAACCAGAAGGGGGTATAAGATTTCCTGGAGTGGAAGTTTCAGGTGGTTGTGAGCAGCACAGTGTGGTGTTGAGTAGTGAACTCCAGAACATCAGCAAGTATTCTCAATCAATGAGCCATCTCCCTAGACCATCTTAATGTATTCTTTTCCTTACTAGTATGACGTATGGTCTCATTATAAGCATGGAGTCAAACAGAATCTAAATCTCCAGGGAGGGAGAGGTTATTGGAAGCATTAAGTACTTCCTCCTGTTAGTGCTTTAGGCTAGTTCATGATATTACAACCTGATGTTAGAACCTCCTCTCTCCTAGTTGTTTTCTGAGATTATCTGAGTTGATTGTTCTTCATCTTTCTTAGTGAAAATATTGTTTTCTGTTTTTATTAATTCTCTCTACTTGCACAGTTAACACAGATTATGAAGAAAACATAGAATATATATGTGAAACAGAAAAAAATAAGAGATATGCCTATAACAAACCACAGCATATAATATTGTATTACGTGCGTATGATTATGAAATAGGACAGTTCAGTGAGTGTGTTACAGTTCATAAAATGTGTCTTATTGCTATAACAATACAAATTTCTGATATGCACATGTTCATTATTTTGTCAGTTGATTTTTATAAATGCTCATTAAATATTCCTAAATGCCATTTTATAAAGACTCAAAAGGGTAACTTCCCCAAGTCCTCTTTGGTAATAAATGGCTATAACATCTTAAAGTAAACTCTTATGGTGTTTGCTGCCTCGCCTTCCTTGTGGTTATCTTCAGTCGTGATGTTTACTTATTTTTCTGAACATTTGGTTAATTTCTTTTCATCTATAGAGTTCCTGTCTTTTTAGACTGTTCACCATTTTATTACTTTAGTGACTGATACATAGTAGTTTCTCATGAAATATTGAAAGAGAACAAATTCTAAAACTGTATTTAAACTTTTACTAATAGTTTACAATAAATTATGAAAAACATAAAAATTATACAGCCAAGCAAGAGTCATCCAAAACCAGATTCCAAGTTCTGTGCTCTCTGGTTGGCTCGCTGTCTTCCCTTTAGGAGTGCCTAGAGTAGAGGTTCTGTTTCCCTCTGCTCCTACTCTCACCTTGCTAACAATAGTCCGGAGCCCAGACAAGTCCTCAAAATTCTTCTCTACTGAAGAATTTAGGCAACTCATTCTACTGGTATGAATCAATTGCTGATGACTAGTATATAAAATATATTAATCATTCTGGATTTGAATGACAACAAAATAGTTTGTGCTGTTCTAAATTAATTTGTCTCTACCAGAAGCTATTCCAACACTGCAGAGGGAGAAGATCGTAAATGAGAGAAACAATTAACTCACAGCATCACACTTACTAACAGGTTCTGAGGTTCTGAAAAAGTATCAGTTTATGTGTCTGTCTGTCTGGCTAAGGTGAGAGAAATAAAGGACATATTACCTTGTGGTAAAAATTCCCAGAAATCCCTCTTCTCAGTACATAGTCGAAACACTACAGCTCAGAACGATTGGCATCTCTTTCCCCAGTGAGTTACGTCTATCCACGAACTTGATTGTTCAGGGAAACTGCCACCTCATGTGAATTTTGCTTCATACAGTGATATCTTTTTATGAAATACGGTCCAGTAATTTGGTCACACACATATACAAGGCAAAACCCAGTCTTGGAGTGGCTGCCAGACTCACAGGCCTTTTTAAGGAAGGCTGTGTGTTTTGATGATGGAAGCATGCTTGTGTGTATCCCTTAATCACATGTTGTCTCACTGGTGCCATCTGACTCCACCTTTATCATAGGTGACAGAATTGAATGTGGAAATGAATACCAAAAGGCTAACTGGTACTCTGAGACACAGCAGACCTGGAGTAAGTCAGGAAGTTTAAATGAGAGACACAGAGGATGTTAAAGATGTTAGATGGAGAAGATACTGAAAATACAGAGATACAGAATTGGAGACGTCCATGAAACATGGAGACTGATAAGAATGTAACATTTTCTTTCTAGCTGAATGCCTGCGTGGAAAAGTAAAGATGTCAAAGCATGCATGTTAATAATTGATCCAATGACCTGAAAAATAATGTTCTCCTATTAATATGCTAAGGTGTTTTATGTAAAATCAGGATACTTTTTATAGTATCTTCTTTCATAAATAAATTACTTTTAATGACCTTCCTAGTCATAAAATTAAGTTTTACATTCTTTGATGGTTTCCAAGTTTAGGTCTTTTTGCTCTTCCAACAATTAGTTGCAACTTAATTTGTATTCCCCAGAAAACACATCTGTTCATTAATTCTAAGAACTTTCCTTCTGTAGTTTCCAGAGTGTTCTGCAGGTTATTAATCCAAAAGTTTAAATTGGCCAATAATGACAAAGGATGCTGAGCGCTTTAGGAAACGGACTGGAAATTTGCAAAACACCACACCTCATCTCAGAAGAGGAGAAGGCCATGGACTAGGCTGAATGAATGTGTAGTGAAAAGGATTTGCCAGTTTTCCGTCTGAGTAAACACACTAAGAAGGAGAGTCACATAGGACCAGTATTTCCATTAGCACTGTGACTGAGAAGGACTGATTTGTGTGTGACTTCAGCCCTCCAGGAAATGGCTCTATGACTGATCTTCTGCCTCAGGATATATCTGACTTAATTCGGGGAAATCAGGAAGTAGTAAAGACCCATCATGCAATTCCAGATGATCTGATTTTGTCTTGGAAGTCAACAAAATCAGTATTACTTTTAGTAATTAGTTTTTCAATACATTTTGAATTTTCATTGAATATATTTTTAATTTTAGTAATATTTAATGACAATTTCCTAGTACTCATCAAGAAATTTTTATTTTGCTTTTAAAAATACATTTCTCAGCCAGGCATGATGGTACACGCCTTTAATCCCAGCACTTGGGAGGCAGAGACAGGTGGACCTTTGTGAGTTGAAGGCCGGCCTGGTCTACATAGTGAGTTCCAGGACAGCTGGGGCTACAGGGAGACCTTGTCTTTAAAAAAGACAAAAAAAAAAAAAAAAAAAAAAAAAAAAAAAACAAAAACAAAAAAAACAAAACATTTCTCATTTATTTGTTTACTCTGCTCGTGTGCGTGTGTGTGTGTGTGTGTGTGTGTGTGAACATGATGTGCAGAAGCCAGGAAACAACCTCAGATGTCAACCCTCAGGCACTGCCCTCATTTAAAAACAAAAACAGAAAACAAAAAAAAGCACAACAAACTTTTAAGACAATTTCTCACTGGCCTGAAGCTCACCAAGTAGGCTAGGTAGGCTGGCTGGCCAGCAAGTTCCAGGGATCCACCTGTCTCCACTTTCCCAGGACTGGGATTACAAGTCCCTGATAGCCCTCCTCCCCATCACCACCACACTGACTTTTTACATGGGTCTTGGGTATCCAAATGCAATTCCCAAAGCAAGCACTTTATCTATGGACTAAGCCATCTCCCTCAGTCTCTTCTTTTGGGGTTGTGGGGAGTAGGAAGGCAAAGTCTCAGATAGCCCAGGCTGGGATTCAACTTTCTAGGTAGAATAAGTTATTTTTCATTATGAAAAAAATTGTAAAAATAGTACAAAGATTGCCATATATCCTTTCTTTTCCATATTTTATTTATTATTATTTTTAATTTTTTATGCACATGAGTGTATTGTCTGCATGTATGTAAGTGCACCCATGTCATACAATGCCCACAGGGTCAGAAGAGGGTGTGAGGGCATCAGATCCCCTGAAACTGGAGTTATGGATGGTTATTAGCTGCCATGTAAGGCTGAGAACTGAACCTATGTCCTCTGCTGGGCCATTCTCTAGCCCCCTGTATGTACTTTCTAAGCTCATCCAAATACAGAGATTCTACATGATTAGAGTGAAGCCATCAAAACCTAGAAATTAACATAATGCCATATTGGTTAGGTACAGACTTTGTTCCTTTTGAATTAGTTCTCCTACAAATTCACTTTTTTTTTTTGAACTAGAACACAATTCACAATCACGGATTTAGTTTTATTTCTTTTGTCTCACAATCTGAGAGAATTTCTCACTTCTTTTGTCTTTCATGGGCAGATACTTTTGAATAGTACTAGATAATTCTTTGCAGGATGCTCCTTAATTTCAAATTTTTTATTTTTGAAAATTTGTTTTGATTAATTTTTTTTATTTTATGTGTATACATGTTTTGTCTGGATGTATGTAAGTACACCCGTGTGTACAATGCCCACAGAGGACAGAAGAAGGTGCTGGATCTCCTGGAACTAGAGTTACAGATGGTTGTTAGCCATCATGTGAGGGCTGGGAACCAAACTCAGGTCCTTTTCAAGAGCAGCCAGTGCTCTTAATCACTGAGCCCCAATCTCTCCAGCATCAATTTTAATTTATTTTTATTTTTTAAGATATTTTATTTATTAATTTTCTTTTATGTGTATGAGTGTTTTTCCTGCATGTAGGTAAGTGCACCGTGTCATACAATGACCATGGAAGACAGAAGAGGCTGTTGGATCCCCTGGAACTAAGATTACAGAGAGTTATTAGTTGTCATGTGGGTGCTGGGATTTGAACCCGGGTCTTCTGCAAGAACAGTCAATGTTCTTAACCACTGAGCCATGTATTCAGCCTATCCAATTTCAGTTTTTAAAAATATTTTTTTAATTTCATGTGCATATATGAGTGCTTGCAAGTATGTTTATGTACCACATGAGTGTCTGGTGTTCACAGAGGCCAGAAGACAGTATCAGGTCCTCTGGAACTGGAGTCATTAGACATGGGTGTTGGGAACTTGGGTCTACTGTAAGAGCAGTAAGTCTTCTCAGCCACTGAGTCATCTCTTCAGCTCTACTTTAAAACATATTGTGAGTCCTAATAATTAGATTAACCTTTTAAATATTTTAGTCAGAATACCACAGTAATGATTTGCCATCTCTGTATCTCATGTTAGAGAGTTTGCAGCATTGATGTACCTCACAGGTGGGGTTGCTATCGTTAATAACATGGTTAAGGTAGTGAGTTCTGTTTTTTTTTTTAATTTCAACTACTATTTTTCTTTTTCTAAATAGATGGGGATCATGTGGAAAGATTCCTCTTGAATTATGTCAATTCTGTTTCTTATTATACTTTTTACAGCTAATATAAAATTACCTACTAACCTGAATCCATTGATAATAACTGCTATAAGGTTGATTTACTTCTAAGTTTCTCCCTAATGCTGATTACTGAAGCTCGACCATGAGGAAGGGGTTCCCTTTCTAACTTATTTATTCGTTTTTAATTCATGTAAGCATGATTTCATGAATATGTTTTCCTCTGTGAATCTATGGGTTATAATCCCTATTTCTTTGTTGTTGTTTTTCATTTAATTTTTGAAACAGAGCCTTGAGTAGCTCAGGCTGGCCTCAAACTCAAAGCAATCATCCTGTCCTACTTCCACATCCTAAGAGCAGAAATTACAGACAATTTCTTTCATTGCTCAAATTGTCCTGATATGGGCAATTTTAGTTCTTTTTAAATGTGTCCATTAATTTTGGAAGAAATTCTTTTATTCTGAACTGAAAAGATGCTCTAAACTCATCTAGTGTTGTCAACATCCAGCCCTAGAATCAGCCATTTCTCTCAGGAGCACTCTTCCTTTTTATAGACAATGATATTTAAGATTGAAGATCTGAGTACTAGATGTACGCATTACCAATGCAACATTATTGCTTTTAGGCTTCTAGCAATAGTATTAACAGGCATATGTGCCCTTACAACAATTTACAAATCTGTATTTAAATGTATATAAATATCATCATTCAACTGATGTCACTTGTTCTAATCTGATTTCATAATTTATTCTAGCATCTTCTTTTCTTGTTTGTAAACAACTGTCTTTGACAATGAGAAATCTTGATGTCCAACAGGCAATTATTCATTATTCAATTCTCATACATAATTAATGCCGGCACTACCAACTTCTTTCTCTGTAGAAAACAAACAAAAAACAACTTTAGTAGATAAAGCACAGTATCCATGTACATTTCTATCAGTCAATAGCCTTAACTATGTTGTCAAACACTCCCAAAGTTACTTTGGTTGGCTCCTATATTAGTGACTTTTCCATTGCTGTGATAAAACATCATGACTAATGCAGCTTATAGAAGGAAGAGTTTGTTTTGGCTTATGGTTCCGGAGGGAGCGGCAGAAAGCTGAGTGCTCGCATCTCCCACGGCAAACAGGAAGCAGTAAGAAAGCAACTGCACATGGCGTGAAGTTATGAACTCTCAAGGCCCCACTCCCAGTTACTGCTTTCTTCAGCAAGGCCACATCTCTTAAACCTGTGCAAACAGTTTCATCAGCTGGTGCCAAGTGTCCACATACATGAGCTTATTGGGGCCACTTCTCATTTAAACCACTGTAGTAACTGTGCCCCACTCCTTCCATTTAGTCTTGTTACTCATTTGTAATACAGTCAGGTTCACTTTTAACTGAGTATTACATTTAGTGCTCCCCTTGTATCCTGTTTGATACTTTTTTGCTCCTCTGCCTTTCTAGGATATTTGCCCATCCAGATAATGCAGGATCATCTTCCCACCTCAACACTCTTAATCACATCTACAAAGAACCTTTATTTTTTTTATTAATAGGATAGTTTTCCGGAGTTATTATCAGTTTGTCCTACTCACTAATACCACTGGTTCCTACTTTGCCTTTTCAATGATGTTTTTATGAATGAGCAAGCACATTTAAATTTTTTTTATCTCCCTTGCTTTTTAAATAACTTATAGAACACTATTTGTGGTAATTCTATAAATTTATTTACCCATTCTCATATATGGGCACTTAAGGTTGCTATTAACAATTCCTGATTTAAATAGTAATACATACCTGTATATATGTATATTGTTGTCTAAAATATCATTCTCCACTAAAACAAAAAAAGGCCAGAGACAGTCTTCTTTGTCCTGAGGCAAGGAAAAAACCAGAAAAATCTGTAATGTATTAACAAAAAGCAAGTTGTTTTACAAGGAACGGAGAAAGACCTGGGGGAGGGAAAGTGATAGAGAAGTTGAAAATGGGGGGTGAATGCCACAGAGCTGCCTAACACTGACAAAACAATGATATAGTTAATTTGAACCAATTGTGTTTGAGAAAGGCCAGGAGAGTCCATAGTAACGACTGCTCAAAAAGAGGGAAGTGATAGGAAATGCGGGAAAGGGTCATATATATTAATGTAAGTTAATTTAATATGAGTTTGGTTTCTCATAGATGAAAGGAGGGGTTAAAACATCTGATTTACAGGAAAATAGACTTCCATTAGAACAGTACTGTGTTCTTCACTGAAGTATTTGTGGGGTGCGTCTCCTCTCCACAACGGTTAAGAAAGGTGTGTTACAAAGAAAGATGAAGACCCTGAGTTAATACTGTGAGATATTGATCTGAGGACAGGAACAGAATTGCCAGTGTGGTCTCATCCACGGAAGAAATGTCTCCCAGCATACTGGACCTTCAGGAAAGAGCTTCAGTGAACTTCATTTATGACAGGAGGCGTGGAGCCGGGGTGCTAGAGGGTTAAAGAGATCTCAGAAGTGTAAGGAAATGCTTAGTTCCAATCAAGTGGAATTATTCCTACCCTAGCATTCTGGATGGCTGTGAAACTAGCATTATATACCTGTTCTGTGGAATTATCTGTTACATCCTTTACTTCTATCAAAGTGCCTGCATTCTTGGCTTGGACTTGCCTTTTCATCAATCATTGACACTACTGTGACAGCTGTATGTGTTCTGAAAACACTACCACTTGGACGCTTTTAAAAGTGTCATTAACAAAAAACTAAGGATTGGAGAAATTGCTCAGTGGTTAATAGCACTGGCTGCTCTTGCAGGGGACCAGGTTTGGTTCCCAGCATTCCCATGTGGCTAACAACCATCCTTAACTCCCCTTCCAGGGGATCTGACACTCTCTTCCGGCTTCCACCAGTGTTACGAACATGAATGCACTTACATACATGAAGGTGAAATACTCATAAAATAAAAATAAATGAAACAATAAAAATTATGTGGAGATGATATAAACCTGGGGACTTGTATAACAGTTGGAGTTGAACAATAGCCTTTTGATTTTGTGAATTTCATAAAAGGAGATGTATGCATGTAGTCAGTTTTTCACCTTGACTGACCCATGGATTCCATATTTTAAATATCTTCTTCTTCATTTAATCTTCACAGGAAGTGTTATGGGAACTCTGAGACTATTCACTGTGAAGGTGGTACCCTCTCACAAGAACCCCACATTTGCCAATGTGGAGAAACTCAGCATCTTGTCCATTTGCATGAATCATCTGAAGAATCTGCATATTTGGGTTTCTTCCTATATTCCTCCCTACCCAGATATCTCCTTCCTGGGCCACAGGGAAGTAGTTTTCCCGCCTGTTATCAGAGTAGAATTTTTGGATTTGTTAGTAAAATTATCGGTGACTTTTGTTGGATGTCATGAAAGGAAATGATGAAAATATTTTTTTACTTGAAAATTTTTTAAGATTTATTTTATTTTTATTTTATGTGTATGAGTGTTTTGCCTAGATGTATGTAAGTGCATGTAGTACCTACAGAGATCAGGAGAGGGCTTTTGATCCCCTGGAACTGAAGTTGTTGACAGTTGGTAGCTGCCCTATGGGTGCTGAGAACCAAATCCAGGTCCTCTGCAAGAGCAGCCAGTGCTCTTAGCTACCGAGCCATCTTTCTAGCCTCAACAACGCAACTGTATTGGAAGATATTGGAGAAGATCTTATTTACTTTCAGAAGGACACTGTTCTAGCAAAGACTCTTTGAATATAGAAATGACATGTTAAAGTACCAGACATGAATACATATATCTGTTTGGAGAGCATTTGGGAGTCTAAAACTTTAGAGAAGGCATTGAGTATTGCCTAGACAAATAAAACTGCCATCAAGGAGCTCACTCACTGTTCTGTGGGACCCATGCCATCAGTGCAATTGTGATAGGAAATGACAGAGGTGAGTCACAGCACCACTGGCATACAAAAAGGAAGGCATGTCACTTGGAGGAACAGAATACCATTTCCACTTAGAAAACTTCTATGACCATCAATAACATTGTTGCCATGGACCCCTTCCTGTTAACCTGGAGCTGTGATCCCCTCCTGTGGACCTGGAGCTGTTGTTCCCTCCTGTGAGCTGGAGCTGTGATCCCCTCCTTTGTACTGGAGTTGTGGTCTCCTTCTGTTAACCTGGGACTGGTTCTACACTGCTCTGGTGGTGGGCTGATGGTGAAGCAGATTGGATGATGGGGGCCATCCTGACGTTGGATAGCAGTTTTGGCCTTCTCTTAGTGGCTGTATTCCCCACAGCACCCTCCCTCACGGTCCCAGGTTGTGCACAACAGTGGCTTTGCCTCTGTGTTGGGCTTATCCTGGGGACAGGGGAGATTTTTGTCATTTGCATATTCTAGTCTTGGGACGACTGATTCTCCAGAATGGACCTCCCATCTCCCTTGATGGCTCCCCATGTGGTCCTGGGTATCTAGGCCTTGACTTTGGACATTTCCCATTCTCAGGCACCAAGAAGTCTTCCATCATCCTTTTTTCTTTCCTACAGCCTCAGTATACCTTCTCCTGTGCCTTTCAGAAAATATCAAACACCCAGTTGAAATTTTGTAGTTAAAAATAAGTCTTGGAAGTTAAAAAAGCTTTGATAACTAAACTGATAAAATTTTCAGACTAAAAATATGCAATTGTATTTTAGAATGTAAACTTGTAATGTTATAGGTCTACTGTTATAGGTCTACTTTATTTTTATTTTATGTGTATGCATGTATTTCCTGCATGTAGGTAAGTGCACCCATGTCGTACAATGCCTGTGGAGGACAGAAGAGACTGTTAGATCCCCTGGAACTGGAGTTACAGATAGTTGTTAGCCACCATATGGGTGCTGGGATTCGAACCTGGGTCTTCTGCAAGAACAACCAGTGTTCTTAACCACAGAGCCATCTCTCCAGCCCTGCATTCCTTTTTCTAATCACCATCCAGAGCTATTCCTCCAGATTCTTTCTTATCTAATGGAGTGAATACTGTCATCACTCACCCATAACAGAAGACGATTTTCTTCTTTGGGGAGAAATTTCTCCTCCTCCCTCATAGAGTTAAAAGCTTCCTGTTCTGTGAAACATATGTCTTTAATCTGTCAGCTAGTCTTCTTGTCCTATGCTAGCTGTCATAGTCTTTCCACAGGAATGTCACAATAATTTTCTACTCTTCCTGTCTTTACTCTTATTTTTATTTGTGGTGTGTGGGGGGGGGCTGTTGGTATATACATGTGGGAAGGCACATATGTGTTTATGGGTGACATTCAGACCCAACGTTGACGTCAGGTGTTCTTGACTGCTCTCCACTTTATTTACTGAGACATAGTCTTTCAGTACAGAGCTCTGCAATTTCAGCTTGTCCAGCTACCTGCTCCTGGAATACCCTGTCTCTGCCTCCCAAGTGCCCATCACACCTGCTCAGTTTTTACATGGGTTCTAGGGATCTAAACTCCGGTCCTTAGGACAGCAAAACACTTTATCCAGTGAGCTATCTCCCTACCCTCTCTCTAACTCCATTCTTTTTTATTTAATTAATTTATTTATTTTTAAATTGTGTTTTGCCTGCATGTATATAAGCACAGAACATACGTGCAATGCCCATGGGGTGCCATGTCCCCTGGAACTAGAGTTAAGGATGGTTGTTAGTAGCCACAAGGGTGCTGGGAACTAAAATGGGATCCTCTGCAAAAGTATCTTGTGCTCTTAAGGACTGAGTCTTCTCTCCAGCCCCTCCCCCTACTCCATTCTTAAGAATTCATCTCCATCTTACCTTCTATACCCAAATGTATTCCCTCTGTAGCTATCAGATGGTAAAGCTACTTATTGAAACAGATATTCTGTGGGCTGGTGAGGTGGCTCAGTGCGTAAAGGCACTTGCCTTCAATCCTGACCATCTGAGTTCGATCCCTGGGACCTGCATGGTGAAAGGACTCCTGCAAATTTTCCTCTGACCTCCACACATGTTCCATGATGCATGTGTCCACATATACATATATATACATAAAGAAATTATTAAAACATGTTTCCTTGAATGCCACAGTTTATTGTTCTCTGGTGCTCCTAGGGTATAATTTTCAGTGTTTTCACAAGGCCCCCACTTGATGAGAAGGCTTCGGCCTTCAGTACATTTCAGACCCTTTCCTCATCATCTATGGGATCTGACCAAACATGGCTTCTGTTTCTCCAATGTTCTACACTCTGCCATGTTTGGTTTGATAGCATTCTGTTTACCTCCCTGGCTCTGAGTTATCGTCCTAGTCCCAGCTGAAATTGCATCTTCTTAATTAGATCCACCCTCACTGGAATCTGCCTCTCTACACTACCAGCTGTGTTCTGTGAACACCTGTGCCTTAGAGCCCTTACCTTGTCCTGGGATAATTGTCTAGAATTCACTTGTCTATGTTGAGCTCTTTGAGAACACTGCCACATTATCCTGTTTTTTCCTCCATAGCACTCATCAGAATCTGAAATAGTATTATTTGAGTATACTTATTAGCTTCTGATTGTTCTTGCATGTCTGTGCTAGATAGCTTCAACTGTCAACTTGATACACCCAGGAAGAGAGCCTCAGCTGGGGAATTTTCTCTATTGGATTGGCCTGTGGGCATATATATCTATGAGGCATTTTATTGAATGTTGAGTGATGTGGGAAGGCCCAGCCCACCATGGGTAGTGCCACCCCTGGGCAAGGGGTCCTGGGTTTGAATAAGAAAGCAGGCTGAGCACAGACCGGAGAGGGGGGAAGCCAATAAGTAATATTCCTCTGTGGTCTCTACTTCAGTTCCTACCCTGCTTAAGTTCCTGCTTGATTTCTCTCAGTGATGGACTTTCATTTGGAAGAATAAGATGAAATAAACCCAAGTTGCTTTTGGTCAGTGTTTAATCACAGCAACAGAGAAGCAAACTAGAACACTGACCCTGCTGGAAAGTAAGACACTTAACAGATGCACTTTCTCTATTTGTTCCTTTACATATCTCCAGTGCCCTACACAAATAGATACTCTATGAATTCTTGGTAAATGGAACTAGATAAGCTGAGAAGCCTGAGTACATCAGTTCACTTGGAACTCTGATACAGTAAAGAAGGAGCAACAAACAGAAAGAGCTACAATAGTCATTATTTACTAAATGTACTTTTATGCTAGGTATTTATATCCACTTATTACACATTAGCTTGCCTAACCTTTTCAATAGCCCTGTCTGTGAATTAACTGTTATTACAGGTGATGCTACGAGGGCTCAGGGAGGCTAAGGAATTTGTCGAACATATAACTGAGAACTGGAAGAAAAGGGATTCAAACTTCAGTCTTACATTAACATTTATGTCACTAATGCCACTGGAGCTGAGCTTCCACAACTGAGGCAGCTGAAGAGAGCCAAAGGCTTCATTAGTCATGTGTTAAACCAGTGATGTGGTGGTGAAGTCTGTTGAATTCCTATCACAAAGGTCACTTTCCCGGGATAGTACACATGCTTATTAAGCCATCAGTTAAACTAGTTCCTTTGTCCAGTTTGATACCTTTCATCTGATATCCAGAATTACCCAACAGAAAGAACACTGGGAGATTAAGTGTGACAAGCTCGATTCCTGGTTATAGGCAACTGAGAAGCTTAATCCAGTAGAAGTAAGCACTGAGAAATTTAATAGGGAAATAAATGATAAAAATTTTCTCTCTCTCCATATATATATATGCTTCCATATTAAAATAACATAATCACAGATTTTATAGCAAGAAAGAACCCATGTGAAATTATGCTGTCCTATTTTCTACCTTCAGCCAGCTGACATGCTACCTATATTTGGCTTGGCAAAGCCCAGAACAGTTCAGTATTTGCCATGTTTAACTAAAGAGCAGAGTATGTATACAGGGAGCTCCTGAGCGCTAAGTCAAGTGCCTGTTCTGGTACATTGCTTCTTTGTATGGTATAGGGCATAGAATATAGTCTGTTTCATCTCAAGGCTATCGGTTCCAATCCCTAGACCCTGTGGATATGCTATCTTATCATAGAAGGAACTTCACAGAGGTGACTGAAAGTTCAGAACCTTGAAATGGAAACTACTTTGGACTTATGCAAGGTGGGCACAGACTAGTCAGGGAAATCCTTTCCCAGCTGCAATAACATTTGTTTTCTTCCTCAGAGGAAAACAAGGCCACAGAAAACTGAGAGAGAGAGAAAGTTTCTGGCTTTGAAGATGAATTTGTTCTAGTTTGCTTTCTGTTGCTGTGATAAACACAATGGCCAAAAGCAACTTGAGGAGGAAAGGGTTTATGTCATCTTACATGTTACAGTCCATCATCAGAGGAAGCTAAGTCAGGAACTCAAGCCAGGAACCTGGAATAGAGACTGAAACAGAAACCATGGAGGAATACTGCTTCCAAGGCTAGTTCCTTGGCTCAGGTCCAGCTACCTTTCTTATACAGCCCAGGTCTACAGTAGGCTGTACCCTCCTACCTCAATTAGCAATTAAGAAAATGCCCCACAGATCTACCCACAGGCCAATCTGATGGAGGAAATTCTTCAGTTGAGGTTATCTGTTCTCAGATATGTCCAGCTGACAACCATGATCAGACATCACAGAAGGTATCTTGAGACAAGGAATACAGGCAATTCTAGACACTATTAACGACCAATTATTGTCCCCTAATGCCTCTGAGAAGGGAATTTAACCCCCAGATATCTTAATTTTAACCCAGTCAAACTTAGGGCGGGCTTCTGACTTACGGAGATAGAAAATATTAAATGTATGTTTTCCTTAACTCCAAATTAGTGGTGATTTGTCGTGGCATCAATAAACAAACCAATACATAAAACCAGAATTTTACATTAAGATTTAAGTTTTACACAGGCCAGGGAATCTGTGGGGTGATTTCACTGGTCCAGTCCTGGGGTGATTAGAGAACACAGTTCCTGGCAGGTGTTCATGACTTAGAGGCACTGAGGTGCACAGATGTATCCTGTGCTCACTTGATTGGGAGATCTGTGTTCAGCTCTGTTGTCTTCCATCTAATTACACAAAGATCATGGAGGCACCTCCAGTCACCATGATGCCAGTCACTGGAGCCACCATTAACATGATGGAGTACCTACTACAGGTAAGTGTTTTAGACCACTGTTTGGAAAGCATCATCCTCTGCCTTTGCGGTCTGTGTGACAACATGGAGCCTGATTCTTTTCCTGGATCATGAGATGGTGTGCTGCATAGCTTTAGTGTCAACTTGACACACCTGGGTTGAGGGAGCCTCAACTGGGGAATTGCCTCCATTGAACTGGCCTGTGGCCATGTCTGTGAGGCATCTTCTTGATTGTTGTGTGATGTGAGAGGACCCAGCCCACTGTGGGTGGTACCACCCCTGGGCAGGTGGGCCTGTGTTACATAAGAAAGCAGGCTGAGCAGGGGCCAGGGGAACAAGCCAGTAAGCAGCGTTCCTCCATGGCCTGTGCTCCAGATCCTGCCTTCAGGTTCCTGCCCTGAGCTCCTACCTTGGGCTCCCGGATGAATTGTGACCCCGGATATGTAAGCTAAATAAACCCTTTCCTCCCCAAGTTGGTAGTGATCAGAGTATTTGGTCACAGCAATGAAGAACAAACTAGGACAGACGGTTCCCCTCTTTAAGGGTTAACCAGCAAGCCAGTCCCTTCATTCTCAGGGCCCGGCGCACCATGGACAGGGCAAGGGTACCTTGGCATCTGTGCTACCTGGAACAGCCAGATGGGGGACAAGAACACCTTTGTGTGGAACTGTGTGGACATTGCCACATCTGAGAACCTCATGGACTTCTTGATGGAAATAGGTTTCCACATGGCCCATGAGTTTGTTGCCAAGGGACACTTGTTCTGGAAGGGCATAGTGAAGATGGTGATATAGAAGATTTTCGCATCCTGATCCCAGGGAACACAGACAGGACAGAGGCCCTGCCACTCTCCTATCTTGTGGCATTAAGTGTTGTCACACCAGCTGGGCAGGACATGGTCTCTGATGACATGAGGAACTTGGCTGAGTAGCTCAAATTTCTGTTTCAACTAGGAAAAGTAGACACCAAAAAGCTTATGTGATTAAGATCTGTCCATCCTTGAGGCCCCTCTCCACCTATTGGACAAAAAGGGTTATAAATACCCCCATTTCACCACTGCTACCCAGGAAGACTTAATTCTGGAAGAAGGACGGTGAGAATTGAGTTGTCCTTTCACTGTTTCCTTCATATAGTGATTTCACCTTCATGACAGGCTTTTAAAATTAAAGGCCTAGGATAACATGAGGAATTTGTCCAAGGCCCTCTGCCCAAAGAGAAAAAACTAGAGTAAATTAGCTTTTGGAAAGAAAACTCTCTGGGCTCAGGGGATGGCTCAGTTAAGAGCAATTGTTTCTCTTGCAGAGGACGCAGGCTCAGTTCCCAGCACCCACATGACAGCTAACAACTGTCTATAACTTCATATTAGGGAGATTAGAAAGTTTTACACAGAGGGACTCATGATACCGTGCATATTAGTAGCATATCGTAACATTTACATGACCACTCCCAGGACAGCAAGCCATTCAGTGAGCATTGGATTGGTTATTTGTGCTTGTTTTCAGAACTTTACCAAAACCTTGTTTGGCTACTTTTAGAAATCCACCAACTCTTCAGTTCTCTCTCTCTCTCTCTCTCTCTCTCTCTCTCTCTCTCTCAACACTTTTGTTTTGCCTTCGTCAGACAATAGATAAAATTTCTTGAGAGAATCTACGGCTCTGAGACTAGCCTAGAGTATTGTTTTGTCTCTGATATTATTGGATAGTATATTGTCCCTATGAATTTGGAATATTCAATAAAAATTTAGAATTCTTATAATAATTAAAGGTGAAACAAGAAGTTTTCAGTGAAATATGTGATGGGCTTACCTGCTTTTCATTAGTTTCTGGGGTATTTTTAATGCTGGATGGGACCTATTGCTGCTTTGCCTCATTCATTACAGAAGTTATAATCTTCTGGCTTATGATTCATCTTTCTCTCCCTTAGAAGAAAATAGAAAGAAGCTATACTGGGAATTAGAACTGTTATCAGGCTCCAAACTCTTAATTAAACAATTCATTTGATGACTTCTAATCATGTTGAATTAATCTTCTTAGTTCTGCCCTTATATTAGTGAGGAAAGCCTAGGCTCTGATGTAGCAATAAATTCTCAGTTTAGTCAATTCTCAGTGGCTAAGCCAGCCAAAGTTATTTCTTATTCAAAGTCTACAACCTTCCTAAATTAGGTTTCTGTATAAAGTTAGTTAAAAATTCAGCTTTTGTCCCCTGAAGTGTGACTTGACGTCTTATTTTATGACTTCCATACATGCCTAGGCAAGACAAGAGAGAGAACCTGATTATTTGAAGTGCTAAAAGTGAACTTTCCATGTTCACCTCAGAGAGCGGTTGTGCTGCTTAGTTTCTATCAACTTGACACAAACTTAGAGATACCTAGGAAAGGGGATCTAAACTGAGGAACTGTGTGTAGCAGATTGGCCCATGGTCACGTCCATAGGGCATTTTCTTGATTGCAAATTGATTTAAGTTGTGTGTGGTACCATCTTTGAGCAGGTGGGCCTGGGCTGAAAACTAAGAGGATAACTAAATATTCAATGAGAATCTTCCAATTCTTAACATCCAATTTCATTAATAACTTTCTAAGGCATGCAAGATTTCCACTAATGAATTAAGGACAGAAAATGCTTTAAGTAATACTTCCTCATAAGATATAAGTTTGCTTAGCTTTATACTTGGTTTCAAATACAAAAAAAAAAGAAAAATAAGAAATTGCTATTGGGGCTGGAGAGATGGCTCAGCAGTTAAGAGTACTAACTGCTCTTGCAGAGAGCCCGGGTTCGATTCTCAGCACCTACATGGTGTCTATGAACCATCCTTAAATCCAGTTCCAGGGGAATCCAAAGCCGTCTTCTGACCTCCATGGCATTGCACGACACGAGTGCACTTACGTATATGTAGGCAATATACTCATACACATAAAATAAAAATAATAAGATATTTTTAAAAAAGAAATTACTATTAAGTGGAAAAGTTAAATACAAGATCTCATTAGTAGCAAACCGAGCATATATAGTATGCAAAACTTCACTGGAGGAGGAAGTAGATGCTATTCTGGCTCTAATATACGATTGCTTGATGGGTGTGTAAATGGATGAAGAATGAATGAATGAATGAATGAATGGTCAGAGTAAGTTGTATAAAGCCTTTCTATGCCTGTTCCCTAGAAAACAAGGCTGGATGAATGAATAAATATTTTTCACGTCCAAATACTGTAGAACCATAGCTACCCAAACTTCAGTGTGAATAATTTGATTAATCTAGTTAAAGCCAGTATTCTCTAAGTGTGGGCTGAGGACCTTTTGGGGTCCCTGAGGTTCTTTTCAGAGAAAAGTTCCATGAGGTGAACTTCATACATGAGCAAAAGAAAGGTAGGGAAAGACAGACAGATTTGGTTTAACCTAATATAGTATGAAAGCTGACTGTTATGGTTTCAGACTCCACATTGCAAGCAGTCTTTAGAACATTACTAATTAAATTTTGGTGTAGTATCAATGAAAAATATTCATAATATTTAAAAACTCTTAAAATGACAAATTTCCTGACTATGTACACAAGGAAACCAATTTTCTTCATATTGTTAATGAAAGCATTCACATAGGTTGAATTCTGGATCTGTTCTAAAAATTCGTCGGTGTTCTATTAATCCAGGCATGAAAGAGATCAGCAAAGATTAAACAATGCTATTCTTCTGATACAGTTTTTGCAAATATATTTTTCATAAAAAGATAGCTATGTTAATTTGCATTATTATTTTTAAGTGATATGTGAAATCACTGTTTTACTCTAATGTTATATAATTAGTGTTTATTCTAATAATGTATTCTCTAATATTGGACGTATAGCAGTAGGTATAATACACATAAACAAAATCTTTGGTTTCTTCACTGATGTTCTACAGTGTAAAGGAATTCTGAGATTAAAAAAAATGAGGATGGTGAATTTAGGGGGTAAATATAGCATTTAACATCGGGAAGAATATATCCTTAAATGCACATACCTTTTACAGTTACTAGTATACGTTTTTCAAGAAATGTACTGTAGGAATCAACAATAATACTGTATTCCAGTTTTATTTGAAGTTATTTGCAAAGTGCCTTTCCGTAATGTGACAAAGATTATAAACTTCTCTAACATACAGTGTCTTTTCTTCTGCTAAGGAAAATGCAGGTTTTTGGTGGTTTACTTTCTTTTGCTTCTAAGTCAGTTCCAGCTGATAAAACAGAATTGATATAACTGAAAATCATTCCATCGGGCTTGGGGAAGGGTTGTGTGAAGGATAGGAATTTCAATTATTTTCCTATTTTATTCTGGCTCATTTTGTCCTCTTTACTATTTGCTCTTTTATCCTATACAGGTTGATGATGTATTGTCTGGAACCCAGAGTTCATACTGCAGGTATAAAAGCAAGACTCATACTGTAAAGGTGGAAGGGTGTAAATAGGAGCTATTAGTCAACAGAATAATAGGCCTCCTTGCTCAATGCATTTTTTGTTGTCTGTTTGTGGGTTTTTTGTATGTGTACTTATGTGGCACATGTCTTCATACATGTGAAGATCTGAAGTGTGCATCTACTGTCTTTCTGGATAGTTCTCCACATTATTTGTTGAAGCAGGGTCTCTCTCACTAAACCTGAAGCTCACCATTTTGATCTTGTCTGCTTAGCCAGCTTGTCCCAGGGATCTCGTCTCTGCCTTCTGTGCTGGGATTAATGGTGGCTACTGCACCTCCCTGGCTTTTACATGGATTCTAGGATCTGAACTGTGGTCCTTACACATGCATCGAAAGTACTTTATCCACTGAATTGTCTCCCCAACTCCTCAAATTTCCTTCTTTTCAAAAGGATATTGAGTGTATCGGATCAAAATCCGACTTAATGATCTCATTTTAACTTAACTCTATAAAGATCAAATTTCCAAACAAGGCCACGTTTTGCTCCAGGGAATTAGGACCTCCATATATATTCCTTTGGGGGTGTCACATTTGAAACGATGACAGTACCTAAAGCCACAGAGCTGTTAACAGGCAATATTTAATACTTCAATCTTTTAACTTTTAGTCCAGTTCATTTTCTTCCCAGGAATGGCTTTCATTTTCAGCAGTACATGCTAATTGGACAAAATAGCTGATTTTATCATGACATTTCATACATGCCCACAATATGCTTTGATCATATTCATCTCTCCCTGTTCCTTTCTTTTGGCATCCTGCCACTGCTAATATTTTCTTTCTGAAGTAGTTTCTCTTCTATTTTCAGTTATTTTTTAAAATCTAGATTTTGCATATGAGCAAAACCAGGAAATGTTCGTGTTTCTAAAGTGATGTTTATTGAATTAATAAAAATATTATCGAAAGAAAGAAAGCTATCTGAGGAGAGGAAGCAAGCCAGCAAGCAGCATTTTTCAGTGGTCCCCACTTTTGTGTCCGCCTCCGGGTTCCTGCTTTGATTTCCTTCAATGATGAATGAAACCTCAAAAAATAAAATGAAATAATTTCCTCTCACAAGTATGTAAATAAAGAATTTTTTTAAAAAATATGGATCCTACCAGGTGTGGTGGTGCACACTTGTGATCTCAACACTTGGGAGGCAGAGGCAGATGGATCTCTGTGCATTCAAGACCAGCCTGGTATGTCATCCAGAGCCACATAGTGAGACCTTGTCTAAAGAGAAAATGGATTGTCATGGTCAGAACTACTTAATCTGAACTTGCACATATAAGTTAAATTCAGATTCCTAGACCTCACGCTAAGAAATCAAAGACCAAAGGATTTTCCAACATGGGGTCAACTTTGGTAGAATAATGATTTACATTAGCTCTGTTCTTTTTTTCTTTTTTTTTTTGGAAATCTTAAGGAGTTTATTGGGCTTGCTGACAGAGTATAGGGTGGGGGTTTATTTACAGAAGAGCAGGTGCCCCCCCCCATTTACGGGTGTGCTGGAGACTGCCCCCTCTTAAAATTTTTATTATTTTATTTTTATACTTATATGGTTGTTTGGGTATATGCTATGTGTGTGGGTGCCCATGGAGGTCAGAAAAGGGCTTGAGCTGGAGTAAAAGGTGGTTACAGCTACTTGATGTTGGTTCATGGAACTGACCTCAGCTCCTCTGGAAGACCGGCGAGTGTTCTTAACCACTGAGCTATCTAGTCAGCTTGAGACTGGCTTCTTTATCTCCTCATTGATGCCTCTGATATTCATACATGTTAATGTATGTATCCATTTTCATGTGGGGTAGTATGGTGCTGTGTCAACTCAAAGGATTAGTTTATCCATTTGGTTTGGTTTGTTTCCAGATTTGAACAATAATGAATACAGCTGTGAAGTATCCTTTTACACAGGTTTTTATGGAAACATAGCTTTCATTTCCTCAGAGAAAACTCAAGGACTGGGATTATTGTGCTGTATGGAAAATATTTATAAGAAATTGCCAAATAGCTTTCCAGAATATCTGTATAATTTTGCTTTTGAATTTTACTTTTATGCATGTGTGTGTGTAAATGCACATATGTATGTATATATGGGTTCATATATACCTGTGTTTGCATGTTTGGAGGCCAGGGGATAACTTCAGGTGCCACTCTCAGGAAGGCTGTCCATCTGCTTGGAGAAGAGGACTCTCATTGGCCTGAAACTCACTAATTAACCTAGATTGGCTGGCCAGTGAGTCCTAGGGATCCTCTTATCTTCACTACCCTACTGCTAAAATTACAAACATCAGCCACCACACTTGGCACTTTTCAGTGGGTTCTGGGGAATCCAACTCAGGTCCTCTTGCATCTGAAGCAAGTGCTTTACTAACTAAGCCATTTACCAAGTCTTTACATTGTTTCTACTTAGTTATTTGACAGTTTAATAAAATAGCATACATTCTGGTCACTCACTCTCCTACCCGTTTTTGTCTTCCTCTCACCCCATCAACCCCGCTCCTTCCTCCTGTCCCTTTCCCAGATTCATTACTTTGGGTTTTATTTTGTGACCCATTTAGTTTAACCAGCGTGTTCTGTGTGATCCCTGGATTGGGACTATCCATTGGATCCTGGCGGAATCACCAGTGAGTCTCCCCCTTTCCCTGAATCTATCAGTAGGACTAATTCATCAATGAGGGATAAGGCTCCTGGACCTCCCTTCCATCCACCCCTGGCTGTTGACTTGCTCATTCTTGTGCAGACCCTGTTTAGCCATCCACAGCTGTTGAGAGCTTGTAATTACAATGGCTTTGTCTTGGCCAGGAGATGGCATTTTGCAGCCCTTCTCGGTTGTCTTCAGCTCTGACATTCTTTTTGCCCCTTCTTCTACAATGTTCCCTGAGGCTTAGAGGGCATAGTACCAACGTTTTGTTTAGGGCTGAGCATTTGCTTGTTGCTTACTCTCATGAGCTTGTGCAGCAGAAGTCTCTGCATTAACCACAGTTCACTGGAAAGAGCATCTTCTTTGATCAAGGCTGATAGTCTATAGGTTTAAACAGAGTTCCTTAGAAGGAAGTTCAATGTTATGTCAATTTAGCTGTTGAACCACAGATGTAAGCCCCGCCCCAGCCCCACTTAGGGCCTATGACCTTCCCCACCATGAGCTTTTGAGTGGGTTTACAGTACCAGTTATAGATTCCCTCCAATGGATTGGTCCTCAAATACAATCAGAGAGCAGTTTGTCACCCCCATAATGGTTATGCCACTATTGCACATGGGTAGATCTTTCCTAGTAGGATGGCGTAACTCATAGGGTTCACAGATGAACAAAAGTGTTGATGCCTTTTCTCTCCAGCAGCCTGTTTAGCACTCTCTGGCACTGTATAAAAACTTGTCAATAGGAAGGAGGCTTAGATCTCAGTTTCCAGTTAGATTTTTCTATATCATGCAACCAGGGTATGTGGTCTCTTCAGCAATAGGGTCTTATCATCTAGTTCTGGTGGGCAGCTAAGAGGAACGACCAGAGCCTATATTGTTTGAGGGGCTGGAGGATCTCCCTGTCTAACAACTCAAGGAGAGCTACAACTCCGGGTACTGTAGTTTTTGTTTAATAACTCATAGCTTCTAGAAGGAACGTCTTCCAGACATCCTTCCACAACTTTGTTATAAGATGCTAGGTTTCCATATAGCTGTTTCATACGCTCTTCATTTTGATTACTTCTGCTTCTTGCCCCCTCTTCTCCCCCATCGTGCCCTGCCTCCCTGCTTCAACTCCTCCCTAGCCAGTATTCCCCTTCTTGGTTTTCACATTACCTACATTTTACCATCTCCCTTCCCATAAGGCACCCCTCTCCCAAATGATCCTGTTATAGTTTGTTTTTATGTTACTTTGATAAACATCAGGATCAAAAGCAATATGGGGAGGAAAGGGTTTGGTTGGTTTATGCTTTCAGGTCACAATCCATCATTGAGAGGTGTCAGGGCAGGAGCTCAAGCATGAAGTGAAGCAGAAATCATGAAGTAACACTGCTTACTGGCTTTTTTTCTCTGATGCACACTCAGCTAGCTTTCCTATACAACTGAGGCACAGGTGTGGTGGCATCAATTGTCTACATTGAGTAACAGTCAAGACAGTTCCCCCCAGACATGCCCACAGGCCAATCAAATCTTGGAAATCCCTCAACTGAGTCTCCCTCTTGAGGTGATCCTTGGTTGTGTCAAGGTAACAATAAAAATATAACAAGGACAGCACCTCTCTATATCTCTGGCCTCTATAGGAACTTTAAGTTGAATACATAATTAGGGATTCAAAGCTAGGGTCCACACATGAGGGAGAACATGTGGCCTTGATGTCTGTGCTTGGGTTATCTCAGGCATTCACTTACCTACAATTTTGTAATTTTATTTTATTTTTACAACTGAATAAAGTTCTGGTTTTGTTTTGTTTTTTTTATAGGTACCACATTTTTATTATCAGACATCTAGACTGGTCCACTTCCTAGGGATTGTGAGTGGCAGTGAACATGGATAGCAAGTATTCTCGTAATAAGATATAAAGTTCTTGGGTATACAACCAGGTGCAGATAGCTGGGTCATATGGAAGTTCTATTTTTAGCTTTTTGAGGAATCTCCACATTGATTTCCACATTGCTACACCAGTTTCCAGTCCCACCAACAGAAAATAAAGCTTCTTCTCTCCTCACATTCCCACCAGCATTTGTTGTCATTTGATTTCTTCATGATAGCATTCTGACTGGAGTAAGAAGGAATCTCAGATTAATTTTAATTTGCATTTCCTGATTAGTAATGATGCTGAACACTTTATAAGGTGTTTATTTCTGTATTTGCTCTTTTGAGAATTCTCTGTTCAGGTATGCAGCCCAGTTTTAAACGTGGGGTTGCTTATTTTCTTGATGTTTTCTTTTTAAGTTTTGTATTCTCAATATTAATCTTGTGTCTGATTATAACTGGTGAGGATTTTCTCCTACTTCGTATGCTGCTGCTTCTTTACCTGGTGGAATGTTTCCTTTGTTATGCAGAAGCTTTTAAGTTTTGAGACTTCTCATTTGTCAATCGTTGGCCTTATTTCATTAACAACATGAGTCTTAGAAAGTCTTTACCCATGCCTATATGTTGTGGTGTACTCACCACATTAACTTTTAGCAGTTTCAGAGTTTCGGATTTTATGTTCCCGTATTTTATCCATTTGGAGTTGATTTTTGTGCAGAGAGAGAGATAAAGAACTAGCTTCATTTTTCTACCTGGAGATCCCAAGATTCTTCAGCACCGTTTGTTGACGATGCTCTCCTTTTTCCAAAACACAATTTTGGTACCTGTGTCAAAAACAAGGGGGCTGTAATTGCATGGGTTTGAATATGGGTCCTCTGTTCTAGTCCATTTATCTTCATGTCTTTTTGTGGCAGTACCGTGCCACTTTTATTACTACGGCTCTGTAGAATAACTTTAGATTAGGTGTCGTAATACCTCCAGCCTTCTTCTTTTGTTCAGAATTTCTTTAACTCTCTAGGGTCTTCTATGCTCCCAAATGAATTTTAAGATTATTTTTTCCTATTCTGTGAAGAACAGCATGAAGATTTTGATGGGGATTACATTGAATCTATAAATTGATTTTGGCAATGTTGTGGTTTGATTGAGAAATATCCTCCATAGGTGCATTTTTTTGTTGTTTTTGCTTTTACATAGAGATGTTTACTATTATTTTCAATGTATATTTCTATTGAATTTTTGTGCATTTTCCTGTCATACATCTTAATCATATTTAGATGCCCTCTCCTAGCTGCATCCCCCATGGCCCATCCACACGATTTCATGCATTCTGTCATATATGTTAAGGCCTATTGAGTCAAGTTTGTGTCTTTCAGTGTGAGTTTATCCACTGGAGCCTGTTCATTCTATCTAGCATCACTCCCTCAAAGAAGATTGACTCCCACTTAGCAGTGATTAGTTGCCAATTGTTCCTCAGCTAAGGTTGGGGCCTCCTGCCCATATCCCCAGTTTTATGTTGGTTTTTGTTTGAGTTTGCATGGGTCTTGCACATGCTCTCTCCATTGCTAAGCTGATATGAGCAAGTTCCTAGAAGCCTGGAACCTTCTGTTTTTTTATGGTCATGCACCACCTCTGGCTCTTAAACCTTACCCACCCAGGGCTCCTGTGTGTGGATGGAAGCAGCTCCCTGCTCCTGCTTTCTCTTTCCCATCATGATGGATGTTATTCCTCTGGATTGAAACTGCAAACCAAAATAAGCTCTTTCTTCATTAAGATGTTTTGGTTAAAGAGTTTTATTATAGTAACAGAAAAGTAACTAAATACAGGTAGGATGGTCATTTTTTTGTATAATTTTTATTGAATTTTTTGTGTATTTCATACAAAACATCTTAATCATCTTTATAGCCATCTTCCATCTTCACCCCCCAGGGCCCTCCTCCAGATTTCATGCATTCTATCATTTCTGTTCAGGCCTATCAAGTCGAGTTAGTGTACCCAGACATCCCTCAATGCAAGTTCATCCACTGGGGTATAATCAGCCAATCTAGAGTCACTACCTTAAGGAAGATCAACTCTTCCTCACCCAGCCATAATCAGCTGACAATAGTTCTTTGGCTAAGGTTGGGACCTGCTTGCCATTGCCCCAGCTTTTAAAAAATTATTTATTACTATTATTTTTGATATTTTTATTGATTTTTTGTGTGTTTCATGCAGAATATCTCAAACAATCTTAAAAATCATCTTTATACCCCCATCCCAAATGGCACCCTCCCATAGCCCCCCCAACTGGATCGCATATACACTGTCATCCCTGTTACTACCCACTGTGTTGTCAGTGCCTCCAGCCGTTCCCCAGTGCAAATCCATCTACTCAGTCTAGTCAGCCTACCTAGAGTCCCCCGTTTTAGGAAGATCAGTTCTTCTTCATCTAACAACAATCAGCTGCCAACATTCCTTTAGATAAGATTGGGGTCTTCTGTTCACTTTCCCAGTTCTATGCTGGGTTACTGAGCTTGCATGGGACTTGTGTATGCTGACACCTATGATTCTATGATTCTAGTCCATAGAATCATGTGAGCAGGTTCCCAGGAGCTTGTAGGACTCTGTTTCCATATGCTCATGCCCTTCCTCCCTGGCTCTTAAAATCCCTCTGCTCCCTCTTCCACGATGGTCCCTGAGCCTTGGGTGAATGAAGTTTAATAAAGGGGTCCTGTCCAAGGACCATTATTTAGCAGACTCTTGATCTCTACACTTTGGCCATTTGTGACCTTTTGTGTTTTGGCCCTCTGCTGCATGAGGGAGCTTCATTATTGAGAACTGATTCCTTAGTGTCCTCTTCTTTATCCCTGTTCTGTGTTCCATGAGCCTTAGATGTAGAGGTTGCATTGCAGATTTGTCCCTTAGGCCTGGACAATTTATAGACAATGTCCATGTGTGACTGGTTGTAGTACTTGGTATTAGTCTCTGACTACTGCAAAATGAGTTTCTTTGATGAGTGGTGACTGGGATATTTGTCTGTAAATATAAGGATACACATTTTGCACATAGTAAGAAATCACATTAGTCTAGTGATAGGAGAGTTTGGGGATTTTCTCTAAGATCTATGACCACTCCGGCCACACTTGCGTTTCCTCCCTTTGAGGGGGTTTTTGGTCAAATTAGGTAGCTGGTGATTGCCCCCAAGACAATACTGTGCCAATGGAGTATGCTGTGCTGGCTGTTGATGTGGTTATTTGGTATTGAAGCTGGTGCTGTATCATCCATTGATGTTTTCCCTTGGCACTTTCATAGTGTTCTCCAAAGCTATGAGAGCTCGCCTTCAGGGGAAGTGGCTTCAAGGTAGGTTGCAGCTCTGTTTCTCCAAATCCTGTGTCTGATTTGTGTTCTGTCTTTAGTAGTAGGGTCTTACCTTTAGGTTCTGGGAGACCATCAAGGGTTGTGGCAATAGCCAGGGCAATTTTGGGAGTCTCTTGGACCACCCTGGCCAACAACTCAAAGGAAGGTATCTCCTATCTGGCACTGTTTCTTGTTATGTTGCCTTTAACTATACACGTGGACTCCTAAGTATACTGATCTTTAATCTTTTGTTATACGTTCCTTTTGGGTGTTTAAGATTGTACAGTTGGCCCAAATAAACCACATTTCCCCAGTTTTATGCTGGACCAGGTTAGGAGGTGCATGACCATATAGAAAGAGAATCTTACAAGCTCCTGGGCCTTACTCATATGAACCTACAGCAACAGTGTCAGGATGCACGAGACCCATGCAAACTCAAGAGCAGTCATTTTTACAATATTAACCCTACCAATTCTTGAATATGGGAGATTTTTCTCTCTTCCAGTTTTAAAATTTTCATTTCAGAGGTCCTTCACCTCTTTGCTCTGGTTTCTCTGAGATATTTAAAAAATTTTTGAGGCTAGTAAGAATGAGATAGTTTTCCTGATTTCTTTGTTAGTTTATTTGTCATTAGTATATAGAAAGGCTACTGGTTTGGGTATATTAATTTTGAGTCCTGCCAATTTGCTGAATGTGTTAATCGGTTCTAGGAGTTTTTGCTTTGTTTCCATTGAGACACTTGCTATCATTCTGAGGGGCTGTCTTTCTATGCCACTTAGACTTTCTTTCTTTGTGCTGTGTGTTTGGTGTTCTCACTATAACGTCATGGGAACTTTCTTTCTTGGTTCTTTGGTGTTCTGTATGCCACTTATACTTGTATGGACATCTCTTTACCCAAATTAGAAAATTCTCTTCTATATTTTTATGGAAGATGTGTTCTATACCTTTAAACAGGAAGTAGTTTACTTTTTCCATGCCCATAGTTCATAGATTTGGTCTTTTTATGGTGTCTGAAAGTGCCTGCCTATTCTATTCATTAAGTTTTTAAGGTGTGTAATTTTACTTTATTGAGTAATCCAATTCCTGCACTTTGTCTACAAGCCCTCATATTCTATTTTTAATATTTTATTATTTTTACTTTACATGTGTGAGTGTTTTTCCTGCATCCATGTAAGTGCATCCATGTTGTGCAATGTCCATCTGGGTCAGAAGAGAGAGCTGGATTCCCCTGGAACTGGAGTTCCGGATGATTTTTAGCCACCATGTGGGTGTTGGGCATCAAACCTGGGTCCTCTACAAGAACAGCCAGTGCTCTTAACTACTAAGCCATCTCTCCAGTCCTGAGAGCACTACTTCTTATACCACATAAATTATAATCTGGAGTATATTCTTTTCCCACCCATTCTCTCTGAGCCCTGGACCTGTCCCTCTGAGATGGCCTGAGAGTGCCTGACTCAGCCTCAGCCTCCAAGGCTGAAAAATGGAAACAACCTCAATGTCCCTCAATTTAGGAATGGGTAATGAAAATGTGATGCATTTTTCACAATGGAGTTCTACTCATTGATAAAGAAAGATAAAATCATGAAATTTGCAAGTAAATGGATGGAACTAGAAATTGTTACACTAAGTGAAGTAACACTGACTCAGAAGAACATGTGACATGTGTTCTCTCTCAGTTGTGGATCTTAGCACAAATCCTTAGATGTGAGTATATATCCTGATGTAACTGCAGGAGCCAGGAAAATGGAAAGGAACCATGGAGGTAAAGGGAAGGAAAGACTTCAAGAGAGGGGGACAGTAGGAAACAGATGTTACCAAAGGGGAAATAGGGAAAATGGGGGTATTTAATGGGAAGGGAAGAGAGAAGTATATACAAAGAACCATGGGAGTAAGAGGGAAGAAGGAGCTTAAGAGAGGGGGTATAATCGGAGACAGGCATTATCAAGGGGGAAATGGGGATACTTTAACTGGGGAGGGAGGAGGGAGGTTAGACAGGGAGAGAGAAAGAGGAGAAATAAATAAAACAGGTGGTGTGAAAAAGCAGAGGGCAATGCATTAGCTTAAAAATTCACTGAAATATACACATACACCATCTGAACTATCTGAACATGAGTACATATGTATACCTGAGGCATATGTAACAAAGAAACAAAGTGCCAGACATGAGAAACCTCCCTTCCAGTTATTGGTCAAGGTAGTCCAAGAGATTCCCTAAATAACACAGGCTATTGCCACAGCCCTTGATTACCTCCCAGAACTTGAAGCTAAGACCCTATTACTGAAGACAGGACATATTTTGGACACAGGAGTTGAACAATGGAGCTAGAATTGACCTGGAATTCACCTCCCTGAAGACAAGTATAGTTGTGAAGGATATTATGCAAGCTGCTAAAGGAGAAAGTCAATCAATGGTCTGACCCCAACTTTAAACCCCAATAACTACAACAATGACTGGTACAACAAACTATAGCAGTGCAGTAGTGACACTTTTATCTAGTGGGTAATAAACAGTATCTATTTAGAATTAAAGTCCGTTCAATGGGAGGGAGCTCTTATGTGGCACTGTAAACATAGCCAAATACACATGGCTGGAGAGGTCAGAGGGCAGGTGGGATCCCTACCTCTGTCATATCCTTAGACAACTGTAATTTCTCACTACTTGATAAATATGGATCCTTATTTACAGATAAGTATGCCAGTCACCACTCATCAAAGAAGTTTTATTTTACAACAGATGGAGACTATTACAGAGTCCCACAGCTCGTCACACACACAAGATAGTTGAAAGATGCCCAGCCCTAAGTGACATATCTACAATGGGACCTCTACACCTAAGGCTCATGGAATATAGCATAATGGGTAGTAGCAAGAATACTAATGGGTCTCAACTCCCACCAATGAAGCTTCCTTATGCAACAGGATGCAATGCACTCAGAAGGCCACAAGTGACCAAAGTATAGAGAATAAGAGAATGTGTGGGTCTCTGGATAGGACTCTATATTAAACCTCAGCCGCCCATGGCTCAGGGACCATTGCAGAAGAGGGAACAGAAAGATTGTAAGAACCAGGGTTGGTGTATGATCATAAGGAAACAGAGTCTTCCAGGTTTCTGGGAACTTACAGCACTGGTGACAGCATTTATAAGACCCATGCAAACCCAATCGGACAAAAACCCACCATAAAACTGGAGAAACAGGCAGCAGGCCCCAATCTTAGACAAAGAACTATTGACAGCTGATTATTACTGGGAGAGGGAGAGATGATCTTATTTAAGGGAGAGACTCTAGATAGGCTGACTAGACTGCAGTGGATGAACTTGCATTGAGGCACATCTAGGTGCACAAACTTGACTGGATAGGCCTTTACATAGATGAAAGAATGCATGAAATCCAGTGGGGGAGTATGGGTGATTTCAGATGGGGGAGAGGATATAAAAACGATTAAATATTTTGTATGAAATGCACAAAAATTCAATAAAAATATACATTGAAAAATTACAATCTGTGTATGGAATTCTATTATCTGTGATCTCTGATATTTAGCATGTTCTTTCAAAGACAAGAATACACATATTCATAGATAATATTCCTTCATTCCAGTAATAACTTGTGCTTTATTAAGAAGATGCTTTGAAGAACATTTTTTAAATTGTACTATCTTAAGTACATAGGGAGTAGAAATTATATATAAATAGTTGTGCTGAATAATTGATTCAAAGTTTTCTCTAGACGTATACATTATTAATAAAAACTCACAGAAATGTCTTTCATTTTTAGTATTTTCTTAAACAGAATAAAAACTGATTTGAAATCTACAGTAATGTAAATATAAAATAATACATATCCTGGTCTTCAATATTTCTTACAACTGAAATTTGTTTCTTTGTTCTGTGGGATACAGTAACTCAGGATTATATATCAGCAATACAATTCATATCATAATAAGCATCTCCAACCATGTACATAGCATTACACTAACACTGGCCTTAGTAAACACACATAAAAAGAAAACTAGGCCAGCTAAAAATCATTAAAAGTAAATAACCTAAAGCTTTGTACACACTCTTTGTGTGATATTGATTTCTTTCCTGTGTTATTAGAATCAATGTGGTGTCATACCTATTCTACTGGATAATTAGTTAATTTTTGAGGGTATGCCATTGGTTCAATTTTTTCATATATAAAGTACTAATTGAAAAATGTGACTTTCAAGATGGATTTATGCAGAAATGTATTCTGGAGCATGCCATATAGGAAACTCTAACAGAGACTTTTTTCCTATCAGATGTGTATGTTTGGATCTCATCATTCCTTGTATTGGCCAAATTACCTTCATCCATGGTACAGGTCCCTAAATTTGGAACTTATTACCATTGTTGAAAATCTCTCAAATGATCTTGCTTATTGTTTTTTTTCAGGAATAATTAATGAACGTAAAGTGCTTTAGAAATTTAATATGCTCTTCAAGTACCAAAAATATCTTTTTATTCAACAAGATGTCCTTGTTCTAATCACTTCAATCAATTAAAAATTTGTTTCCTTTATCAGGTTGTATTTTTTCAAAGACCTTACATTATTAAATATTAATGGTATTTCTTCATAAACATTTCAATTTTCATATTCTTTAATCGTCAATATTTGAGGAATAACCAGTCTTTTAGTCTCTACTGGATCCTGTCACAAACATCTCTAAACACGTTTTATGATAAACATTAATACTAAGGAAAAGTACTCATTGTCATTGCAATTTTAAAAGCATAAGTTATTATGAATGATTTATTCACTTGCATAGTAATGTTCCTTAGCACTCTTGGTGAATAAAAGAAAATTGGCATGTGGACTGACTGATTTATGATGATTATATTAGTATATCAGAGCTATACATGATGATTCTTGGTTTGCCACTAAATTTTGTGTGTGTGTGTGTGTGTGTGTGTCTGTGTGTATTCACCCTTTATGCATGTGAAGGCTGGAGATCAACATCGAGTGTCTTCCTCTATCTACTTTATGCTTTTAGATAGGGTCTGTCACTGAACCTAGAGCTCACTGACTGGCCAGCCAGTCTCTGGGACCCTCCTGTCTCTATCTTCCAGTGCTGAAGATAAACAAACACCACTCTGTCAAAGTTTTATGTAAATACAGAGGATCTGAACTCAGGTCTTCATGTATGTGCGGCAAGTTTTACCCACTGAGCCATTTCTCCTATTCCCTTGCCACTAAATTCGACCTAATCTCTCTGTTTACATTCCCTATATTCAATATGAAAATTGCAATTTCATTTTATGGAAACAGAAAAGACTCGTATGTATTGCAAAATTCAGTTTAGTTGCCTTATGAAACATTCCTCAAAGAAGCTATTACAGAAAGCCTCAATGGACTATTACAATTTCCACCTGTACTAGGCATGGTGGCAGCTGCTTGTGATCCCAGCACTGGAAGGTTGAGGCAGGAGGATCACAAAGAGTTAGAGGCCAGCCTGGGTTACCAAATATTTTTTCACTTATCTTTTCAAAAATAGTTTTACTCATTTGACATTTTGAACAGGGAGCTGCCATATTAAAATATTTTTGTTATGAAATACACTTAAATATATGTTCTTTAAGCAATCTTTAAATACTAATAAGTTCACATTAGCTATTTAAGGATGATCCTCATAAATCTCTTAGTTCAGAACAAGACTCCTAAATGATGAATAAATATATTCATAAGTGAATGAAGAGATTTAAAATAATTGTGTTCTGCTATAAAGCCAGGTATACCACTGCATCTTCATAAGTGCTATAAAGTAAAATTCTAAGCACATTGATATCCTCCCTTACCACATAAAACTATTAAACTATTACTGAAATAGAAGTGACCAGGACAGTCCTTAAAAGTTCTATTCATGGGCTGGGCATGGTGGTGCACGCCTTTAATCCCAGCACTTGGGAGGCAGAGGCAGGTGGGTCTTTGTGAGTTTGAGGCCAGCCTGGTCTACATAGTGAGTTCCAAGCCAGCTGGGGCTACAGGGAGACCCTGTCTCAAAAAAGACCAAAAAAAAAAAAAAGTTCTATTCATGATAACTCAAATCATTGTAGTTTTGCCTCTTAAAGGATGATCTTAAAATTGACATTAATGAAGCTAAGAACATTAAATCCTAGAATTAGCCAAAATAATAAGGAAATTATTATAACTGATATCCGAACACAAAATTTTTGTTTTCTTACATCTGTGTATGTCTGTGACAAACAGAAATTATCAAAAAAATGGCAGCTTCTGATGAAAATGGTCACAAAATTTCAAAACTTGACGGAGAAAGGGTGCTGAAAAATAAAAGCACTATTCAGGTGCATATTACTAGAAATTCCTGGCTTGAATTGATTCCACAACACTGTGAATTGGAGGATGCACTATGATTTCATGTATAATTAAATAAGAAAAACAATACCTATTAATAGTTATGTCAACTTCAGAAATATAAAGAAATGTGCATTAGAGAAAGAAAAAAATATTGTATGCAAGGCATCAATTATGGATTGAAATAGCTCCAAATTATCCAAACTAGAGCCCTTTGGGCAACAACATAAGTAAAGCACCATTTTTCCATAGCCCCAAATAAAAATAAGTATCTATAAATGTACACAGAGCTCTGCTTCCCTGGGCCTGCAGGACCAGCAGGCCTCTCTTGTGACCCCCAGGCCTCTCTCTCCTGGTTAAGAGGATTGGGCCCTCAGCACCTTGACTCCCCCAGCCTCACTCACCCTCCCATCTCCCCGGCCAGTCTCTCCTCCTAGCCTGGGTCCTGTCCCAT
>NW_008358101.1:7676353-7677458 GCF_000622305.1 Nannospalax galili
AAGCAAATGGTACTAAGAAAAAAGCAGGTGTAGCACTTCTAATATCTGACAAAGTAGAACTTTAACTAAAACTAATCAGAAGAGATAGATAGAGGGCCACTTCATTCTGATCAAAGGAACAAAGAATCAAGAAAATATTACAATCATGAACATATATTCCCCAAACTCTGGTGCACCCAACTTCGTAAAAACAATACTACAGGACTTTAAGACCCAGATTAATCCCAACTCATTAATGGTATGAGACTTCAATTCCCCGCTGTCTCCATTATATAGGTCAACAGGGCAGAGAGGTAACAGAGAGACATCTGAATTAAACAATACCATATATCAAATGGACTTAACAGACATTTACCGAGTATTTGAGGAGGAAGCATGGAAACTTATGTCATGCCAAATTCACGTAATTTACGTAATTAGTAGAGGTGATAAACATTACCATTTAGACCTACCCAATGACCTCATAGACATACACAGGTGCCAAGGATCTAAGTGCAACCGATTGTGACTAGTAATAATCAGATGATTAGTATTATCAGATGCATTCAGATTAGAGATGTATGCGCCAACATCTCAGTGTTAGTAGCAAAAACAATGTGTCTTTCTGCAAGGAATAGTCTTTCTGCAAGGAACAACATATACTAAAATGAAATGGAGATCTTTTTTAAAGGTTAAAAAACTCATTCAATTTATGTCTTGCAGGGTTTATACTGAGTTCAATAACATATATTAGTATTAATTCAACTGCAAACCTAAAATTTTACAGCCAATTTTGAAGATGCATCTTAGCTCTGGAGTGTGTTACTGAATATGTTAAATTTATAGTGAAATATTTATTCTAATCATGTAGTTATTAAAAAATTTTTTAAATGATTAAAAAAATAATTAGTAGATGTGAAAAACATTAGAATAGGAGGTAGGAATTGGCTAGGCAGTTAGGGTAAGAAGACCCCAAAGAAAAATAGCCAGTTTCTTGGCCAAAAGACAAATTGTCCTTGGGCCTCTTACCAACATACTCCATTCCAAAGACCAAAAATGTCAAAAGTATTTGGGAGCTCTTATCTAATCCTTAAAAGAGTTTAGAGTTACCTCTTCAGAAGGGGAA
>NW_008358101.1:7677615-7716669 GCF_000622305.1 Nannospalax galili
AATGCTTCTTCTAAGTATGTGGTTATTAAATAAATAATTAACTGGGGGAAATGTACACAGATATAGAGGACTGAATAAATAAATGGAGGAAAATAGAAAAGTCTACTATGCGGAGTAATTAAAAAAAAATAAATTGTATAGATATGCTGCCTTGAGGAAGTGCAAATAACTCTACTTTGTGTAGGATGTGCACAGTGATTCTTCCCAAAAATACTGCATGGAAAGGAGTGAAAAGGAGTAACTCTGTAGTGGAAAACTTGACAAACATTACCTCAGCCAGGTGATCAGGGTCGACATCATTCATGACGGTCATGTTATGTTAACAGCATGTACCCTAACCTGGTGGCTGCAAACAGCACTGGATCACTACTCAGTTCTTCCTCCCCAAAGCCCAGAATACTAGTACAATCACAGGCAAAGCATTACTAATTCCAGTGGAGGGGCACCTTACAATATACCTGACCAGTACTCTTCAAATCATTCAAGGTTATAATAATAATTAAAAAAAAAAAA
Organism: Nannospalax galili; assembly: GCF_000622305.1. Classification (NCBI taxonomy): domain Eukaryota; kingdom Metazoa; phylum Chordata; class Mammalia; order Rodentia; family Spalacidae; genus Nannospalax; species Nannospalax galili. The sequence continues at coordinate 7,678,129 of NW_008358101.1, forward strand.
GTCTCAGAAACTGTCACAGGCAACCGGAGCCTAAGGGAGTATGACAACTCAGTGGAATGTGATATTCTCGGAGACACAGGAAAAGACAAGTGACATTAAGTTAAGGAAAAAAGTAAGGAAACCTGGATGGAGAATGGGGTTTAGTTAATAAAGCATCATTGTTAATTATTAACAATAACAAATGTAACTTACTAATGTAGATGTTAATAATAGGTAAACTGGGCTTAATGCCTGTGGAAATTCTCTACCCTCGCTGTGACTTTTTTTTTCTGTTGAATCAAACTATTCTAAAATTTAAAAAGTATATATTTTAAAATATGCACTAAAGAATGAACAAAATGTAATATATAAAGTACCAGTTGGGATAACAGACACTAGTCTCCCAGTCCCAATCAAGGAAAACCCTGGGATCATGATATTGACTTATACATTTGTACCTAATGGATCCTTAATGAATTTGTCAAGGATAATTAATGAATATGCTGTTTCATGTTGTGAACCTGAATAAAAAAGAAAGTTCCAACATTCATGGTGCGGCTTTGTTTTGCATAGTGTCATGCTAGGCTCTTAATTATTTAATGATTACATCAAGCCCTTGAGGATTAAGCATTTTTTTTAACGAAAAATCAAACTCGGTTAGGTGAAGTGGCACGAGTCTGTAATCCTAAAATATGGAAAAATGGAGGCAGGAGGATCAGAAAAGAAAATTCAGAATCTAAAAATCCTGTTTGTAATTGTTTACTAAGGCTATCATAAAGTACCCCAGACTGGATGGCTTACACAGCAGAAATTTATTTCCTTATTGTTCTGGAGGCTGAAATCTGAGACCAAGATGACTTCCCTCTGGGTTGTAGTTGGTCGCCCTAATTTCCTCAGAGTATAATAACATCAGTTATATTACACCAGAATGCATGCACATGAATGACCTCATTTTAACCTTATTAAAGAATCTGTCTTCAAATACAGTCATATTCTCAGGCACTAAGAGTCAGGACCTCAATGTATGAATGTGGCGCAACAATTCAGTTGATGGCAGTGTCTGCACTGCTTTCCTTGTCCCCCGCCCCCCACTACATTATGGAGTGTGATTCTAACCTAGCTCTTTATTACTTCAAAGCTCATGCTTATTTCTTCTTAGCATCATCATGGTCATTAGCTGTGGCTGATTTATATCTCCCATAATAGTTCAGTTCTAGAAGAAGATGAATTCATACAGTGCTGTTTTAGCTTCTTTTGTTTTTGTTTTAGATATTAATACACAGACACCATTTTATTTAAAAAATGGAATTTACTGCCCCAGTGGTATAGCAGATTCTAATAAAACTTATAATTTAGATACCTTTAAGAATTTATTTTTTATTATGTGTGTGTTTGTAATGTGTATGTGACATGAGTGCTGTTCCCATGGAAACCAGTGGCATCACATCCCACCAGAGCTGGGGTTACATGCAGTTGTGAGCTTTTTGTTGTGGTTACTGGGAACTGAATGTGTGTCCTCTGCAAGAGCAGTAAGTCTTAACTGCTGAGCCATCTCCCCAGCCCTTAGATACTTTTTCTGCTGTTATATAACTATGCTAGTCCTCCCAACATTTTGGAGCACAATAAATGAGATAATATAGGAAAACACTGAGCTTGAACCAAAACACCAAGAGCAATGCCTTATTTAGAGATAATAGCATCATAGAAGCTCTATTTGGTTTTAAACAAAATACAATAAATATAGGAAGAGTACAGTGAGATGTTCCTTAAGAATTTGAAATTCAAAAAATATGATTGCCTTTTCAGAGCTAAACCTCAAAATCATCACATAACAGATAAAACCAATTCTCTTCCAGAAGCAAAGAGTTGATGTAACATGACTGGACTATTACCATAGCTAACGTAAGGATGTGTCACTCTGAGGTAGGGGGTTCGACAACCCACGGGGAGCTGAGCTAGAGAAGTCACAGATACAAACATCAGCAGAACCCATCTGGGTACTTTCAGGAAACAAGGGATTTAATTCAGTGCAATGTCTAAATCTTCAATTCCCACTGCCAAGTTCCCAACTGTAGGATTAATACTTCAGCCTGAGTCTTAAACCATAAAGTGTTCACACATTCCAATGTACTTTTTATGCCTGAGCAATTTTGCCTGACTGTTCTGTGATATAGATGTGCCTGTGAGATTGTATGGGTAGAGCATGATAACTTAGGTATTCATAAAACTGTTATTTGCTTCTTTTTATGAATGAATAAACATTTATGAATTTGGTTAATATTGCTGAACTATGGATATACAATCTATATACTTAGCAAATCTGACTTCTATTTCTAAAAGGTTATAAGACCGAGACTACCACATTTTAAATTTAGCCTATGAACTTCAAGATTGAGTTGTCAGATTTAATAAATAAATATACAGAATGGACAGTTAAAATTAAATTTCAAAGCCAGCCATAGTGGTACACATCTTTAATCCCAGCACTTGGGAGGCAGAAGCAGGTGGAATTCAGTGAGATCGAGGCCAACCTGATCTACATCATGAGTTCCAGGCCAGCTATGGCTATAGGGAGACCCTCTCTCAAAAAGACAAAAAAATATTTTTTCAGATAAGCAAAGGATTTGTTCTAGGAAAAACTTTGAGGTATACTATAAGTAAAAAATAATGTTGACTATTTGTTTGAAATTTAGATCTAATGGAACATGCTATATTTTATATAGTAATGCCAAAGGGACTTTTTTTTTAACCCAGTTCCTAGTTTTTATATATGTAAAGTCATTAGCACAGATTACAGTGCATAAATACAATAATTGATAGGACAGTCTAGCTTTTTGTAAAGAAGTTACAGCAGGATTGGCATGATGGATTAATGGGTAAATGTGCTTGTTGCCACGCCTTATGACTTGAGTTCAATCCCAAGAACCCACATGGTGGAAGGAAAGAACAAACTCCCACAAGTTATTCTCTGACTTCTACATGTATGCCATGGCATGCATGTACACCCCACAACACACAATAAATTTAAAAAAATTAAGAAGTTATAGCAAATAAATAGTATGTGCTTTTATTTATACCCATGAACTAAAGAGAAAAACAATACTGTGCTCTTTTGTTTCCCACAATGAAAGTGAGAAATGTTGGTAATTGAGCCTTCTGGTCAAGCAAGGTCATATTGCTTCTTCTCTTTTGCAGATGGACTCTCCAAGAGGATTCCTGTGAAATTATTTTAAATGATCTCTTTTCCTCTATGCCTGGTTGATTGTAATATATAATCTAAATTCTGGGACTTCTTCCTTGTGTATCTGAGAGGGACTGTGATAGGTATAAACTTGAAAGCCCTGTGGTTAAAAAACTATTTCCGGGAGCTGGAGAGATGGCTCCACGGGGAAAGGGTACTGACTGCTCCTGCAGAGGACCCAGGTTCGACTCCCAGCACCCACATGGCTGTTAATAACCATCCCTAACTCCAGTTCCAGGGAATCTGATGCCTTCTTCTGACCTCCGTAGGTATTGCATGACACAGGTGCACTTTCATACATGTAGACAATACACATAAAATAAAATAAAAATAATAAAATAATTTTAAAAACTCTTCCCACCCAGCCACACTGCTTCTATCATCACAAAAGGAGCTGCACAAAGACAACTGCCATGAAAAGCTCAAAATATTTTCTTGACAATTGACCTTTAGGGCAGATGAATGGCCGTGAAGTGGGGAACAATATTCCCGTGTCCATACCAGGTATAGATCAGAAGCTCTAATGACAGAAGACAGAGTAACAGAAGGGACACTTACTGATTTTTTTAGCATGTTTTATTTACTTTTTCACTCATTGTCCAGACAGAGTCTCATGCCCCAGCTAACCTCAAACATGCCCAGGATGGCCATGAATACTTTATCTTACTGCCTCCACACTCAAGCATGGGGAATATAAGCATGCATGGAGACACTCAGTTCTAATGTAAGTTTTATGTGAGGTCCGAGTCTTCATTGAGAAATGTGTAAAGATGGCTAGAAATAAAGATAGATGAAGGAATGATTCAAAGATGACACAGGCTTTATTTGGGAAAAATCCTTCAGAGGGAGGTCTTTAATGTAAGGAACCAGAGGCCATTTTCCAGTTACAGGCTGGGGTAGTTATAAAGAGAAAAAGTGAGAAAAGAGGAATGGGACTGAAAATGGTCTCTGTTTGGTTCAGAGTCAGCCACGGCTATGGCTAGCTAGGGAAACAAGATGATTGGTTGGTTAAAGCATATCAGGTAATCTCTAAACATCTCTCATGGTCAGCTCTTACTGGGAACCTAAAGGACCGGGAGGGGGAGCAAACTGTAGAGAAACAACTTAGTTTAGCTCTGAGGCTGTAGTTCCTGGAACTGTCATTGTTTTAACAAAATGGGAGAGGGATGCAAAAATGGCCTGGCCATAGATCACATTAAATGAAAACCCTAAACAATAGTTATCCTTTAGAAGTTTTGAAGAAGAGTGTCCTAGAGAAATATAGTAGGATAATGGGGATTGGTAGTGAGAGATTAGTGGCTCTCTGCAAGGCAAGTCTTTTCACATTCTGCCTGTGTCCCTCCATGTGCAGAGAAAAATGATGTTCCTTTTTTTTCTGAATCCTGAGAAGACAACTTTCATAAGAGGGTCCTCCGATCAACTTTAGGAGAAGGTTATAAATTTTTTCCTAGGTCTCATATCCTGTTTCAGAGGAGAAAGGTAGGGAAATAAGAGACCTTTATGTTTCTGTGGTTTTCTTAAATTCCTTTAGTTTAAAACATTTGGGGCTAGTGTGTACTGACCTCGTTTTCAGAAAAATGAGTGAGATTTAGCATAAAACAGCAGCTGTAATCCAGGTTACTCCACCCAAAGCCTTGAGAGACCTCTAAAAGAACAAAAGAGAAAATCTTGATAAGTAGCAGGAAATGTTCTTTCCTTCCACATTTGTCTGCTAGGCCAAAAGTTGCCATAAGATTAAAGGCTGCTAACTGCTCCTTTCAATTAGTAAGAATATTGCTCTCCAGACAGCAGCTCTCTTCAGATAATTTGAACCAAGTTAATCAATACATTCTTCCTTTTTCCCCTTCTCTTTCTTGTTTTGCTCATTAAGGAGACCCCAAATGCCATGAAATATATGGTGTGGTCCAATCTTTGCTGGAAAAAAAAAGCTGTCATTATAAACAAATGGTCAATGTGCTTCTTAGACATACAGGACCATGTTAAATGACCAATGAAAAATAAGTTAGAGTTGGAAGAGCATCTGTTCCCGAGTCTAGTTTGATCTCTCTTTTATTTATTAGAAGACAATGACATCATCAAAATGTAAAATTGACAACACATATTAAAGGAGTGTATGCCATTCAACACTGCATTTATTTAGCTTTTATTTTAATATAACAACAATAAATTTAAAGACAAAATAACAAATAATGTCCTAAGTTTTCATTTATAAAAACTACATGTCAAAGTTCTGGCCCTTTCCAGTTCATTTTTAAAAGGCAGTTAAGAAAAGCTTTCCTCCTCTTAATTTCAACAAATAAGATAAAATGATGGTTTAAATTGTGTGTCTCGTGGAGTGATTTGGTTAGCAAAGCCAAAGTTTGTGCCTTCTTTAGGAAATAATTACCTTACCAAGAAGCACTTGGCTCTTTTACACAGTCTTACGAACTGCTTTACAATTAAAACACAACACGCCGACCTACTTTCCTGAGTGTTCAGGAATAGGAATGAACCAGTGGGAAGTCTTCAGTTTTCAGTGTCCAGACAGAAGGGTACTATGAATAGAATCTGGAAAGAAAACTCATGAGTGGTTTAAAGCAAATAGCTTGCGGACTCTGACCACAGTGATCAAGCAGGGTCACACAGCCCTCACAGAGGAGTTAACAAATTTCCAAAGTCATCATTTAACCAATTCATAAGTGACTGACACAGCATTTAAGCCAGTATTGGGCTTTTACCGCAATGATAATCTGGGGTAATCTGTGATCTGGTTCTAGCATATTTAAGTGGAGAGCTGAGCCACCAGAGCCTGGCAACTAGCTCACCTGAAACACCTGTCCTGAGTTGTTACATCACAGGTGATGAAGGCCAAGTCTGTAGTCCAAGGTTGGATGTGTATGGCATAGGAAAGGCAGCAGGTGTTACAGTCACTTCCCTGGTAGAGCAGAATCCTGTGGGGCCACTGGTGGTAACGTAGGAAAAATTGATATCACCAACAGTTTTAAAAACTTCATCTGACTTTTCACCTACTAGGAGCTTTGCTCTCCATTGTAGATTGTTAGAGGGCATTTATCATCCTTATAATTTTGGGTTTGCTTTCCTTAGGAGGAGATCTGAAAAAAGAACTGGAAGATTTCACAGAGATTTGGGCTTGGGTATCTATCCAGAAGCCCCCAAAGCAACAGTCATCTACAAATATGTACAAGCAACCAGTCTGCACTGCTTCAGAATAGAAATATGATTGATGAACCCAAGTATTGTGCTTAAATTATTTATTTATTTATTTCAATTTTATGTGTATGAATGTATTGCCTGCATGTATGTAAATGCACTCCCTATGAGTGCAATGCCCAAGGAGGTCAGAAGAGGGCATCAGATCCCCTAGAACTGGAGTTACAGATGTTTGTTAGCCGCCATATGGGTGCTGGGAATTGAAACCAGACCCTCTGCAAGAGCAGACACTGCTCTTAACCGCTGAGCCATCTCTCCAGCACCTATATTTGATTTTTTAAAAAACTAATATTGAGCCAGATAGTATGGCACATGACGTTAATCCCAGCAATCGGGAAGCAGAGGCAGGCAATATCAGTGTAGATCAGCAGTTCTCAGTCAAGGACAATTCCCTCCACCCCCTTTTGGGAGCATTTGGCAATCCTGGAAAATTTTTGATTGTCACATCTGAGGGTTATTTTTGGCATCTAGAGAGCAGAGATCAAGAATGTTAGTAAACATCCCACAACGTGCAGGACAGACCCTCACAACAAAAAATTGTCCAGCCCCAATTGTCGGCAGTATCATACAGAGATACCCTGGATTAGACTATGTTACATTCAAATTATTTTGGTGTAGTTAGGGATCCATCTAGATAATTTGAAAGCTATAAAATAAAGAAATTATACCCCAATTAGTATATTGTCACATATGCTGCAGGATGTGAGTGGAGAGCTCAGTTGGGGAATCATGGGATGTGCAGCAAAGGATTCAGGGAGGAGGTTGGGATTCATCAGCACTTTAACAATTACATAAGCAGAGAGGAGCTGTTGTTGGGAAAAACAGGATATGGAAACGGGGAAGTGCTCAGAAATGCAGCATGATCCCATTGCTCTAGTTTCATGTGAGTCACAGATGACTGGGAGGTTCCAGGAACTTAACTGAGACCCAGGGTTTCCTTCTCCTTCTCTGTCTCCTCCATGTCTGAGGTCGCACCCCTGATGGTGAGTCTTGCAGAGAGGCACACTGAGTGAATACTGAGATGACTTGCCAATTGCATGATAGGGACTAGAGTGCTGCTGGTATATGTACTATGCGGAGTTTTATTCTACAAGAACACTGAGCTGCCAATGTATTCTTCAGTCACTTTCTGCTGCTATAACATAATACCACAAGTTGTAGTTTAGTTTAAAAAAACATTTTCCCCTAACATCTAGATACTGAGAAGTCTGACATCACGGTGTTGACAGATTCAGTGTCTCATGAGGGTCCACTTGCTGGTTCATAAACAGCTAATTTTCTTCCTGTCTCACACAGCAGAAGGAGTAAGGCGTCTTTTTGATAAGGCACTAATGTTGCACATGAAGACTCCACCCTCATGAACTAAGTGACTCCCATAGGTCATTGCTCCAAGAACCATCTCTTAGAAATGAAGTGTCAGCATGGGAATTGTAAGGGGGCATAAGCATTCAGTCTATGAAAATTTAGAAGCTTGCTATGTGATGCATACCTCGTACCTTTCATTCTTGTGACATACCCTATAGTTGAGGATATGAACTCTGCCTTACTTATTTGGACTTTATTAACAGCATATATATCTATTGTAATGTTCAGTAGCAAAAGCTTTATGGCTTCCAACTATTCTGGCATTCCAGCTACCCTGAAGACAGAAGGCTTTCCCACTTCATAATTAGTACATGGGAAATGGTAAGCTAGGGACATGATGAGGAAAAGACACTTATGAAATTGGAGGCCAGTGATGGATGAGGTTAGTCTTTCGAGGAAGGAACTCCTCTTACTAGATAGGGGATGTGACATTTTCCAAGTTTTTACTGATTACATTTTAATGCACTTTTAAGTAGAAAAGTTTCATGATGGCACTGCTTTCTAAAATGCTAGTGGGTTACATGACTAGTATCTGGTAAGTAATACTGGTAGTACCTGGATTACAGATACTACTAAGAAAGTCTGCTTAGTGGTCTGCTATCCAGAAGTTAGAGGACTGTATGAAGTTCATGAAAATGAAAACCAAAGGGCAAGTATTTGGGGAGAGTAGGAGGAGGAAATAGGGAGAGACTAGTAGTTCTTGTTTCATGAAGAGAACTACTGGTCCCAGAAACCCATTACTCATTCTGGAGTTAAATAGGGCAACCATCCTAAGTAAGGCAGATCATTTCTCCAGCCTTTTGCTTCTGTCCTTTCCCACTTTGCTCTGATGCTGCTTTGTTTAGTGACCCTCTCATTTAGACTGTGTGACTTTCAGTAGCCTTGCCTGGTGGAGGGAAATTTACTATGTGGTAATGGGCCTCAGAGCTCAAGCTAGATAAATACCACTACCAGGACATTTCCCTTGTGAAGTACTTGAAATTTCCCCATAAACTTGTATCTGGGTTTATTAACCCATTGGTTTGTTACCATTCTGCCAGATGTCCAAGCAGAGCTAAGACTCACTCAAAAGCAAGTCTGCCTGTTATTTTCATGAGACTAACATCCCAGGAGAATGAATGACATGAAGATCAAGAGGATAAGACCCAGGGACACAGATGTGAAAGCTGCTTCTCTCCAGATACTTCTAACATGTCTGATACTGTCCATTCCTATGCCTTTTGTGACTTTGGTTCCCATTCAGGAGCATGTTGGGTGACTCATTTTCCTCCCTCACTCCCCCGAGCCATTGAAATGACATCAGAGATGAGGGGGAGAGAGATTGTGGCATCTCTGGAGACATGCTTAGCAGAGGCGGGTGTCCTATATGTGTAGCCTGCAAGAAAACAAAGGGAATAGGAATGAATGCCAGAGTGGTGAGAGGAACCACGACTGTGACTCTCACCTGACATTGTTCTTGATTCTTAGGTGATTGGACAAATTGCTGCATTTAGTTGCATTAGTGTTGCTTGTGATTCTATAATTAGGAATGAAAACATGCTAAAGGAACGGTAGATCTTTGCTTTAAAGATCCTAAGGTAACAAATACATATGTTGTAAGGAATGGTATTTCTCAAATAATTTGGAAATTTGGTCAATAAAATCATTTCGCAGTCTCATCACATTTAATCAACTAGGTATAATAAAAATCATTTCTGCCTGCGTTGATTTCATAGTAACTGATCCAGTTCCACTGAGAGGTGACAAACTCTTCAGTGACATAGGTATTCTTTCACATTTTTAACATCTCATATTGGCTTGTTGCTATCTGTAGCATATTAAGTAGACATTCTGAAAAACAGAGCTCTTTTTAGAAATTTTATGTGAGAATTGTTGATAAAGCATAACTATCAATATCTCGTTATCCAAATAATTCAATAAAATATGTAAGGAAGAGTAAACATCAACCTTGAAATTTATATGTACAAAAGTAGACTTGGGGTTTGTAAAATTTAAGTATTAAATGCTGCAGGGTCTGAGGTGCATGTAAGGACTTCAAGAAAGAAAATCCCAGCCTGCTGCAAGTTAATTCTTTCTTGCTTTAAACTGCTAGCTATCAGATTACAAAGTGGCTTAAAAGCTATAAGGAAAAGCACATTATGTGTGCTTGTGTCTTCAGGTACAAAACCCTGTCACCTGGGATTCAGCTCCTAGTGAGTCCTCTCAGCCTGCTTGTTTGACTTCTCAGGAGAGGAAGAGCGAGCTGTAGCAATGTTCTCGTGCTTGTTTTTGTGTGTGCAGTGCACTACATGCTTCTGGAATTAGTTGGGCCTCCATGTTGTATACTTTATAGACTGCCATTTTGGAGTGCTTCAAATTCCTTATAAATCTCTGGACCAGAAGACTAGGGAGTGAAAAGATTTGCAACAAGTGCTTGCTACTGCACACCTGCCTGTTGTATTTTTTGTAATTTTTTAATCTTTCCTGATAGAAGACAGGACAATGCTCTGAAGTTGTATACTATAAATCCCCCAAATATTCCCCAACTTGAAGGTTGACGTTTAAAAACCTCAAAGTGAAATTTAAAACTTCAAGATACTTGCTATTAGTGTTTTTCTTCTAAATTTAGTTTCAGTACATGGACAGGTTTTTAATTAGAAAAGTGTGAAAACAAATGGAATCCTAAACAAATTTCTTATTTTGGAATATTCTTGTGACTCTAGCCTGAAAATCTGCAAGAATTTGCCTTTCTTTTGTGAAACTTTTATAATATAAAGGAGTTAAGAAGCAATGTGTCTCTAGTTGTTTTAATAATGTGTATATGTTTAATATTTCATAGTAGGCTTACCAGCTTCTGGTTGGAAAGTAGATTCGTCTTGCTATAAACCTGATTCTGGAGATGTTTTTGATTCATTTAAAGTTCCGTACTAAGTAAATACTTCTTTCTTATCTATCAATTTTATTTTATGTATATGAGCATATTGCCTGCATGTATGTAAGTGCACCCCTGTTGTGCAAAGCCCACCAAGGTCAGACAAGGGTGTTGAATTCCCTGGAACTGGAGTTATGGACAGTTGTTAGTTGCCACATGGGTGCTAGGAACCAACTTGAGTCCCCTGCAAGAGCAGCCAGTGCTCTTAACCATTTCTCTAGCCCCTGAGTAAATACTTCTTGAAACACCCTGTTTCTTCAAGTGAGGTCAGGATCAAGTAAATAGAAAACCAGCAATATATCTTAAAATTTTAGGTGTGGTCATATTTTGAAAAAAATATGTGTTTTGGAAATAAAATTTGAATGCTTTAGATTACTAATATAGAGGAGAGATAAGGAGACTATATTCTCTTAGAAGGAATAAAGATCTTTAGAGTGGTAAGAGATACTTTCAATAATCTGTATTTCCATTCTGAGAAATTTCTTCTTTTGGTTTGGTTTCACTTGGGAGCATTCAACTGAATTCTACAGAACTGGATTTAAAGTACTTTAGGAGGTAGAGAAGACAACAGAAAAATTAGCCAATTTCCTACGGGTTCCCATACTGTGATTCACCTGTTACTGATATGAAAACATTCACTTACATTTATTGTATCTGCTCTACTTTTCTCTTCCTAATAGATTGTGAATTCATTGACTCACAGGCAAAATCTTGAGTATCTATGAAAAGCAGGAAGTACAGTGCCAGGATCATAGCAGAAACTCGAGTGGCTCTAGAATAAATGATGGAATTTTATATGTGTTTGGTTTCTAGTGTTAATACATTTTGGGTACTTGTTTGATACCAACTTTACTAGACTTGCTAAATTAAAACAGTTACAAAGGAAAAAGTGTCCAGCCTTGTTGTTCATTAAACCAAGACGGACACTGTGTACTAGGGTAATATCTAAATGCAATTATTTATTTATTTATTTTACTCTGCTTTTTTGACTACAAATATTCTATTTGCCAAGGGTCATGTTTTAGAAGGACTTGGGATAGAAATAAAGATAATTATAGGATGTCTTCAGCAATAGGATATTATCATTAAATTCTGGAGGGTAACTAAAAGCAATGGCAATACGAGTATTATTTAAGGGTCTATGGGTACCGTCTTGTCAACAACTCCTTTCCTAGCTCATTCCTCGCATTTGGGCTTTTTATTTGCTAGGCTGTGTTGTCTGGTAAGGGCATTGTCCTCAGTTAGAGGGTAACTCATTTAGGTATTACCCTAGTACACCTGGTCCATCTTGGCTTAATGAAGAGCAAAGCTAGACTCTTTGTTTAATTTATAATTGTTTTAATTTAGCAGGTCTAGCAAAGGTGGTATAAAAAACACCCAGAATTGTATTAATACTAGAAACCAAACACATGTAAAAGTCTAACTTTTATTCTAGCACCACTCGAGTTCCTGCTATGGTCCTGGCACTATACTCCCTGTTTTACATAAAGATATGAAAGGTTTTGGCTGAGTCAATGAATTCACAATCTATTAGGCAGAGAAATTGGAGCAGATACAATAAGTGTACTTATAGCAGTTTTGTATCAGCATTTAAACTATTTTTATATATGTATATGTGTGTGTGTGTGGTTAAAAAGCTTCTCCAGTAGCAGGTTTCCATATGATGACAAAAGGTCTTTAGTGTTAGTTATTCCACCCTATACTTCTTCCTCTATACTGCTCTTCCATTCCCCAACCCATTTAACACTTCCTATTCCATTAACAAGCAGAAATCAAGCCGGGACTGACCTTGAAGCTTCATTTTTACTGACTAGTTTTCATAGTGCTGGAAGGTGCTACGTATGCTTCCAGAAGAGAAAAGTAATCACCAATCTTACCCAGCTATGAATCATGTGAATTACAATATCAACTGATCTGACAAGATATGTCCATAATAGTGTCACAAATGTTGTAGGAGTAACCAATTACTTTCTGATTAGACTTAAGACCTACTTCACAAGACGGAGCTCATAGTTGGCACTGTTATCAGGGCCAAGAACCTGTGACTAGACAGATCACAGGCCATAAGGACAAACCTACTACTATTGTTCTAAGTGGGTATAATATTAAATTGACTCCTAATGACTTGTTATTATAACCATAAAGAGGTGCATTACTCAACTCTCACCAGAGAAGTTTCTTCTTGCAGCAGATGGCAATTTAAACAGAGACCTACAACTGGTCAATGTGCAGAGAATGAGACTGTGGAGGAGTGCTCAGCCCTAAATGGGACACCTATGTCACATCCTCTCCTCCCAAGGCTCAGGGATCTTTGTGGAAGAGGGAGTGGAAAGACTGTAAGAGCCAGAGGTAGTGGTTGAATAAGAAATCTGTGTTTTCCAGATGTAACAGGGCAGTTGCAATATGAACCCACAGCACTGATGACAGCATGCACAAGACCTGTGCAAACCAAGCCAGACAAAAATCCCAGTATGGAAGGTGGAGGTAAGTGCAAAATTCCAGCCCTAGCTGAGGAAATTTTGGCAACTGATAGCTTCTGGGAGAGGGAAAGTCGGTCTTCATTATGGGTGTAATTCTTGTTAAACTGACCATACTCCTAGACTATTTGGAGCACACAAACTGATCTTGATAGGCCATAATAAAAACATAATAGAGAACATGAAGTGAGGGGGTAGATCTGAGAGGAGCTGGGGAAAGGTTCTGAATATGATCAAATACATTGTATGAAATTCTCATAGGATCAATTAAAAAATGTTATAGGATGAATATAAGAGAAAAATGTAAGTAGTATGCATCTTTGATATTCAATGTCCTTTCAAGGCATGCAATTTTTTCCTCAGAAAGGACTTTTCAAAGACCTGTAGCTCCATTTAGCATTTCAGGGGCTTGCGTTGGCATCAGAGTCAGACAGAGGGAATTGATGTATGCAGAGTAAAAGAAAACTCATGCTCTTTTCAGTGCCTAGGGGTAAGGACATGTGGAAAAGGGGAAAGGGAACCAGATGTACTGTACCTGTATTTTGTCATCTGGGGTCTCAGCTCACTACAGGTCTCAAGATAGATGATATGAGTGGCTTGGGCTGCCTGCAATCCTACTTTTGGAGTCTAGAACAAAGTTATTTCTTTAACGTCTTCTAAATAATCTGGAGCATGAAAACATCACCTTAAAGACTCAATGAATCATTTTAGTTCTCCCAAACTTTTCAAGTACAAAGGGAATGGTTCTCAGTTGAGTAAGTTCTAGTGGGCCAGGCCACAAGACCTTAATGCCATCAGCAGTAAAAGAAAGGCATCCTGAGCAGGACAGCAAGAGAAGGAAGCACATGGACCGAAAGGTCTTCAGGGGGTATGATTGACAGGGAGTCAAGAGAAGCAAGGAGCTTCAGTCAGCTCTCACCAAATTTGGATTACACTGCCTGTTCCTCCAGCCACACACCATTCCATCAGTCATTCATTGGATCAAACAGCAAGCGACAGAACAAGAGACAAAAATCCCCTGAGGCTATATGAGCAAGCTTCATAGCCAGTAGGTGAGACCCTCAGAAAAATACATTAACATATACGGATGAAGATATTGCCGTTTGTAGATACATCTAATTTAAATTGAATTGTGCAAACTGATGCATGAGAGCAGTGGCCATTTGCCAAAGTGTGGGGACAACTGACTTCAACTTGTCAATGACCAGGCAGTATTAGCGTGGGTCAAAGTTTCTCTTAAGTCATTTGGAGTACTGTACTTGCAAATCTTAAATCAAAACACTGCAAATAGTCAGTGTTCGTCAAGTACAAACAGGTTTGAGTACATTCATTGTGATGGTATGGTTAGGGGAAGTAAAACCTGCTTTCAGTTCACTGTACATACCCCTAGTAAGGATGGCTTCTAATCAGCAATGGGGGTTCTCAGCTAGAAATGCTTATCTTACTGTTTACTACCCAGCAGCAAAACTAACAAAATATCGTACACTAAACTTGGCATGTGCATGTAATCACTTTCAGTACCGGCAATCATTCACTGGAAAGAAATTGCTGTTTTTAAATTTTCAGCAAACCAACTCTCTTAAGAATACAGGTAAGTTACCACATTTTTCAACTAATAAGAGAAAGGACAGGTACTTCTTAGGTGAGAATTAGTTACATACGGGGCCAAGCATCATGGCACACGCCTTTAATCAAACACTCAAGAGGCAGAGGCAGATGGATCTCTGTGAGATTGAGGCCAGCCTGGTCTGCATGGTGATTTCCAGGCCAGCAGGGACTATAGGGCAACCCTTTAACAAAAAAAAAAAGGGCAAAACAAAACAAAAGAATTCTCAAGACAACTTAATAAAATGGGTTTTAGTTGGTCCATTTAATTTTTTTTTCTTAAACTTTTATGTGTATGAGTGTACTGCCTGCATGTATGTAAGTGCACCATGGTGAGCAATGTCCATGGAAATCAGAAGAGGAAGTTGGATACCCTGGAAGTGGAGTTATGGACTGTTGTGGGTGCTGGGAACCGAACTCCCGTCCTTTGCAAGAGCAGCCGGTGCTCTTAACTGCTGAGCCATCTCCCCAGCCCCTTACTAGGTCCATTTACATTTACAGAGAAGAAATTAAGTAATTTGCAGGGCTAGCAACTTGGGCTGATCTTATGTAATTGCTGCTGTTCTTTCATTGCTTCAAGATCAGTATAACCTCTACAAAGTTCACAGTATATCAGAGCTGTGTACATTATTTGAGTAATGTGATCAGATTTAAAAATCATAGATTGACACGTAGTCTAAATTTGCACCTCTTACTGCTCTTTGTTTAATTTTCTTATCTTGCAGACTTTATATGAGATAGTATATTACAAAGTGCCCAAATGGACTGGATGTATAGTATACCTTTAAGTCATTTTTTTATTTAAAGGTAGAACGGGGGTTGCTGATAGAAGGAAGGAGATCAGGAGTAAGTGGAGGAGGGGAGGGGAAGAGCATAAAAAGTAAGTATGAAATGCCACAATGAAGCCTATTACATTGTATGCTAATTTTTAAAACAAAAATCATTTTAGTTATTTCCTCCACATAGACTTATAAGGCACATACACACACATACTACAAAAAATACACATATCCTTTTATATAATATGTATGCCTCTATGTAATACATACTTTTATATACTATATAAAATATTTCATTGGTACTATATGACTGAAATATAAAATAAAATATTTTAGCAGCTTGTATTTGGGTTTTTTAATAGATGCAAAATACTTTAAAATGAGATTACAATAAATATTTAATTGAACACTTACCTAAAGAGGAATGTTATTATGGGATCAAGACTAAACATCTTCAATTAATATTCCTAAAAGTATAAAACTTCATTTCACTGTGAGTTGACCATATTGTTATTGGCATGGAAGATAAGTTAATGCTATCATCAGGGAGAAAAACCTTAAATGTAATTTGAAAATCAAAATGTTTTCAAATATATCAAATAATATGTTTTAGAAAATCTGTGATTGGAAAAAGTTCCATTCAGTAAAAATACCAAGTAAAGACACTGTCCAGTGTTGGGCAGTGGAATGCTGGTCCAGCCCTCTTGCTCTCTGGGAGTTCAGTTGGTCCATATGGTCATCTGAAAGGGAGCCTGGAGACTGTGGGTGATCTCGCAGACCATATGTGCCGCAATACCTAGAACAACTGGAGCTTGGCTAATGACACAGCAAGAACCTAAATTTGGATTTAACTTGTTTGTGTTGAGCAGAACCCTAAACTCAGTTATTTTTGCACACTGCTCATTTTGTTTATCATTAATGTTAAGTGGAATGTAAAAATATATTTCTTTCCACCAGAGAAATGCTTCAACTGATCTGTTTTAACTAATATCATGATAAGCATTCTGTGAAAAAATTCTAAGTGGAGAGATGGTCTTGTAATGCTCTTGTGGTGAGAAATAGTAAGACTGGATTCCAAAGGTGGTTGGCACCACGAGTCAGCTACGGATGTCCTGGGCTACATCTTCCAGCCAAGACTGGCATCAAACCTCAGAGCTGAGATAAGGAAACAAGAGATACCAAGATGCGTAGTTGCTGTGATGGAGATACAAGTCTATAGGGACTGATGAAATCACAAGCAGACCAAAAGAGTCTAACAGATTCACACTCCAGTGAGATGTTCTTCAAAATCACAGGCTAATTGCGTTCCCGTTTCCTCTTCCTGTGTGTGCTCTTTCGTGAGAGGGTGTCTCATTAAAAGACTGTCCCATCTTCAAGCACACAAGCATTTGTAAAACTGCTGTGTCTTTCACTAGGGAAGAAGATATGAGGGTCAAAGCAGAATAAGAGCATTCGGGGGAATGGTATTCTGAACTTGTTTTGATGATTAAATTCACCAATTAATTATTTGTTTGATCTTCAACTTCACATTAAGAAATAGGTGTGGTCAAAGAAATGTCAAAAATATTGAGAAACTGAAATTTTAGGTTGACATAGATTATTTTATAAAATGAAGGAAATTTCCTTGACATGAAAGATAAGAAGGGAAATATCTTTAAAATGATTGATACACATTTTTGAAGAAAAATTTCTATAGCCCCAAAGAGGGAGTTGGATGTATTCCATCTAGAGAACCATTTTTCTATCTCCATATCTTTGTGAACAATTTGCACAGGATTAAGAAGCATTAACTCTGATCCTCTTTCTTAGGTTTCCATATCAAAGACTACATCTAATGTTCAGAAGCAAATTAAAGGTCCAAATAAGCTTTATGTAAATATCAGCAAAAAATCCATTTCATTTTTTTGACAGGTTGGGAACCAGAAGAGTGCAGGGCTCCCCTTTCATTTGTATTATGCTGCTTTAAGTTCTGGTTTATATTTGAAACCTGATTAATATACCAGGGAGATGTCACATTTAATTCAGCAATGTATGGTCAGATTGTTAGGAAGCTTTGCTTTTTCTTGAACAGAAGTGAGATCATTTGGGCAATATTACATATTATTAACTTCTTGTGTTCAAAATTGGCATGAGGGGCTAGAGAGACAGCTCAGTGGATGATGCACTGGTTGTTCTTATAAAGGACCCGGGTTAGGTTCCCAGGACCCAATGGTGGCTAACAACCATCCATAACTCCAGTTCTAGGGGATCCAATAACCTTTTCTGACCTTCACAGGCTTTTCACAACAAGGCTGCACTGACATTCATGCAGGCAAAACACTCATACACATAAAATAAAAATAATAAGCAAAATATTTTTTAAAACCTGGCATGGGATACTCTCTATACCATTGTGGATGAAGATTACAAAAAGAAGGAACTCGTGCCTAGGTGTTTAGAAAGTTCTGAACATACTAAGCAATAAATTTTTTTCTCACTTAACATTCTTTCAACTTCAGATATCTTATTCTCACTAAATCATGACTTTTTTTATGTTTGTGGAAAGTGATTTATAGAATGCTATTGAGCATGTAAGCACTTATCTTTGTAGCAATGGTGTCATAAAGTGAGAAATACACCTGTTATAGACTCTGGACCCAAAGTGCTGCATTTCATCCTGAAAGAGACGTCTATATAATTTAGGAAAGCAACTATGACTAAGAGGATAAGATAATACTTTAATTCAAGATAGAGTCAATGAAAATGAAGCACAAGCCTGGGAGAGATTAGCGCACTTGTGGAAACAACTTACCATTTGGACGTACTCTGAACAAATGACTTTTACTCAAACTTGCATCCTAAAAGGTAACCTTATCTTAGCTTGTTTATAATGTAGGCAAGCTCACTGAGCCTTGAGCACTTCCTGTGACCAGAGCATATAATCTTAATCCCTCATGACCCTTCCTTGCCCTTGACCAAGAATAATGTATGAATATGTATATATATATATATGTATATATGTTTTAGATATCAAGTGCCCAAACAGTACTTATTAAAAGTCATGAGAGATAATTATCCTTTGTATTTCAAACAATAGGTGGGATTTAATTGAAATATCTATTTGTAGTTGTGTTTATTCTAGGTCAATAGGGATCAGAAAGGACAATTTTCTGATAAGGGTCTACTTTTATTCTCTATTTCATGCTGGATATACTTGTTTCAATTTAAAAAAAAAAAAAGTACAAGACCTTTGCTTCAGAGCACAATTCCAAGAGAATGTTGAAGGAACAGTTGCTCAGAACAGTTCCAGTTTCTGTTGGCTAAAATTGTTGCTATGTGTCAGGCTGCCATTATTTAAGCAGCACATTAACATGGCATCACATAGTAACGGTGCGCTCAGTCAATAAATGCTAATTCACAAGCATGAAGACCTGAGATTGGATCCCTAGCATCCATGGCAAAAGCCTGGCACAACTGTGCAGACATGCTTAATCCCAGTGTTGAAGAGGCAGACACAGGTCGATCCAGGGGCTCACTATCCAGCAAGTCTAGCCAAATCAGTGAGCTCTGGGTGCAGTGAGAGACCTTGTGACAAGAAACAGGATAGAAAGTAAGAGAGAGACATCTGATGCTAACCTTTGGCCTTAACACACATGCAAACACATACAGGTACACCTACACCACACACGAACATGCCACACATACATCACACATAGGTAAGCAAAAGAACAACGGGCAAATAATACCATGAAAATAAGTCCACCGAATCAGATGTAAAAGTGAAATGGAGACTATGGTAAGAATTTCTGCACCATGGATCCTGTTGTAGTTCTCCAAGAAGTTAGCTACAGACTTTCAGTAAAAATGAGCATATAGATTCATTCAACAATATTTACATCATGTATCATCTACAGCCCAGACAGAAGACAGAAACCACCTGAATTATGTGAACAGAGAGAATTTAATCATTAGCTAGGTTTCTAGACATTAACTAGGGCCTAGTTAATGTCACAATTACTGTAATGAACATCTAGGACAGAATGGAACCCAATAAACTCTGACATACAGAAAGTTATGGGGAGGTTTATTAAGACAAGATTGTCCCAGGGGCAAGATAGATGGGAAGCTGAATAAGGTTTTGCTTAATTTATGTGACCTGAAGAAATGAAAAATGGATGTGTAAAGACAGAGACAGCCACTTCGATGATGGATAAATCTAATCTGAAGAGCTGAAATTTTGTTCTGAAATCTGATAGCACAGAAGTAGGTAAAGCATTCAGCACATCTGCCGACTAGGAATGGATCAGTTGGCAGAAGCATAAAAATGAGGAGGCAAGTTAAGAGGGAGTTGCAGCAGTGGGTAGGAGTCAGGCGATAAGTGGGTTACAGAGAACAGACAAGGGGTTTGGCTTTATTCACAGTATTTTCAGGGGATTCTAAAAGATTTTAAATGGGGGAATGGTATGATGTGAGGTATTCTTCAAAAAGACAGCCTATATAAAACGAACTTCCCAGAGGCACTGTCTAAAATTTCACCATGCTCTTATCTTTCCCAACATTCCATATTTCTTTTATTCTGCATGTTTTTCTTGCACTTATTAATAATGTATATACTATTATAGCATATATTATATATTTGTGTGTTGTCTAGTTCCACTACTAGCATGATTTTTTGTTTTAGTTATTATTCCATCTCCAGAACCTAGGCAAATGCTTATTACTATCACAAACTATATACAAAATATATATGTGCTAAACAAAGGAACAAAAATAGAAATGACAAGACCGGAAGATAACTCAATAAATAAACTACTTGCAGCACATGCACTGAGTTTGCTCCTCAGTACCTAGGAGCACAATATTAACAAACTATGTTCAATACCTAACATCCGCATAAAACCCAGGTGTGGCAGCTTGCACCTGTAATCCCAGTGTTGAGGAGTTGGAGACAGGAAGATGCCTAGAGGTTGATTGCCAGCCAGCCTAGCCGAATCAGCAATTTTCAGGGTCAGTGAGAGATCCTGTCTCAAACAATAAGGTGGGGAGCGATTAAAGGAGCCACTCGATTATTCTTTAGGTATCTGCTTAGTTATGGAAGACGTTAATACTGAATGAGGAACATGGGCAGATGAAAGGTTTAATTCCATAAACTTGATAGGCAGATAAGGAATGACCACTTGTTACTATTTTTATGACATTATTTTATCTCTGAATAGCACGTGCCAGAAAAGAACTCCTCAAATTCCAATCTCTTTTTCAAAGTCGTGTAATGCGTTTTAACCTAAGATTCTCTCTCTCTCTCTCTCTCTCTCTCTCTCTCTCTCTCTCTCTCCCCCCCTCCCCCTCCAGCTTAAAGAAATTTTATTAGAGTTTGAAAGAAAAACTTCCAAGGCAGGCTAGCTGTAAATCTTAGTAGCTGCCTGGAGGAGGTTAGAGGGGAGAAGGAAAACAGCTATGCCCTTAAGCCAGGATAGAAATCAGACAAATGGCAGACAAGCAGTCACACAGTAGGGAGGGGAGCTTTAGAGAAAGAGTAAGGAAGCCCAACATGTTAAGTTAAGCCCAAAGTGTTATAGAAAGCATGCTTAGAATAGATTTTTTTTAAAAAAGAAATTCAGTAAAATGGACAGACATGAACAACATGGATGGGCTGTGTTAGAGACTGCATGTCAGGAATTCAGGGAAGAAAAGTTCACCATCTCATTAAAGGACTAATTATTCTGCCTATATCTTTAGCCTGGCTCAAGGTGAGCCCTTCCTTCTGGGGTGGCCCCTTGCTGAGGTGACTGACCTGGACCAAAGGGAATGTTAGGTCTGCACCCAGGCCAGAGACAACGTAGGACAGGAGTTTTCCCTTAATAAGCCTTTGTGATTATTCTAACATTCTCCCTCTGAAGAGGTAACCCTAAATCACTTAGAAACCAGATCAGAGGCCAAAGCCCCCATACACTCCTGGCATTTTGGGACTTTGGTAAGGATGAAGCTGCCATGAGATCCAAAGGCATTTCTGCCTTTAAGCAAAGAAAGAAACTGGTTACTTTTCTTTGTGGTCTTTTTACCTTAAGCTGTCTAGTCAGTTTCTATCTCCCATTCTCACCCATGATGATCTCTTAATAAAGATCTAGGATTTATTAAGGCACACACCTGCAATCCTAGCATTCTGGCATTCAGATCGCTGAGAATTGTGAGTTACAGGCTACCCTGGAATACAGAGTTAGACTCTTTATCTCAAAACCAATAATAATGATAAAAGTAATAAAAACTAATACTAAAAACCTGCATATTTTTAGTATTAGAGTGTTTTTATATATGAATTGGTGCCAGAGATCATGATTAAACTATCATCTTATAATTGAAATTAAATGTATGTCATAGGTATAAATATGACAATATGACAGAAATGGCTTTGAGTAGAGATGATTAGAAATTACCATTAATTGAAGGAACAGCTGTGTTTCTTGCAAGACAAAGTTTTCTTCTAACCCTGTTATATAAAATAATGGTATTCTGAAACAGCTGAAGTTGATTAGGAAAGTCAACAACAGCAGCTAAAAGAATAATCAATAACAAAGTCTGTGTGGTTAACTACTTTAGGAAAAATTTGCATCTTCAAGCTCTTTTTACAAACTGTAGAAGTCAATTGGTTATATACTAGTTGTGTAGGGAACCTTCAAAGTTCCTGATGTCCATGCTATATAGCCATAAAAATTAAATCAGAAATTCTAATTATATATGCATGTCCTAGTTACCTTCTATTGCTGTGATACACTGACCAAACCACCTTGAGGAGGAAGAGGGTTTTTATTTTATCTTACATCTCCCAGGTCACAGTTCATCACTGAGAAAGTCAGGGAAGGAACTCAGGGCAGGAACCTGGAGGCAGGAGCTGAAGCTTACACTACAGAGGAATGCTGCTAACTGCTTTGCTTCTCTGACCTGTGCTCAGCCAAATTCGTTATACAACCCAGGACCATTTGTGCAGGGATGGCACTGCCCACAGTGGGCTGGGCCCTCCCACATAACTCAACAATCAAGAAAATGCCCCTCAGACATGCCCACAGGTCAGTACAATGGAGGTAATTCTATTGAGGCTCTCTCTACCCAAGTGTGTCAAATTGACAACTGAAGCTGTCCAGCACAATCCATAACAATTAGCTCAGAAATTCTATAGATCAGAGGAACAGCATCAGCATTTTTTTATCTTGAGGTAATTTTAATGCTAACCACTGCTTCATGCGTTCCCAAAACACTTTAGCACCCTAAAGATCCAAAGCATATTGTAGAAAATATACCTATATCCTTAGTTTAATATTGAATCAAGCTGTTAAATATTTGTGCACCATTTGTAATAATTCAAGAAACACTAGAATCACATTAGAGTATTTTTAAATATATTTTATTTATTATTTTTATGTTATGTATATGAGTGTATTGTCTGCATGTATGTGAGTGCACCCATGTCGTACAGTGCCGCAGAGGTCAGAAGAGGGCTTCGGATTCCCCTGGAACTGGAGTTAAGGATGGTTCATAGCCACCATGTGGGTGCTGGGAATCAAACCCAGGTCCTCTGCAAGAGCAGTCAGTGCTCTCAACCACTGAACCATCTCTCCAGCCCCATATTAGAATATTTTAAAAACATTTGTGCAGATAATTTTAACTGAAACTTCCAACTTTGAAAATCTGAAATTAAAAAAAAATCATATCTCATTGCGTTTACTTTTCCATTTGCATTTTCCTGTTTATTAGTGAAGGGAACATCTGTTCTGATGTTTATTTAAAGGTCAGAAAGCTTTCAGGGTTGCTGCTAGTGCTTACGGATAATTCAAATAAAGGATTAGGGCTAAATGCTCCAGAATATGGAGAAGGAAACTGGTGTTCTGGGGCAAAGAGTTATTTTTAAACAGGATACTGGATGTTTCTCTGTTCTGTGTGGCACTGTGCTTTCTTTCGAAAGTTTGTAAAGGTAGTGATGCTGAAGAACATGGTTTTGTATTCATCTATGTTGCCTATAACCACCATTGCAGGGCATGTTGGGTCTTCCAAAAAGGTGTTGAAAATCCATGAGGGACATTACTGTCATGGCACTCCCGGAGGGATTTCCTGGACAATATTTATTTTTCTGTCATTACAGAGTACCAACTCCTGGGTGTCTTATGCAGTAGAAATTCTAGAGTCCAGCAGCCCTGGATCAAAGTCTTGACAATCTTGGTTCCTTCTGAAAGGAACTCTAGCTATCTGCTCCCACTTCCTTTGATTGGCTCATTCTGAATACCTGATCTCTTCTTATATGTTCAGTTGTCAAGTAGGTCAGGACCTAGTCTAATGATCTGATTTTTAACTTTTCATCCTTAAAGACTCTTTAAAGATACTAAATATTATCACATTCTGAGGGTACTATATATTAGGGCTCTAACAGCTGAATTTGGGATGCAACATAATAACTAGGCATTTGTTTCAAGGAGAAAAAAATGGAGATGGCTTTGGGGCTCCTACAAATTACTTTGAGTGCTTGGATACCAAGGAAGATTACCCTCTTAGTACTGCTTATTTTATAACATTAAAAGAGGTAGAATTGGGGCTGGAGAGATGACTCAGCAGTTAAGAGCACTGGTTATTCTTGCAGAAGACCCAGGTTCAAGTCATGGTACTCATATGGCAGTTAACAGCCATTCATAGCTAAAGTTCCAGGGAATCTGACACCCTCTTCTTTCCTACATGGGCGTCACATGACATGGGTATACTTACACACAAGGAGGCAATACAATCATACACATAAAATAAAAATAATAAATCTTTTTCTAAAAAAAGAAGAGGTAGACTATATTGAGCATCACAGGGATGGCTCAGAAGGTCAAAAAGCTTGCTGCCATACCTGAGGACCTCAGCCATGGAACCCTAATGGAATGAGAGTTTTGACCCCCACAAGTTGTCCGCTGACCTCTACACACTAGTGCATACACACACAATAAATAAAGCAAAATGTAAAATTTTAAAATCCATGTTGGAAAAGGTGGAACACTGGAAGTGTGGCTAGATGGTGACAAGCACCATTAGACACACTTAGTTAGAAAGCAGAAACAAAGGCCAGAGGTTTACATGCAGCTTTGCCTTAGCCTTCATTGTACCTGGAACACCCCGAGGAAGCAGCTGCTCACTCTGAGGGTGTCTTCCCCCTTAGCTAATTCTAGGAACAGCCTTACAGACATCCCCAGAGATTTGTCCTCCAGGTGCTGGAATGCCATCAAATTCACAAGACCAACCATCACAGTCACCTATATAATAATTCATATACTAAAGGGAAAGATTTATTAATTAAAGATCACATAAAACCATTATATTTAGAAGAAATTGGCTGGAGAAACAACTTATTCTATGTGTGTCTTTACCTTTATAAACGGAATCAATATATCAATCAGCACAATTTATCAATTTGTGCTTATTACTAAAGAAAAAGAATAATTTCACTTCTGTAGTGTGTATGTTACTAACCTTAACTTTAAATCCCCTGAAAGCATACAATATGTCAGCTTTACTTATCTCTTGCCTATTTATACATTAATCCATTTATACTAGCTAAATGAATTTGATCTTAGCTAACTTAATGTTTGATGAAAAGCTGAAATGTAGTTGTCATAAGCACAGTGTCAGAAAACTAGATGAGCATGTTTCTGTATTTTCACAGTATTAGAATATGATTGAGTAACGATAAATTCCAAAGTTCTGTGGTTTCATTGGCTGCAATTCAGAGACTCCCGCTTTCTTGATAGCCCTGGTCAAAATAAACACAGGTTCTTTTAATCCAATCTTAAAGACTAATCTTATCTCTTAGATAACCTATTACATATCACGGTGTGTGTGTGTGTGTGTGTGTGTGTGTGTGTGTGTGTGTGTGTCTGTGTGTGTGTCTGTGTCTGTGTGTGTGCGTGTGAATGTCTTCAAAGAATTAAAGAAGAAAGGAATTTCAAAGACGTCTAAGGAGCCAGAGCTAGGAAACTGACAGAAATGCAGAGTAGTCTCTGTGAAAATGAGATCATGAACCAAATGGAGCTGCAGGAGCTGGAAAAGCTGCTGTGGTGACTAGCTGCTGGCCTGGCTCAGGCTAGAGAGTCTGTGTTGAACTGCAGGAGCAAGATGAAGCTGAGGGCAAGGCCTGGTATGAGCAGGTGGATGGACTGGGTGGCAGGTTCAGATTGCTCAACAGCAGGACAGACATATGGCAATTCAAGCTGTGCCTGTCAACAGGAGAGCTGAAGCCCCAGGGACAATAGAGTTTATCTGCTTGTAAGTCTCCTCATGAGAATGTCTGGTTGTCGGATGATAGGTTGGTGAGATTGTTGCCATCAGTGCGAGGTGCCCGCCTTTTGAAGAGGCCCACCTGAAGGATTTATACTCTTTCCTCAATCTTGTGTGTCCAATAACCTTTCTGACCTGGTTTTCTCAATATGATCTTACTTTATGCATTTTAATTAATTAATTTGTATATGTGTGTGTACATGCATGTGTGCATGTGTATGTTTGTAGGTACATGCATGTCATCCAGCTTGTGTGTGGCAATCAGAAGACAACATGTCCTTGTAGGTTCTCATCTTCCACCATGTGGGTCTCAGGGATGGAACTCAAGTTGTCAGGCTTGACGGCAAATACTTTTACCAGCTGAGCCATCTTGCTGGTCACTTGACAGTATTTTAATACACCAATATGCCTCTGCAGTCCCAGTTCACCTCAATGAATTCATAGGGTAGCACTCTTTCTGCTCTCGGGATGCGTGCCTTGCAGGGAGTGCCAGGTAGACGGCATCACTCGTGTCCACTCAGGTGCAGTCATCCTCCATCCTCACAATGGATTCAAAGGCAGTTTGTGAAACAGTCGCTCAGGGCAAGGAATTATCTGAAAATGACTGCTTGATAGAATACAGGGTAACTGAGAGCAGGGAACAGCCTGTTCCAAACAGTAATTTGTTCTGATGCTTTTTTGAAATGTTTTTATTCTGAAATAATTCCTTGAGACTATTGAAATGGTTATATAAACTACATTTTGAAAATGTGAAAGTAAAATGAAGCCTATATTAATTGAAAACATAGGATGTCCTGCCGGTTTGTTAACTGATGCCACAATGAAGTTACAGAAAAAGATTGCTTCAAGGTGCCCAGAAGGACAGATGGAGAAAAGTAGAACGTAATGGATATAATTAATATATTCTGGACTGCTGACATGTAAAGACATGTAAATTTTCTGAAAACTCTACCCTCTTTGTGCTACAGAATTCCTCCTTGCGTCTGCAGAGTGGTCTCTGAACAACAGCTACAAGAAGTCTTAGGACTTTTCCATCACTTTCAGCTTTGTTAAGACTCAGTTCCATTCATTCTGCCAGGTGGTTTCCCATAGTTTCTTTGGACTCACTGTTGACAGCCCCATGATCAGCATGACTAAAACCAAAGAAAATAGTTTGTGATTTTTATCATCTCCGTACAACAAAACCATGTTCAGTAATAATCATAAAATGAAAGAAATTACATTAATGACCAGAGGAGAACTTCAGGCAGTGGAGACTTTAAAATCATGCTAGTACATTTTTAATTAAAAAAGCATAAATAAAGAAAATATGGAAAATTATTGGTTTAATACTGTTTAATTACAGTCATGAATTTTTTGATAGAGGGGAAAAACTTGTACCTACATATTGATTTATCACAACTATGAATAGTAAGATTACAGAATTTGTTTCCAGATTTCTGTTTTGTACATTTCTTAATGATTTTGTGACAATTATTTTTTTTGGGAAACAGTATACATTCAATAGGCAATGTAAATTAATTTGTTAATCAGTCTTCACTTACATTTCACCAAAAACACATTTTATTAATTATCATAGGTCAGCAGGCACTCATAGTTTTAGGAGTTCTTAACATGAGGATATATATAACAAGACTGGTAAAATTTCATCTCACAATAAATTTCACAACTCCCAACGTTTTTCCAGGATCAATTTTAGCAGATTTCAACTGTCTCTGTAAAGATGGGGAAACAAATAAGCACAGTTAAAAACTCCCAATACAGGTCAAGCATTCATAATATGAAAATTCAAAATCTAAAATTTAAAAGTGAGTGTCAATGGGACATTCAATGAATTTTGAATTTCAGAATATTTTAGATTTTGAATTCCTGGATTAAACTGCATGTAAATGTCCCAAAAGTTGAAAAACTCTGAAATGTGAGCTACTGCTGCTCCAAGGATTTATAAGAAGCCATGCACAGTCTCTGCTCACAGGGAACATGAGGATTAGAGTAACTCAAGTTACTAGTCTTCATCTTTAGGAGCATTGTATCAACATATGTAAATAAGTCCCTTTATGCTGGAAAACTAGCCATATAACTGAAATTGCATAATCGTAAATCTACTTTAAATATAACTTTGAGGATTGGTAACATTTGTTAATTTGGATATTATGCATAGATTTTTCAAACATGGACTTACAGCAAAAGTAAAATTAAAATTAGAGCAACAAATGTCTTATTTTGGCTTCAGGAAGAGCACTTATCACAAGCATTTCTTGAAACTCTTAGCTGTCTTAATTGCATGCACTCAGGACAGAACTCTGTCATCAAGAACTCTGTTCTTGGCCCTGAACTGCTAGGAGACAATTTACTCTGGGTTTCTTGTATTTCTGATTCTCTTGTAAGAACTGACTACCTCCTTTCTAGACTATCTTTCCAAAAATGTACTCAGAACTCCTAAGAGAAACTGTCTTCTTCCAGATTCCACAGAAGATTTATCCAATAAAATAGTTACCCTCCCAAAAGGAAAGTATAACCCAAGATTAAATGGGCCAGCATAGCTTAATGAGAGTCCATATGTATAGCTAAAGGCTACATAACAAGCAACAATGCCAGACAAGCGATACCTTCTTTTGAGTTGTTGGCCAAGGTGGCCAAAGGGATTCCCAGATAGTAACCCAGCATAGAACTGAGAAAATGAACAGCAGACCCCAATCTTATCCAAAGGAATATTGACACAACTGATTACGCTAGATGAGGAACAGCTGACTTTCCTAAAACAAAGACCTCTAGATAGGCTGACTAGATTCACCAGAAGGGCAAGTAGTGGGGAATGGCTGGGGGTGCCGACAACTCAGCAGAGGGTAGCAGGGTATCATAATATAAGGGCTCTAATGGGGGGGAGGGAGGCTATGGGAGGGTTCTACCTGGGGAGTGGGTGTATAAATAAATAAAAAATTAAAAAATAATAATTCTTCAAAGCATAAAAATTTCCTCCTTAATAATTAGTAGATGTGAAAAACATTACCATTGAAATCTACCTGATGACTTTATATCTATGCTCAGATGCCAAGGAGCTCAGAAAGTAACCAACCGTGACTAGTAATAATCAGATACATAGAGATTAGAAACACATGTGCATCTTAGTGTCAATTGTATTAAAAATGAATTTTCCATTTGAAATTGAATTTTAATAATGAAATGGAGATCTTTTTTGAAGTTTAAAAAAAATTTAATTTTAGACAGAGTACAATATTGTATAACTGTATTAATTCAACTGTATACCTAAAAATTTACAGCCAGTTTTGAAAGAGATGCACCTTAGCTCTGGAAATTGTTATTGAATATGTCAATGCTGTTATAATGAAATGCTTCTTCTAATTATATGGTTATTAAATAAATAGTTTAAAAAAAAGGGTTACCTCTCCCAAGGGCAAAAGATAGATTTGCTGTTAATTATGAGAGACTTTACTTTTTTGATCTTGGGCTTCTTTTCTGTAACACAAGCTCAGTTCTTTGGTAAGCATCACCCAGTCTTCATCATGTCACAGTGTGGAAGCTGAGGTTCAGAAACCTGATGTAACTGATGATATTCTGGCTCAAATTATGACTGTGATCAATAAAAATACTTTATTTCTGTCTTTGAAGTTCTTTGTCCTTTACCAGCATCCATAAAACCGTATCCAGATAATTTGTTACCTTGCGAATTGGGTAAAATTTCTCTTTCCTAATATCCTGTATTTCCTAATTCTATTACAAATATTTTAAAGACAAATTGGCCCTTTCAATATGTAAAGGAAAGTAGTTAACTTTTATAAAAGAAATAGAGGATTTTTTTTATTTCTTAGGAGGGTACTATATAAAATGGTTTGAATTTTAAATGTTGTCTTTACTAAGAGAGGTCATCTAAGTGTTACTGTGATGACAAGGAACATGGCAGGACACAAACAGAGACAGCCAAGAGCCATAGAAGAAAAAAGAGTGAGCAAGGGGTAGATATGTGCCTTTAAAAAACTAGGTTGGTGCTGGAGAGATGGTTCAGTGGTTGCTCCTGCAGAAGTCCTGGGTTCAATTCCTAGAACGTACATGGAAGCTAACAAAGGACCATAACTCCAGTTCCAGAGGATAGGATACCTCTCATGGCCTCCACGGGCATTGCATGCATGTAGTACACTTAGGTACCTCTTAGGTACGTGCAGGCTGTCGGGGATCCTGCCCTGACACAGGAACTGGGGGAAGGGAAGTGCACTGTCTACCCATTACCCAGGTTGACAATCAGACGCAACAGGGAGCCAGTCAAGCAGGAACTCATTTATTGCAGGTGTTTACAGAGCTTATAAAGGCAAAAACCACAAAGGAAAATCCCCTCCCCAACCAAGTGTCCAATCATATCAAAGGTGAGCTTGAGCATGCAATCTCCTCTCCATAGCACAACATTGTGTTCACGGGCTGATCACACGCTGCCAAGATGCACGGAAATGACAAGAGCCAATCAGCGATTTTTCAAAACAAGTCTAGCCATGTTCTGGCCGTTTCCTCTAGGCGCCAGACAAGTCCGATCACGCCCCAACCGTTTCCTCTAGGCACCATCCTGCCTTGTCCCTGGGCTCAGGCCCCCACATCTCTCCCCCTACTTTGTTTTAAAAGTGAGGTTCCTTAAGGATAGCCCCTGGGGATGGGGCGCACTGTCCCTCTCCCCCTCCGCTGCTATGGCCTCCCTGTCTTAGGTTGCCTCTCCTCAGGCACTGAAGTTGCCCGTCCTTGGGTAACCATGATTGCCCTCATGGCCCCTATCTTGGGTTCATCAGTCTGGGAGGGTCTTACCCGTCATTGGGACCAGCCATGTCCTTTTGCAGTTAATATACGGAGTCTATCCCATAAGGGGGCAAAGCAACCTGGGCCCTCAGACTAGCTCAAGCATCCATACCTGGATTTGTCTTGAGAAGGGGCCTGAGGGGGACTGGGTGGCCAGGGCAAGTTGGACCAGGACTTTCTTCGTCTGTCTTTGTCTTCTGATAACTGAGCAGAGACACCTGAGGAAAACAAAAGCTGGCACAAGCATTAGAAACATGCTCCCATACCTTACTAAAAAAGAAAAAAAAAAGGAGGAGTCCATCAATAGGACCAGGGCCCGGGTATAATTTAGAGCAATAATCTAATTGGTCAGTAATATGGAAGGGGTGAGACAAAGTGACCTAAAGCCAAGGTCACAAACTAGCAGAGCCATGTCTTTGGTAATTCCCAGCTCTTCACTTAAGAGAAGGGCAAGAGTATAGGCCGGGAAGGGACCAAGGCCCAGAGGTCCTTGGCTTTAATCTGACAGATGGCTAACAGGAGAAAGAATATCATTATTGACAGATTATGGTCAGCCATCTATTGATCAGATCTTGAATAATGATGATAACGATAAAGATGATGATGGACAGGGCAGCAGCA
Organism: Nannospalax galili; assembly: GCF_000622305.1. Taxonomy (NCBI): domain Eukaryota; kingdom Metazoa; phylum Chordata; class Mammalia; order Rodentia; family Spalacidae; genus Nannospalax; species Nannospalax galili. The sequence goes on from NW_008358101.1 coordinate 7,709,386, forward strand.
GCAGAGCACGGCAATGAAAGCCTTCCATCCAAATTACTCCATCCTGTAAGACAGAAATCCTCCTCAAAGGGCTGTTAACTTTGGGACAGGGTTATTCCTGCATCTTTAGATTCCTTGCAGGTACCCAGATGGGTTGGGGTTCATCCATGGGAAAGATGCATCCAAACCCCCTGCCCATAGTAAGGAGCAGGTCGGGTCCTCACCATTGTCCTGTTACTGGATCCTTCCATCTGATCAATACCTCTGGTCTTTGCTCCTGATGTCCCCAATGTTTTTAGAATCGAGATTCCAATTGACCTTTTTGAAAATTGAGGATATTGATGGTAAATAAGGCTGAACCTAGCTGTTGGTGGGGGCTTACTCCCCCTTTTTGTTTTTGTAATTGGGCCTTTAAGTCCTGATGATTACATTCTATGATAGCTTCGCCCTGGGGGTTATAGGGGATCCCCGTGTTATGGTGGATTCCCCATAAAGATAAGAAGTCCTGTAAGCTTTTACTTATGAATCATGGTCCATTGTTAGTTTTAATCTTTTGAGGTAATCCCAGTGTAGCGAAGCACTGGAGGAAGTGAGACTGAGCATGTCTAGACTTTTCTCCTGTATGGGCGGTAGCCCAACAGGCATGTGAGAATGTGTCAATAGACATGAAAACATACTTGAGTTTTCCAAAAGGAACGTAATGTGTGACATCTGTGTGACCTCAATGTGTGACCTCCTACGGAGTCCCCGCCAATTTACATCGGTATGATTATGTAGTTGTTGAGCTTTTTTCAGGCCTGCTGATAGGATATGGGTAGAAGCCATTTTGTCTGCCTCTGCATTGCCTTAGGAGAGGAACCCAGGCAGTCCTTGGTGGCCCCTAAGGTGCTGTAAGAAAATGAGGGCCCTTCTTTCTGTTAACAATGTTTGAACCTGGATCATTAGGGGGGTAACAGGGTTGTCATCTAGCCAAATATGAGAATTTAATAATCCCAGGAGAAGGTTAACTACATATAGGTGGTCAGAGAACAAGTTCATGGGGTCATCTGCTTTGGACAAGGCTAGGGCAATGGCCATGAGTTCTTTAAATTGAGTGGAGCCCTCGTAAGTGTGAACGTATATTTTTGGTTCTGTTTCAACACCGGGTAAATTACTACAGCGGCTCCAAATTTTCCTCCATCAGTAAACACATTACACGCCTCCATCAGAGGGTTTTTGACAAAAAGCCTGGGGCCCCCAGTGGAGGGTGCAAAAGGAGGTTACCCATTTGTGAGGGCCATAATGACAGTACAACTTTCCTGGAAAGCCCTCCAAGGCTATGGCCATTCAGCTGTTGTTTCTGCAGAGCCATTCAAAGGCCTTTAGCCGATAAGGGATAATAATCTTGTGGGGGTCAATGTCATAATGCCTCAGGGCTATATCCCATCCTTTCTCAATTTTACTGGTCCATGGGTGTATACACCCATGGAATGCCCCCTAGGGAGGTATGCACCCATTGGAGAGGCCTCCCCCCTAGTGTGAGGACAGATGTCATTAGGGCCTCACCAGGGAACACCCATAGTTTGAGGTCCTTTCCAGGCATATAGCGGGCCAGTTGGACTTGGTCCAGGGCCTCCTGGACCCCCTGTAAAATGTCTAGGTGTTGCAGGTTTAGATGGATTAGCTCTGACAGCTGTTTGCCTACTAAGAATTGGAACAGGGGCTCCAGTGTCTCAGTAGAGACAGGCATCCAGGACCGTAGCCAATTAATCTCCCCCAACAGTTTTTGAAGTTCTGTCAGGGTCACATTAGGTTTAATAGCCAGTTGTAGCTTTAAGGGACTCACCCCCTCCATGAACAGTGTAGTCCCCAGAATCTTAAAGGGGGTGACAGTCTGTATTTTGTCAGCAGATACTTGAAGCCCTCCTGCCTGGAGGCATTTTTGAGTGACCCTATATAGTTCTTGTAATTGGTGGGGGACTTGGTGCCCCCAAAATTATATCATCCATGTAGGCATATACAGTAGCATGTGGCAAAGATTCCGTTGGGCTCAAGAGAGCCCTCACATAGCTCTGACAGAATGCTAGGCTATTGGCCATGTCTTGGGGCAAGACTGTCCATTCGTACCTCTCATCAGGCCTGCTAAAGTTGATGGAAGGCACAGAGAAGGTGAATTTTTCACAATCTTGGGGTTGTAGGGGGATGGAAAAAAAGCAGTCTTTGATGTCTATAACTATGAGAAATAGATCTGAGGGAATAGCGGGTATCCAGGGCAGTCCCCTCAAGGGGACTCCCTCCAGGGTCATTCTAGTGTTGACCTTACGGAGGTCCTGTAGCATTCTCCATTGGCCAGATGACTTTTTTTATGACAAAAACAGGGGTGTTTCAAGGGCTCATGAAGGGGAAGATATGCTCCAGCATAAGTTGTTCCTGTATAATATGCCTTAAAGCCTGGAGCTTTGTCTCGGGCAAGGGCCACTGTTCCTCCCAAACCGGGCTCCCTGGGGACCATCGGATTGCAGGAGCTTGAGGAACAGTGGCTCCCCGAATTGGGTGTGGACCTGGGGAGACTCAGACTCCTCCTGCCCTGTAATTTGAGAGGCAGTCAAGGGGGTGTCTAACCCTGTTCATCTCCTTATCATCGAGGAGCCCCTCGATAAACTCCCTATTGTCCATGGTCACAAAAACATCCACCCCCCCCAGGAGATCTCTCCCAAAGAGGTTGTACGCAAGCCCCTCAACCACCAAAGGTCTGATCCCTCCCTTAGCACCATCTGGGTCCTGCCAGCAAAGCCAGTTCTTAAGCTCCCATGATGGCATGGTGCTACCAACACCCATCACTTGTGGGCCAGGCTCTGGGGGTCATCTTCCAGGGACTTCTTCTTTCCTCCGGATGGTCCTATCTGCCCCAGTGTCAATAATGCCCCAAAACCTCCGCCCATCTATCAAGATGTCTATCTTAGGGCAAAGCCCTGGGATGATGGGAACTGTCCAGTGGGTGGTGGGCCCTCCAGGGCCTCTGCACCCTCCCCTTTTTGGTGACGGGACTGGGGGTTGCCCCAAACCTAGTTTAAAGGTTTGCCCTCCACATCATACCTGTACCAGCAGTCCTTTTTCCAATGAAACCCCTGTTGCAGCATGGGCATGGGGCCTTAGGCTTGTCCCCCTCCACCTTGAGAGGGGCTCTCCTTCACGGGCAGCCTCTCTTTAGGTGCCTGGGCTGGCCGCACCCAAAACATCTCCGGTCCTCAGCCCTGGGGCACCTATCCTGCAGCCCAAGGCCTGTGAGGGCTTCTCTAAAGGCTGTAGCTAGAGACTCTTGTCTGTGTCTTGAGGACCACGGCCATAACCTCAGTCGCCTTTGTTTTGGTCCCTACATCCTTTGAGGCCACAGTCCTTTAACCCTGTGCAGGCGACCCTATGGTTGGCATTCATACCATCCCATATTAGCATTTTTATGAACTGTTCTCTGAGTGGCCCAGGGGGAAACTTTCTCTTTAGATTCTTTTCAACCCTATCTACAAACTCATGTAATGGCTCCCCTGAGCTTTGATGGATCCCCGATATGGGCGGTTCTGTAGGGCCCATATCCAACTTATGCTGGGCCTTGAGGCCAAGGGCCCTGACCTGTTCCATATATGGTGATGTACTGCCTGCTGGGCACCAGTGGCAAAGGCATCTGTGGTCCCTGTCAGCATGCTGAAAGTGATAGGGATGGGGGCCTGCAGCCTGGCCATTCTCTGCCTGGACCCAACAACCCTCTTGGTACAGCACTGTCCATTTAAGGAAGAAGGGGCTGGGGAGGACAGCCACAGGCAGATCCATCCAGTCTTTGGCCACACAGGGCCAACACACCAAGCCCTAGAGAAGGGTGTTGACTCAGGGGGACCCGGGGCCATCCTCGGCCACCACCTTCCTCAATCCCCCAAGATCTCCAGCCTCCCAAGGGCACCAGGTGGCCAGGCGCTGGGGCCAGGGGTTGACGTCCACAGGGAAAGCCTGGACCAGTCCCATGGGAGCAGAGAGCTCCGATGGACTAGATCGCCCCCCCCCAAAAGTCCTTTCCCTCATGGTCGTCCTGACTGCCCAGGGTCCCCCCCTTGATCTTCCCCATTCTTGCCTGCTGCCGTGCGAAGCAGGCGAGGGGCAGTGAGGAGGGGCACACAGGCACCCGCCAAGCTCCCTAGGTAGAGCTGCAACACCCGCGGCAGCTGGGGGGATCCACGGGAAGGGCCCGGTTCGTGTTCAGAGTAGCCGCAGGCGCCGGCCCCCCCAGGTGTCCACCCCCCAGGGGCCTGTAGGCTCCCCAAGGGGACCCACCCCCCCTTTCCAGATCTCTCCGTAGTACGCACCCTGGCCTCACCTCCAATCATTGGACTCCTTCCCCACCAAACATGACCCCATCCACCTGGCAAAGGCCCACGTGGCCAGGGGTCAGATTGGGCTGAAAACACGACTCAAGGGCTGAGATCATGGGGCAAAATCTCAAGGGTGGCTCCCTCCCTCCATCGACCTCCGCCCCGCGAGTCAGTTGTTCAAGCCAGTCCCAGGTAGCCCACCGGAATAAACTGCCAGCGGGCAGCCAGAGAGTGAGATGCAGGGCAGCCTCCCAGACCCTCCCCCATGAGGAATCAGACTGCTCCAACCCCCCAGATCCCAACATATGTCTCAGCGCCATGAGCGCAGGGTCCTCACTTTTACTTGTTGCATTACCCATCTCTTGGGGGTCTCACTTCCCTTGGTACCCACCCGATTAGCCCCGGCGATCAGCTCCCATAGCAGGTCCGAGTGGTCTTCGTGCCCCACATTGGGTGCCAGATGTCAGGGATCCTGCCCTGACACAGGAGCCAGGGAATGGGAAGTGCGCTGTCCGCCTGTTACCCTCAGCCTCCCAGGGAGACAATCAGACGTGACAGGGAGCCAGTCAAGCAGGAACTCGTTTATTGCAGGTGTTTACAGAGCTTATAAAGGCAAAAACCACAAAGGAAAATCCCCTCCCCAACCAAGTGTCCAATCATATCAAAGGTGAACTTGAGCATGCAGTCTCCTCTCCATAACACAGCATTGTGTTAGTCGGGTGATCACGCACTGCCAAGATGCACGGAAATGACAGGAGCCAATCAGCGATTCTTCAAAACAAGTCTGGCCGTGTTCCGGCCGTTTCCTCTAGGCACCAGACAAGTCCGATCTCGCCCTGGCCATTTCCTCTAGGAGCCATCCTGCCTCGCCCCTGGCCTCAGGCCCCCTCAGAAGACCTGGGTTCAATTCCTAGCACCTACATGGAAACTAACAAAGGACCATAACTCCAGTTCCAGGGGATAGGACACACTGTCATGGCCTCCACAGGCATTGCATGCATATGGTACACTTAGATACCTCTTAGGTACGTGCACCCAAAACACTCATAGACATACAACATAAATAAACAAATAATTTTTTTAAAACCCTGCCTTGATAGCACTGGAAAGAAGGCTCACTGGTTGACAGCACTCACTGTTCTTGCAGAGGACTCAGGTTCAGTTCCTAGTACCAACACCTGGGAACTCAAATAATCTGTAACTCCAGTACCAGGGGATCTGATGTCCTCTTCTGGCCTCCATGGGTACCTGCACTCATGCGGTGCACATAAAGTCACTCAGGCAACACACATACACATAAATTTTAAAAAAAATAAATCTTTAAAGTGTTTTACTTGAGGGATGGAACTAGAGTTTACTGAGCTGGAGTTTTGTCAGGCTTGATCTTGTGCAGGTCTTGTGCATGCTGTGGATTCATATGTACAACTACCCTATTATGTCTAGAAAACACCATTTCACTGCGGTTAGTCACTACCTCTTGTTCTTACAATTTTTCCACCTCCTCTTCCATAATGATCCTGAGCCTTGGGAGGGAGGATAGGATACAGATGTCCCATTTAGGACTAAGCACTATAAAGTCTCCTATTCTACAAACATTGATCAGTTTTGGTCTCTGTGTTAATCACCATCTACTGCAAAAAAAGAGTTTCACTGCTGAGGGTTGGGAGGTGGACTATTCTATGTATATAACAATAAGGCATTAGCAGTCAATTTAATACTATGTCCATTTCGCAGACTAGCAGTGGGTTTTCCCCTAGGGCCTATGATCTACATAGCCATGGGTTCTTGTGCCAGGCATAAGTTCTGTTGTGAAGTGTGCCTTAAATCCTATCATAAAGTGGTTAGTTACCCCCATAACATTCATGCTACTATTGCACCAGAGGACATACCTTAATAATCCAGTCATGACTGTAGCTCACAGGTTCCCGGGTGGGAACGGATGGTGATTACTTTTCTCCCCTGGTACTATGAAAACTAGCCATCAGAGATGAAGCTTTGAGATTGGTAGCAGCTTGCTTTCTCCATGTTTCATGACTTTTTGGTATCTTCAAAAATAAGTTACATTGCTAAAGTTAAAGTCCCTACTAAGATCCTATAAAGTGTGCATAGTCTCCCCAAACACCCTTCAGAAGGGATTAGCAAGGGAGGTATGCAAATAGAGAACTAAATATAATATACAATTTTGAAGTTTCAAAAATTCAACAAAAATATATTTTTTTTAATTTTTAAAAATTATTTATTTAATAACAACATACTTAGAAGAAGCATATCATTACAACACAAATGACATATTCAATAACGTTTTCCTGAGGTAGGATGCATCTCTTTCAAATTTGGCTGTAAATTTTTAGGTTTACAGTTGAATTAATACAGTTATACAATATTGTACTCAGTATAAACCCTATAAGACATAAATTAAATGATGTTTTAACCTTTAAAAAGATCTCCATTTCATTATTAAATATGCTGGTTCCTACATTTTTTTTCCTTAAAAATTATTTTTATTTTTTTTAAATTAGAAGAAGCATTTCATTACAACAGCATTAACCTATTCAATAACATTTTTCTGAGCTAGGGTACATCTCTTTCAAAATTGGCTGTACATTTCTAGGTTTACAGATGAATTATTACCCTTATATAATCTTTTACTCATTATAAACTCTATAAGACATAAAATTAAATGAGGTTCCAACGTTTAAAAAAGATCTCCACTTCGTTGTCAAAACACACAATTTCATACAGAAAAATTCATTCCAAGCCTATTGACATTGAGACGTTTTCACATGCATTTCTAATCTCTATATACATGACTATCACTGGTTACAGTCACCCACCTTCTGAGCTCCTCGGCATCTGAGCATGAATACAAACTCGTCAGGTAGACAGCCTTCCTCTCCCACTAGAGCCTCCACACTCTGCTATCCCTGTCACTGTCCACTGTGCTGTCAGCACCCCCATCCATTCCCCC
>NW_008358101.1:7719967-7720419 GCF_000622305.1 Nannospalax galili
GTTGACTGTGGTGGTGCATTCCTTTAATTACTGCACCAATGAGGCAGAGGCAGGCGAATCAATATGAGTTTAAGACAAGCCTGATCTACAAAGAATGTTCCAGTCTCTTGCTATAATTGTACTTTTACACTGTTACACTCTCCTTGGAGTTCTTTCAGCAACCCCTTGGGTATAGTCATTCCTTTCTTCAGCTCTCTGTATTGCTCCCAGAACTCTCTGAAGGGCTGGTTTTGTGGACAAGAATTCCTTCAGCGTATTTATGTCATGGAAGATTTTTCTTTCCCCTTCAACTATAATAGACATTTTGGCTGGATATAGTAATCTGGGTTGGCATCTGTGGTCATTTAACACTGGGAATACTTTGGTCCAGGCTCTTCTGGCTTTCATAGTTTGCATTGAAAAGTCAGCTGTAATCCTAATGGGTTTTCCTTTATATGTGACTTGTTGTTTCT
>NW_008358101.1:7721854-7734401 GCF_000622305.1 Nannospalax galili
AGTAGTCAAAATATTTTTTAAAATGAAAAAAACATCAAGTTCTGAAAGGTAACCAGGAGCAATAACAATAACTTATAATGCTTGCGAAGTCTATGTAAATGCATTGACCAACAGCTCCTGGCACTTGGCTTTTTTATTTCATAGTGTTTGGTGATTAGAAGTGTTGTCCCCTGTTACTGGGTAGCTCCATTTAAACTCTTTATATAGATAAATATATGTGTATATTTTAAGAAGCCCATTCAGTAGATTTACATATAGCTTTTTCAAAGGCCCTTGTTAATTACCCATCCCTCCCCATACCCACATCTGCTACTTCTGATCTGAAAACTGTAGGCATTCCTATAGATCTGATTTGCTCTATATCTCATATTAAAAATAATTATTTTTCATTTTGGGTTGTTCTCTTCCTAAACTGAGCATTTAAAGAAAAAAGTCAATTAATGTGAGTTTATCACACTTTCTTTTTAACCTTTGGATATTATGGAGGTTTTAGCTTGATCTCTTTCCTTTAATTTACTGTTCATCATCTCCATTAGAACTCACGTAGAGACTCCTTTTCCCTGGTTGCTAATCCCTTTAGAGCTGATGGCTGTATCACAAGTACCAATTTCATCTTTATCACAGACTGGAGTGTTCATAGGGAGACAGTAGGAAATGGAAAACATCTAGATCTTTTCCCTGGAGTAAATTCTAAATATACTATGACAGAGGCTCATGAGACAGACTCTAGAGAATTTCTAATCTGAAGATTTTTGTAATTTTATAGATATTGGTAGATTGAAAATATTATATTAAAGTTTTTAAAATTATAATTTAGTCTAGAATTTTACTATTATCATTAAAAATTTTAAAGCCTTCCTAGGAGAACAGTTGGAAAAGGATTCTTCATTCTCTGGGTTTTCATTGCTACGGGTGTTGTTTGGTCTTGCAATGTTGCCCTGGCTGATCTTGAGCTCTGGGATTCAAGTGATTCTCCCCTTCTGCCCGACCCCCCGACTGCTGTAATTGCCAGCATGTCTGGTTATTTCCTCATTTTTAGAGTTAACTTTCAACTATAAGAGAAATTCTAAATTGAGAGACTGACTAGGCTTAGTAAAATGCAATCCCATATCTACTGAGCATGTGCTACATTATTTTTTAAATTGTTTTTTGACAATTTCACACACACACACACACACATATATACATAGTGCATTTTGATCTTATGCACCCCCTTATCATCTTAAACCCCTTACATCTCCTGCTAAACCCCTTCTTCCCAACTAGTTCATCTCTTTGTGTGTGTGAGAGAGTCAGTGCTAAGAATCAGAGAGCAACAAAGGTTCAGAATGTGACATTTCAAAACCGTAATATTCACACACTATTTCTGTTACAGGAAAATAATTATAAATAAAAGCTGTAAATAAAATTGGAGTTGGAGTGGGAAGTAAATACAATAAAAATACATTGTACATATGTATGAAATTCTCAAAGAATAAAGAAAAAATATTTTTTTAATTATGGCTATATTTTTGTTCATTTTTGTCTGTAGAGGTGCTAACTTTAACTGCACTGGTTTTATTCAGGAAAACCTCTTAAAATATTAGCTTTAGTGATTTGACTCTGTAAATAACATTTTAGAGATAATTTGTGAAAAAGGCAACTTCTATCAATATATGATGTGAGCAAAGCTTTTGCTAAGGGAGTCTGGAAAGAGGCAACTCTGACCTGGTGAATTCACATCCTCACATCCTTTCAAATGGAAGCTGGGACACTGCTAGTGGGAGAGACCTTAAACTTCTCTCCCGCCCAAGACTAAAGCAAGGGAAATGCTTCCCAGCAGGCTGGGTTTGGAGCCACCTAAGATGCTTTGAATATTCCACTTTTATTTTTTATATTACCCTTCTCTATTTTCAGACATTTACTTTTGTTTCCTCTACTGTGGTCTTATGTAGTCTATCAAAAGATGACCAACCCTTGCTTGGTGTGGGAAACAATAATAAATGATTGGATAATATGAAAATTTAAAAATTATTTACAAAATCATAATATTAAAAATGTGTGCTGGAGGGGCTGGAGAAATGGCTCAGCGGTTAAGAGCACTGGCTGCTCATGCAAAGGACCCAGATTTTGTTTCCAGCACCCACAAGGGGGCTAATAACCATCCATAACTCCAATTCCAGAAGATCCAACATCCTCTTCTGGCCTCCATGAGCACTGCACGTATGTGTTACACTTTGATACCTGAGGATAAAATGCCCATACATACAAAATAAAAATTAAAATAAATAAGTTTTTAAATACTTGTGCTGGTGAAATAGTATATGTGAATAATAATTGCCACCTCTAAATTCTCTCTAGGTGAATTTATCAGAGGGTGCTTCTGTCTAGTTGATATGAGCTAGTTGATCTTATCAGCTGACTACTTAAGGCAGACCAGTGACTACCCTATGTTGAGCTGTTTAATACCAGTTTCAAGGAAGTCAGCATTTGTATGGATGCTTGGCTGTCTTTCCTCACCGGTTGCATACAACCCAAAGAGAGAGGCCACACTACTTCTGTTCATCATCAAAGAAGGAATGTGTGGTTTTTTGTCAGTTCAGAAAATTGCTGAACTAGTTTATATGTCCAGAAATTGGAAGGAAAATTTATAAAGAGATATTCTGCAAAAAGACCTTCAATTTACCTTTTATATGTGAACTTAAATTTGGTATAGAATAGTAATATATTTCTGTTTGCCTCAGTAGCTGGACCTGTAAGTTCTTCCTACAAACAGTACCTTTTTCATTTTATCTAACTGAAATAACTGCCATAAGTAGTCTACAGATATTGACTTTGTTATCTGGCTATCTGTGGCTATTAAATTATGCTGCATGCAACAGAAGTCCAAATGCAAAGTTAACAAATCTGAAGTTTTTACCCAGAAATATTTTTTTAAAACAGAAAAAACCTCTAACATTAGAAAAATGAAAGGTATACTATGTTGTCCTAGATAAGAATGATTTTAACATTATACTTCTCAAAATAATATGTGTTTAATGAAATTCACCAAGAATATTCATGAAAAATAGATGACAGACATATAGTTAGAGAGTTACATAGATAAGTTTTAGAAACACAAACAGTAGACTTCAAGTTTATTCTGACAAAATCAGCCACAAAATTTTTGGCATATTTGTCACGACTAGGAAACGTCTTACAGGATATCAAAAACTAATTAATGATGTGTGAAGAAGAGATAAAGAAATCTGATAATTAGTAAGGTAATAAAAAGAAGAATTTAAAAAGGAATTTGAATGGTGATACACTGTGTGGGTGGATAATGCTGCTGCCAGAGGCTATAGGTTATTCAAAAAAAAACCCCAGTGCTGAGGGGATGGGCTTCCTCCAAGCTGTTGATCAGGAAGAACCTGAATCTTCGAAAACAATACAGGCACAGATCAAGGCTCTTCATTGCCCACCAGAACTAATTAGTAAGATCTTGTTGTTGAAGATGCCCTGCTTATTTGTCATAGGACCTAGAGAAATCAACCTGGAACTGGACTGGAAGTGTCCTTCCTTCTGGCCTGCTCTCACAGTACCAGACAGGGCTACTCAGACTATTGGGGGTAGTTTTCAAACAGTTTACTCAGTTGTGGACCCTGGGTGTAACAATACCAACAAACCATGCAAGTCGAGCACACTGATACAATAGTGCTTAATCTGTTATGCCGGCTACCAAAAGCTTTCTGATTACATTTGGTGCCCATCCCACAAGAAGGAATTCTATCTGGTACTGCAAAACCTTGTCAAAAATTCATGCCTGGGAGCCAGTCATGGTGGAGCATACTTTTAGTCCAAGCACTTGGGAGGCAGAAGCAGGAGGATATCTGTGAGACAGAGGCCAACGAGGTCTATATAGTGAGTTCTAGGCCAACTGTGACTACTGGGAGACCCTTTCTCAAAAAGATCCCGCCCCCCCCCCAAAAAAAAATCATGACTGGGGAATCATAGGCCCTAGTGGGAAAGCTGCTTCTGTTGTTATGCTAAATGGATGTAATGTGCTTGTTAAATCCCCTTCTAAATGTTTGTGTCCATAGAATAATGCTGCTGTCAACTTCTATCAGAGCATATTCTTTTTACAGTGAGTGGTCAGTGTTGACTTTCGCAGACTCATAACTGGTCAATTAACAGAGAATAACCAACTGTTGGAAGCCCATATATAAATGGGACATCAATAACAACCCCTTCAAGGCTTAGGGAACATTGTGGAGAAAAGGATGGAGGAAATGCGGTGAGTACTGTGGAATCCTGACTTTGCCTAATGACACAAATACTGCACTTCTGAACTCACAGCTACTGTGATTGCTTGCACAAGATCTCAACAAGATTGGCCCCATCTGTTAAGGTTCACCAACAGGGCCTCATGGACTTCTCAAGCTCCTGAGAAAAGGGACCTGAGCTGATAAGCACCTCAGTCTTTGAAGTCAAGAGCAGCAGACTTTTCTCCACTGTTTGGCCAACACAGCAGGCTTCCCCTTTGATCTCTAAAGAGAACAGGTTTTAACAGTCTTGCTCTCCCACTACCCCCTCCCACCACCCAACTTAAAAAAAATATATCTTCCCACCTTCTTCCCGCCTTCTGCAGGAAGCAGAAGCCTCCCCCTTAAAAGACCCCAGCTCACCACCCAGGGCAGACATTTTCCCTGCCCAGAAGGGAATCTGTCCCATGTGTTCCTTTGCTAATAACTCTATTCTGATGGAGTTTTATCTGTGTCCTGGTGCTTCCTCCTGATCAACCAGATTCATCCATAGGATACTTTTTATCTATCACCATCAACATCCTGTCCTGGAAGGGAAAAGGAGCCCCAACCTTCCCTGAAGTTTGTGCACAAATAACAGCACATGGAGGAGACTTTTTTCAGTGGGATAGCAACCAGTAAGAGGTGCATGCTGTTGTAAACAAACTCCTACCCATACTCTTGTGAACATCTCTAATGAAATACAACTAGTCAAACACACAGAAAAAAGGGATGAAAGTCAAAGAGGGGCTAGTTGTGAAGAAGATAATTAAAGGAGTGGGAGGTATTGGGATGAATATGATCAAAATACATTTCATTATACATTTCATTGGGGTGAATATGATCAAAATACATTTCATTATGACATTTTGGAAAATGTCATAATGAAAGATGTCATTATGTATAATCAATGTATGATAATAAAAAATTAAAATTTTAAAAGATACATTAATTGTAAAGATACTCTTCTCAGAAAAGAATTAGTAGTTCAAGAAGAGACAATGAGACAGCGCCCAAATAATGAAGGTTGCTTACCAGTTTGGCCTATAACAAACATCATAAAGTGTTTGGAAGAGGGATTAATAAACTAAATCAGGGAAATATATGTATCATTAAATGATCATTCCTTACCAGAATCTGCTTTATCAAAATGGATTCCAGAGATGTTGAAAACCTAAATGAGGGGCTGAGGAGAAGGCTTGATTGGTAAGTAAAGCAATTGCTCTGCAAACATGAGGACCTGGGTTTGAATCTCCAGAGGCCATAATTGGAAAAAGATGAAAAGCTCGTCTTAGCAGGAAGTGCCTATAATCCTACTGCTTGGGAGGTAGGCCTGGGAGGATCCCTGGGACAGCCAGACTCATCCTAATTTCAAGCTCCAGGTTTAGGGAAAGATGAATAATGACTGTGAACATGCCTGACATCATTCATGTACATGCATCTACACACACATGAACACATGCACATACAAAAATAAAATAAAAAGCTGACCAGAAGAAATAAAACTGATGAAAAACAAAGGCAATGTGGAAGGTTGTTTTACTGATCTGAAATTCTGCATACAAAGCCACAGTTGGTGCTGCACACCTGTAATCCCAGGACATGGGAGGTGGAGACAGGGGCATCAGTAGTTCAAGGCAAGTCTTGCTAGATAGGGGATTTGAGGTAATCCTAGGATCTATGAGACCCTGTCTAAAAAACAACACCAAGCATTTCCATAAATAAAAATAATGCAAAAGCACTCAAAGGGACTAATTTGCAGTTTTGTAAGAAGAGTTCCACATATTACAATAGTTCAAAGGTAAAGCCATGCTAAATTGGAAGAAGCTATTTATAACACATACAGTCAGCTTTCTGTCATTTACACATAAGAATTTAGTACAGAAAATTCACTAAATTTCACAGGTAAAGTGGGCAGAGACAGAGACTGCCAGGTAGCAAGCACAAGCCATTCTCTTATTCTTTAAGGATAACACAATTTAATAAAAAATAAAGTAGCAAAATTGCAGTCTGGCACACGGTTAGGTTCATTCCTGGCTCCTTCATGGCTGCAGTTCTTGGATCTCTCCAGTGTAAGAGAGGCAGAAATGAGATGCCACTTCAAGTCCGGGACTTTTCATAGTTCTCCATCTTCCACAACTTCTGCCTGCTGAAGACTATGTGCTGTGACCTCGTCTAAGCAACAACACTTAGGGGTGGTAGAGTCAGAAGAGAATTGATGACTAAGTCTTTCCATCAGCCAGAGTCACTCACCAACTTTACACCTACTGGACAGCCTGATAATAAACCCCAATCAACTTGAAGCCTTTACTTGGCAACAGCTTGTTATAACAGTTGAGCTCATACTAATACACAATCAATGCACAGTACTCAAAAGAAGAAACACAAATGGATGTTCACATAAAATATTTATTTTCATGAATTACCAGGAAAAAATAGAATGATGAGAAGTTACTTTGAACTATCAAATAATTACTACCCACTTACCAACATTAAAATAAAAAACGCAAAACTGCTGATGTTTGGCAGAGGCTCAGGGAAATTACCACGATTATATTGGCTATTTAGAATGCATACCACTCCCAATTCTTTAGGAATATTTGTAATTCATATTTTTATCATTTTTAGAAAAATTATATTTTAATTTAATAATTTGCTTTTTATAGTTATTCAAAGTAAAAATCACTAATATTTATGTCCAAAGGTGTTAACTACATGTTCCATATAGTAATTAAACATTTGAAAGTCAATTAATGTGCTCAAATAAGCTAGATAACTAAAATTCAGCGCAATTCTGATAATCATAGTACACATTCAACTTGTGTTTAGGAAGATTTAAAAATTGCATTTAAATACTAAACATTGTGGTTAATGTAAAATTGCAGTACAAAAATGGAATGTAGACAATGCATCTATTATTTGGAGGAAATACCATAACTATATATAATGGAAATATACACAATTTCAATATACATATTCAAAAAGATTTGTGCTTAAATACTTTATTTAATACAAAACTTCTGTAATCCTCCTTTTACCTTTCCTCAGTTCTCTGGTTTATATTAGAAAAGAAGTAATTGTGAAAGGAAAAACAGGCATTTGCAGTAGGTTTGTAGAACTGTATTTGTTAATACAGCAACCATTTAACAATTACTTTCAAATAGACTATCTTAGCTTTATTTTTAGTCTCTGGTTATGAAACAATTTCCATTTTTAGAGTTTCAGAGAAGCTGCAACTTCTACAGAGTAGCATGAAATAAGTGCTTTGGATGCCAATAACTTTAAAATTCTCAATTAAGTTAACATACATACAGAAATATGCACACATTTAAAAAGAGCAGTTTTATAAATTTTCAAAAGTTGAAAGCACCCAAGTAACCCATGCTTAAATAAAGTGAGCACCGTCAGCCACCAGACTTTTGCTGGTAGTTTAATAATAGCTCAATAATTTTTGAATTGTGTAACAGATGCCTCCATTTGTGTTCAAGTTTGGCCTAAAGGTTTTACCATACATAATGAACTATAGCCTAGAAAGGTGTAAACAGACTGTAATCTTTTGTAAGGAGTAGCTAAGCTTCAGCCGGTCGCAAGCTGGCAATTGTTAAAAATATGTTCAACTGGACTGGAGGGATAGCTCAGTAGTTAAAAAGCACTGGCTGAGTTTGCAAAAGGACCCAGATTTGATTCCCAGCACCCACATGGCAGCTGACAACAGCCTGTAACTCCAGTTCCAGGAGATCTGACGCCCTCTTCTGACCTCCACAGGCATTGCACGACACGGATGCACCTACCTGCATGCAGGCAATATACTCATACACATGAAATAAAAACAACAAATTATTTTTAAAAACTGAGACAGAGATGTAACCACTAGTCTCAGTCTCTGTCTCTGTCTCTGTCTCTCTCTCTCTTTCTCTCTTCCAATTTCTTAATGTTACATCCTCTCCTCTTCTCTGACTGTTATTATAACCTCCTCATACGTGAAGCAGAGTTTTTAGAACTCTTTGGGGGATAGACTGTTGCTTAATTCTGGAATCATAAAACCAATTAGGAAGTGTAAACTACACGTGTTTTTATTTTTATTTTTTTTTGCAAATACGATCTAAGTAATTAATATGGTTTATTTCTCCATTTATTTGTATGCTTAAATTTTTTTCTCAGCAATATTTACCAAAGAATAGATGTTGGTTTGCAGGAATATGGTGAATTTTCATTTATATTTATTCTACTTAATTGAGGCTTTAGAAAATCTCATTTTACAGGTCTGTGTGGCAATTAACTCCTGTTGGAAAACTCCTTATGGCACAGAAAAGGAACTTTTGCTCCTTTCAGATCATACTGCAGGTGTACTGGTTTTTATATAATCAAAACTTACCTCATTTGATTACTGTCTTTCATGAAGGATAGTCTTTGTTTTCTGATGTCTAACTTTTTAACAAAACACTCACCCCTCTCATACATTGTATCACCTTGCATGTGTCTGAGCGTTTCTGGCATGATCACAAACCTAGTCCCTTTTCCTAATTGTAGCCCCAAAGTAGAAGAAATAAAGTCCGTAAGTGTTTGTTTTCCAAACTATATAAATAGATTTTTGTGCTTATTTATACACTTGTCAAATTTTACAGACACACAATTTTTTTCCAGACATACAATTTTTAGTGAAAAATTTAAGACTTATGGAGCCTCTAGTTTGAAAAGTTACCAAACTATTAGATAGCTCTCAGCACTTTTTTTTCCTCATGAAATACAATGAGACAAAGCAACAGAGGAGCCACAGAGACTATGGAAAGCAATTGGGGGTTTTGTCACTGGGAAACAGAAGGAATAGATGGCTTGCTACTTCTAGTTTTAATGAAGATCAAGTTACAGGAAACCCATAGATGCATAAAGGAGGGAGACCTGTGGGGCTAGGAATGTCAGAGGTGAAAAGCACAGATTTATTTAAAACTATACTGATATATACGGTAAAATTTTAAAAGACAGAAAAGTGAAGTTTAAAACCACATACTAGAAACCCATCAAAGATTTGAACATCAATTCACTTTAACACCTTTCTCATTTCACAAAGTCATGTGATCCTCTCATCCCCTGAAGGGGAAGGTGAGGAGAGGGCTGGGAAGGTCAGGTACCCAAACATAAGTGAGAGGTGGGTGCTGCTGCTTTCTACCCAAGCTGAACACTAGGAAAGATGCAAAGCAATTCAAACTTGCTTGAAGGCAAAGTCACCATGTCAAATTTAGGTATCAATTTTAAATCAGAATATTGAAAAAAAGCTTGTATGCTTTATTCAGATAGGCCTGAGTTCTAGTTGGTCCTAGTTCTAATACTTACTAATGACTCATTCTTGGTTAAGCAACTATGACTTGTGACTCCCAGTCATCTAATCTGTAAAATGCAAATAATAAAACTCACAGTAGTGGTGTGCTGGTAAATATTTAACGATCAGTTCTCTATGGGAAATGTTGATATATCTATAAATACGTAGTTTTATTAATGCTTTTAAAAATAGCTTATAAATAATTTGTATAATATTCTTAGTTACAAAGTTAAACCAACCATAGTGACTTCCATATGACTTGCTATTTCTTTACAAACTCGAAGAAGGTTAACATATATTAAAGCAGTCATAGACAAGGTCTCACATAGCATGGAAAGGTTTTGTCCATTCATAGTAACTGTTTTCTCCATAGATCCTTGTTAGGTACCATAGCATGGGTATGAGGCATTAATTTGGTTAGCTCTTTACCATTTTTAGTTATTCCTTTGGAGTCATTTTGCACTTGGGGGATTTTACATGGGGTCTCTTTGTATTCTTTTATTCTTGATACACTTAAAGGTGTTGGCTCCAGTTGCCTGACCTTGCACTGGGCTAAGGAGGCAGGGGGCTTCTCCTGTCTTTGCTGCACTTGTTGGTTCCCTGAGTCAGGCAGGCCCTGGGTCTGCCTCCTGACCATAGCCATATCTGTCATCTCCCCATTAACCACACCTGGTTGCTGGGGGAGAACTTGGTGGGAAAAACTGCTTCCACCCTGAGTATAGCCTTTATCAGAAGAAAAAAATGCATCTTATTTAATCCTTGGGGATTCTTAACCACCCCTTGTACAGTTTTTATCCTTTGAATTTCTTTTGTAAACTGTTCTTCTGGCTTTAAAACCTTCCAGAAATGCCTTAGTACCAAATTTGGTTTTCTATCAATTTTTTCTCTGGGAATTTGGGCTTGACATAAGTCTTGCCACCTTTATCTTCGAGTAACCCAAGTGGACCATTTCTTCTGTCTGGTCTTTTTCATATCTTTTATAGGGTGTTCTGTTATTCTATAGACATGTTTTACATGCTGGTCAGAATCATTTAGATTTGCCCAAGCCTCTCTCACTTGACAAAGATCCTGTCCCATCAAAGGGCTTAGTAAAACCATTGAAGCCCCATACCATTCTCGAGGTCCCAGTTGAATTAAGCTTTCCTTCATATCTCTAGTGAACATAGTCTTATCTGGCCCAGTGAACTGGACATCATATATTGCTTTTCTTATACCTAGTTTTCTCAGTAACGCCTGCACCTCCTTTATAGTCCTCCAGCCCCTGCTAATCATGTTAGTCTCCCTTGGTGATGACCATGTATCTTTAATGCCTTCAACCAGCCATCCCATTAAGGACTGCTCCCCCCTGCATTGGCCTAAGTTGAACAGCCTACATCGCAAGGACAGAGGGGTGGTTATATAACTCAGCTGTGAAGCTTCTGAAGGACTTAGACTGACATCATTTGCTCCCATGTCCCTACTCTCACAAGTCACAGGTCTAGGGGCTCTCTGATTGCTTGCTTATAAGTTTTTCCTAGTTTTAACAGTTCTAGCCTGGGGTATTTCCTAGCTACAGCACTGTTAGCTTTTTTTTTCCTTTTGTATCAATGGTCGAATCTGAGGGGCAGCCTTAGCTACTTTTATTTTTAAGTCATTTTCTTTTTTACTATTATCTGTCTTTTCCTCTGAGTCCTTGGACCTTACACAAGTTAAAGTGTCCCACTTCTTTTCTCTCTCAAGCTCTGCAACTGGATCTGCCAGGACCACCCTAGCCTTTTCAGCTTCCCCTGCCTGGGCACATCTTTTATTATGAAAAATGGCCACACCCCCTCTCTGGGCGCTAGTTTGGGGGTAAAAGATTTTCTAGCCTCTGGACACCTTTAACAAATCTTCACATACCTGCAACATACCCCCACATTTACAATATAGCTGTGGCCCACACTTCTGTGTGGCTGGTCTCTTTTTAGTTACAGGTTTTATAAGCCATTTTAAAAACCACATCAGCACTGCCATCAGCTCTCTAGCTTTTTCCAAAATTCCATGGTTTGTCATTTTTAACACCACCCTGCCAGGTGAACCAATTTTGTCATCAGAGTTCTCCTGGGGTCTCTTGTGCTATCAGACACACCATATAATATATTTTTATGTGAATTTATTATAGTTTATATCTTGGGGGGATGGAGAAACTTACAGAGACTAACTCTCAGCACCCCGCACCCAGCTCTGGTGGGTTGCCACCATTCCAGATCACTTCCGCCCACCCACAGTCTCAGTTAACTTCCGCCCACACATCTTGGGCCTGCAGTCTTGCTCCAGTTGGTAATGACCCCTCTCAGGATGTGGGTGAGATGCCAGGGCCATCTTTTTCTCCAGGGCTGCTGTGCATTCTCCACCCCTGCCACCAGGCATTCATGGCCTCTTGTGGCTTCTGTCACAAGATTGTTCCCAGAAGCCCCTCCGCAGTCCATTCTCAGAAGAAGGCCCCGCACCTTGGAGGAATCAGGTCTCTGGGACACACCAAGGCAACTTATAGAAGGAAGAGCTTATTTGGTTTATGGTTCCAGAAAGATAAGAGTCCATTATGGCAGGGCAGACATGGCAGGAGGCTGCCAGAGTGAAAGCTGAGAGCTCACATCAAACACTTGCAGGAAGCAGAGAGAGGGAAAATGGAAGAGGGGTAAGGCTATGAAATTCCCAAGCCTGCCCCTACCTGCAAGGCTGCCCTTCCCTAACCTCCTAAAACAGTGCTAACAACTGGGGACAAATGGTCAAATATTCTGAGCCATCCTCTAAACCATCACACTGATAAAAATGTTTTCTAAATTTTAAGTTCATATGGTTTAATTTTGGATAGTGATTTTTTTTAGTTTTATTTTTTCATTGTTTTTTTTTATGATTTTTTCATACAATATAATTTGATATTTAGATTCCCTCCCCATCCACACCATCCCATACTTTCCCCCACCCAATTTAATGTATATATTTTATATAT
>NW_008358101.1:7734415-7748720 GCF_000622305.1 Nannospalax galili
AAATGCTGCCTATAGTGTCCTTCAGTGTGGGGCCTTCCACTGTGTCCACCAAAAGTCCCATCCCTGTAAGACACTGTCTTTCCCCCTTCTATGTAGCTCAAACCAGACAAATCACAGTATAGACAAGGGAAAGTGGTTGAGAAATCCCAACCCAACCTAAGGAACTTTCGGCAATAGTGATAATTTTTATGAGGCTCAAAAATTGTCCTGAAAAAATTAAAATTTACTCTCACAAACTGCATAAATTATCTCCAATACACTTTTGCTTAGCTATAAAACAATTGAAATGCTTAAAAATTATATACTTGGGGCTGGATTAAAGCATTTGTTACACAAACTTCAAGCACAAGGACTAGAATTCAGATCACCAGAACTCATGTAAAATTCTGGCAGGCATGGTGGCCCACCTATAATTCTAGTGCTGGGAACACAGAGATAGTATCCCTCCTCCTCTCCCCCAGCAAGCTATCCCGGGCTGTTCTGGAGAACTTTGGATTCAACTGGGAGACCCCACCTCACTGAATAAGGTGGAGAAGGAATCATGAAGACTTCTGAGATCAACTTTGGCCCGCCACATGCACTTGGCCACACATGCACACACATATAGTCACCCACACACATATGAACACACATACATGCATGCACACCCACACATGTATGAACACATGCATGCACACACACACACCACACACATACACATGAGAAAGAAATTACCTAGGTACAGTTACTGTCCCTTGAGATAAGCTCAAGAGAAACATTTCCATTGTGCTGTTGAAAATATGCTGTTATGAAAAATATCTACATAAGAATTCAACATGTAGAGGAAAAGTTCAGTATGGAAAATTCAGTATGGAAGAAGAAAGTTTCCTTTCCTGTAAAGTCAGGATAATGACCAACTATGCATCATATATCTATTGGAAATATTAAATACAATACACACACTCCTTAAAGCAGGGCTTCATATGTATGTTGCTTGTGCTGAATTTAAGAGTTACAGATAAGTCAAATCTGACGTGTCTACACTTGTAAACCCTCCCTTGACTCTTTTTTCCCATTAAGCTCTTTTTCATCCCTCCTTCCTCTAACTACATTCTATTCTCCCTCTACCATCCCTACAGCTATAAGATCATCTTCCAGACTCCTTCCTTCAGTGTTTGAGCACTCTCATCAGATAATTTTGAGCTTTTTCTTTTATTTGGAAGAAACAGGATATAAACAAATCAGTATCCAATTTGTGTTAATAACACTTCTTCAACGTTTTTCATAGTATAACAACCCCCATTAAAATGCTATAGAGATTTGTTATTTAAATCAACTTAAAATTTGATTTGATTTAGAGGGTTTTTTGAGAATTACATGATATACCATAAGGTAACTGAAAACACTTCAAGTGCCACAAAAGTGGGCAGAGGATTTAGTAAGAGGAGCTTGAGCAAAGCATGAGTAAGCAGGGAGGGAGAGGGCTGCGTGCTTAGCTTAGCTATAGTGCTTAATAGAGATGAGCCTGTGCTGAACATGAACCCACAGAGACTGTGTAAGCAGATCCCAAAGGGAGCCTGAAGAAGCTCCCCTCCTCTGTGAAGCCTTCTGTGGATGGATTAGGAAAGTAACACATGAGAAAGTGAAATGGGATGGGATTTTTTCCTTTTCCTTCCACAAAGACCATTTTGCATGCCGTCTGGAGCTTTCTGAATAGATAAAAAGATATGCACATGGCTACCTATATTCCAAACCTAATTGTAAGAGAGCTGGAAGTCCAGAAATCAAATAAGAAGATAAGAAATGTGGTTAGTAGAACAGCTATCAAGGGACCTAAAGCAGGAAGACCTTGCATATCTACAAACACTGAGAACATCAAAGATGTATAACGGTCTTGGGGATAGTAAAGATGGCTTATCAGCCTCTTATGTCATTGACAGACCAGGGTAGTTTATGGATGGGATTATGCAGTAACTTTATTGATGGGCTGAGTTCAGCAATGAACATTTTAGTGTTTTTATCATTACTTTGAAATAGGTTCCCCGGGATCTCTCAGCACTAGGCTAATATCATAATTTGGGGTCATTTTTGGGTATAATACAAGGGATCCAATTCCAAAGTAATTCATATCTAAATATGTTCAAAGAGTATTGCCATTTTAGAGTTCAAGAGTGGTCTGTGAATGGTAAAATAGCAGCAGTAAGAATAGGGATGGTCATAGCTTCAACCTTTATCCTTCATCTCCTCAGCTCTTGCACACTGCTGTTTCTCAAGTTTAAGGGAGGAGGGAACAGGAAAGAAGAAAAAACACAGGACAATTGAATTTTTATTAATCCAGTAAAGTTTGTGATTTCCCTTGCAAACTGGCATATCAGGGCAGATAAACACGCAAGAGTTCTCAAAAGATGCCATCTGGGAATCTCCCCCACTGTAGTCTTCCCCAATTTGAGTGAAGTTCTCTTGCTAGATTTTTGGTCTTCTTCCTCAGGTAATGTGTTTTGACCTTTTTCCTGGGATCTTCTCTACTCATCAAAGCATTTTCTTTGGCTCATTCCAAGTGCTTTGAGGTTAAGTTAAATGCTGTGATATCAACTTCACACCTAGATGGAAAGCAAAGGGTGATCTCTAAGCATGTACTCTTTGAGTTTTTAATGTTTTAGCCTTTTAAATTGGAATGCAAAATATTGGGTTTCATTATGACATTTTCATATGTTATTTGTTCCCTTTGACCCCCCCATGACCCTCCTCTCTTCCTATGCCCCCCTCAGCTTTCACGTCACATGTATTGTTACTGCATCCATTTCTCCCCAGCCAAGGTCCCCATTCTAATTTCATGATCTACTCCCCCATCTTTTCCCCCCTCACATGTGTAAACATATGCAAAAATTTACACATGCTTTGAAGAATTATTTTTAATCATTATATATTTTTTAATTTTTAATAACTACATGGTTAGAAGCTTTTCACTACAGCTTTAACATATTCAGTAACACACTCCAGAGCAAGAGTACATCTCTTTCACAAGTGGGTGCAAGATTCTAGGTTCACAGTTGAATTAATATCTTTATGTATTATTGAACTCAGTATAAGCCCTGTAAGACATAAAATTGGATGAGTTTTTAACCTTAAAAAAATCTCCATTTCATTTTAGAATATATTGTTCTTTTCAGAAAGACTCATTGTTTTCACTTTCAACACTGAGATGTTGGCACTTGCATCTCCAATCTGTATGTATCTGACTATTACCAGTCATAATCAGTTGCACTTGGATCCTTGGCGCCTGTGTATGTCCATAAAGTCATCGGGCGGACTTCAATGGTATTGTCTACCACCTCTACCAATCAGCATGACACAAACCTCCATGCCTCCTCCTCAAACATAATACATCCTTTAAAAATTTGTTGATTTTTTTTTGTGTGTATATCACACAGAACTTCCCAAAACATCTCATTCAACTATACACCCACTTCCCAGATGTGAAAAGCATTATCATTGAAATCTACCCAATGACTTTATATCCATGCTCAGATGCCAAGGATCCAAGTGCAGCTGATTATGACTAGTAATAATCAGATACATACAGATTAGAGATGCATGCGCCAACATCTCAGTAACAAAAACAATGAGTCTTTCTGTAAGGAACAATATATTCTAAAATGAAATGGAGATCTTTTTAAAGGAGAGATCTTTTTTAAAGGTTAAAACCTCAATTTTATGTCTTATAGGGTTTATACTGAGTACAATATTGTGTAACTTTAACAATTTAACTGTAAACCTGAAAATGTACAGCCAATTTTGTAAGAGATGCATCCTAGCTCAGAAAATTGTTATTGAATATGTCAATGGTGACATAGTGAAATGCTTCTTCTAAGTATGTGGTTATTGAATAAATAATTAAAAGAAAAAGAAAAAGACAAATATAAAAAATTATGAAAAACCTAAAAAAATTTACACATTCATTCTTAATATTCCTAAGTATAGATCTCAAGTTTTGCCAGTATGGCTTTTGCTCCACTCCAAATCCTTTATGAGAACAGTCCAATTTCCACAGCCTGTTACCATTTGGATAGGGCAGTACGAATCACAGATGCCTCTCCAGCTGTGAGCAATAAGATGGAACAATCAGACAGAAAATGTTAAAATAATAATAAAACTGAAAGTCAATTAAAAATTCTAACCAGAAATTGATTATCCTAAGCTGTGTCTGTGATAATGTATTCTTATGAAAAAATATTTTATTGGTCTAAGCTCTAAATAATTGCTACAGCTTCTCTCAATATTAATTATACATAGTAGGCCTCAAATTAGCATGTTGTAGTTACTTATCCTTCAGCAAACTTCATATTCTATGAGAACACTAATATGGAGAGCTCCAGTTCATACAATTGGCAGATTTCTTTTTGAGAGTAACTTTGTGTAGTTTCGAATGGCTGGGGCCTGTTTCCAGTATAGTCTATGACTTCAACCCATGTGAACCCGTGTTTTCCTGAGTTAAATAATAAATACAAAATAAAACATGATGTAACAATGGTTCAAGAGGACAAAGGAACAGAGCAGAAGTTGCTTTAATTCTGTTATTCACTGAAATTTTAATTTGTGTCTAAAATTTAAAATAATCTAACAGAAACAAACTCAAGGGTCCAATATGTTTGTTTAGAAAGTAGACATTTTCCCTCACTCATGAAATACTTTACTAACTTTTGATAATACTATTAAAACTTTCCATTTGGGCAGAGGAGATGGCTCAATGGTTAAGGCACTTGTGTTCAGCTGTGAGAAATGCAGTTAGGATCCCTAGAAAATGCTGGCTGGAATGTCTGCCAAGCTAGACAGCACCCCAGGGGAGTCAGCGCTCACAGGAAAAAATATCAGTTTAGCAAAGATGTTCCTGAAAGAGCCTAGGTCAAGAAAAAATCAAACTTCTGATTTCCTTGTCAGTTAGGGAAGTCTGCACTTTGGGAAAGGGAACAAGCAATGCTCAGGGAATCTTGAGGATTACAACCTATCCTTACCAATGTTTGCAATTTATGATGAGCTGGAAAAGGACAGGTCTTGGTTTAGTGTGATAGTCTCCCCAGTGTCCTATATACTCCACAAAGCAGGCCATTCATTCTGGTGACTTTGTGCCCATGAAAGTCTGCATGAAGGTGGCACTCAATTCTGATTCATTTCCCACTATAGATAGCCTCCAACCCCTCAGGCTCAGTTCCAATGACCCTGACATGTTTTAAAGATTTATTTCATTTGTGAGTATGTGTGTGTGTGTGTGTGTGTGTGTGTGTGTGTGTGTGTGTGTGTGTGTGTGTACCATGTACATGCAGGAGCCATGGAGGTCAGACAAGGGCACTGGATCCCCTAGAACTGGAGTTACAGATAGGTGTGAACCGCCATTTGGATGCTGGGAACTGAACCCAGACAGTGCTCTTAACTGCTGAGAAGTCTCTCCAGCCCCCATATGATGTATTTTAATATCTTTACACATTGTTGTTAAATGACTTTCAGTCTCTCAGTTTGAACTCAAATGCCAGTTCCTCGATTAAACATTCCATAAACCCCTAAATTAACTACATTTTCTTCTGCCTACTCATGACATTCTGATACCATTTTTTGTCACTTTTATTTTACTGTGAATTATAATCGATTGTTTTCACAGGTGTTATCCTCACCAAACTTTAAACTCTTTGAGGTTTGAGTTCATGTCCTATGCACTTTCATACATTCTCCTAATGTATTAATGAAACATGTTAAAAATAATTCCCTCGGTATTGTTCAGAGGCTATATCTCAGTCAGTTAAGTTTCTGCCTTGCAAGCACAAGGACCTGAGTCCCACCCCCAGAACTCAAGTGAAGAAGAATCTCGATGTGCACTTATAATCCCAGTGCTGAGGAGACAGGCACATTCCTCAGACTTGGCAGCCAGCCAACCTAGCCTACACGGTGAATTCGAGGCCAGTTGAGACCCTGTCCCCCAAACAGGTGAAAGCATCTGAAGAAGGACACCTGAAGTTATATTCTGACCTCCACATCCATGCACATACATGTGCTTGCATACATATCTGCACCTGCATGCACATGGACACATACATACAAACACACACACACACACACACACACACACACACAAACAAACAAAAGAAAATGTGGAAAGTGTTGCCTGCTTCTAGGACTAGAGATATATTAGCCACCTGAATGGAGCAATTAGGGTGAGTGTCTCAGTTTGTGCTGCTATAACAGGATACCTGAGATCAGATACTTTATAAAGAATAGAAAGTTTATCATCATAGTTCTGGAGACTAGGAAGTCTAAGATCAAGGCACTGCCATCCTGCTATGTTATAACATGGTAGAAAATACTACATGGATGAGAGACTGAGAAAGAGGGTAAGAAAGTATTGCTTATGATAACAACCCAGGTGCACAATAATAACATTTAATCCATTTTTGAAGGTTGTACTGAATCATGAAAATTCCTCCCACTAGGCCCCTCCTCTAACACCATTGCCCTGGGGATTCAGTTACCTGCATATCCACGTTGGGAAACACATTTGTCACTAGGAGGTGGGCTTTGAGGGTTCATAGCCTCAGTCTATTTCCAATGCTTGGCATTTTCTGTTGAAGATGTGAACTTTCAGTATTTGGCCACCAACCCTGCTTGCCACGATGCCTCCTCACCATGACAGGCTGAGACCTAAGCCCTAATAAGCTCTTCCTTTTATAGGTTTCCTTGGTCATGGGTACTTTATCATAGAAGCAGAAAAGTAACTAATACAACATTCAAACCATAACAGAGAAGTAGCTTTCTGAGTAGGATTGAGTTAATTAGTCTATGTACTGACCAAAGACAAGATTCCTCAATAAAACTGTCATCCAAAGGTCACAACCAGGAGTCAGAATCAGATTTACTGCCTGGATTCAGAGTTAGGGCAGGGATGTTTGAAGGTAGAAGAAATCCAAAGAAATGAAAAGCTTACACAAGCCTAAGACCAGGTGAGTGTGTAGGGCACAGGCAATTTGGTTCAGTCCTATAGAAACAGGATTGGCAAGAGAATGAAGCCTTGTTGGGACATAACCTTTTCAGGGTCTTAGAGTTTGTGGAGTCTGTCAGTGTCTTCAGTTTACTTTACCTCCCTTTTATATTCCCTTTAAAGGTTATAATCTAAAAGTTTTTGTCTAGATTTGATACAGATAAAATCACATTCTGCTTCACTGTCTCCTCACTTGTCTGAATGTTCTGTAGATAATTAATCTCCAACACAGATGTGTCCCATTTTCTAAAGAAGAACAAGCAGGCAGAGATTCAGATCCTCAAGATGAGACCTAATTATTTAGTTTATAAAGAAATGTATTTAAAATATTGATAGAGCAAATGATGTATCAGTTTATTCCACTAAAAGTATTTCGTTTTAGTTTTTATAAAATTCTAGCTTTGCCTGAGGAAACACCCTTTTCCTTAGCAAAGTTTAGTTATGATACGGAACAAACATTTAATGCAACAGATGGGAAACTACAAGCAATTGGATACCCTTTAAATCCCAAATCAGAGCCACAAGATGGCTCGCGGGGTAAAGGCATTTACTGCTCAGTCTGATGATCTGAGTTTGATTCACCACAGGGTCGAAGCAGGAAGAGAAGCAACTCCTACAAGTTGTCTTCTGACCACCCCACCTACACTGTGTCATGTGTACACTTCAGTATACACAAACACAATGAATTAATGAAAAATTTTAATCTCAAATAAAATTTCCCTTCCTAAATGAACTTTTCTATTTCCCAGTCAGAATCTCCCACAACAACAATTAGGAAGGATTTTGAACCACTGAAATCATTGATTGAATTATATTTCTTAATGTGCTACAAAAGCGCTTATGTACACCTTCAGAAACTAGTATGTTATAGAAGTTGTATGTTGTATGTTGGCCTGCCTTCTGTCAAGCAACAAAATGCTAAAATTGTGTCCTTCAGCATGATCCATGGATGTGTAAGAATATCAATACCATTGACCTCTCAATTTGTACCCCACACTTATGTCCAACACTAGACCTACAAACAGCACTCAAAGGCTCTTTTAATTGGATGAGATAGATTTCACAGGTGTAATATTTGTCTACTCTTAATAGAAAAAATTAATTATGATTTAATGAGAAAGTGTTGCACTAAAAAGAATGATCTGAGTCTTAAAGTGGGCTTTTCCATTTTTGAGGATGGCAGAACTTGAGAAAAATCATTCAGCCATCCTGAAATGTGGTTCTTCAACCTGTCTGTCAACACCATGATCTGTTTGATCACAACCTTAGTGAAAATATAAGAGATTTCATGTAGCAAACATATATTATATATGCCAGTGAGTGAGGGATCAAAAAAATCTTCTTTTTTCACTTCTAATTTTTTTATTTTTGAGACTTTCTTATGTGAATACTGTTTTTGCATTATTTCCATCCCCCCGTTTCCCACAACTCTTCCCTTGTCCCCCCCCCCCCAGCCCTTCTCAATTTCTGGTCTCTGCTTCTTTGATTATTATTGGTGCATATAGATAGATACATTTATAAATTACTACACACACACACACACACACACACACACACCTGCTGCTAGTTAATGCATTCTAGATATGAGAGGGAAGCTGCACGAATGAAATCTCCACAGTGCGACAGTCTAAGAAGATCTGCATAATGACAACACCAATTGACATGCCAAGTGAACAGGAGGAATGCCACAGGATTCCAACTCAAGATGAAGAGCTACAGGCAATCAATGGATGCTGAGAGAAGGAGAGTGATTTCTCTCCAGGGACTAGTTTTCTGAGATATGACCTAATCCCAAATGTGTTTCTCTTTTAAAAACATGCTAATGAAAATGTCTGTTATTTTCAAATGAAAATTATGAAAAGTACTAAAGAATGATAAGAAATGTAAACTAAGAAGATGTGTGCATTATAGTACAGCATCATAGATTTCATATTTGGGAAAATCTATGTTAGATTCAGAAAGACCCTGAAAGTCTAGGTGAGGCACTGTAGCTTCAAGAGGAGGTGTGGCATTCAGTTATATCATTTGTACATTGGGTGGTGAGGTCTGGATTGGGAGAACGACCAGCATAGGGATGTATTGTTGATACTGGTATTGTTACTCGCACTCAATTCTATTTAGATTGAACATTTCTTCTCATGTCCTTACATTATCTTACGTATTACACAGGGCAGAAGTTGCTGTGTATTAACCCCCACAGCATTCGAATCTAGTCTTTTCCACTCTTCAGATTTTAGTGAGGTATCTAAAGAGGGCAATGGTTGTTTAAGGAGAACAGTGTTCTCCATGGACAGATGTATGAATCTAGCCTCAGGGTAGACTCCTCTTCCTCACTTCAGTATGTAGGAATTTTCACTTTCTTTCTCCCTTTAAAAAGGTTAAAGTAGCATATGTAGTGTTAGGTTTTATTATGGTATTTCAAACAAAATTTGGTTTGTTGATTCTTCTGCCTCATCACCCTTCATCTCCTAAAACCCACTGAAGCCCCCCGTCTTCCCCATGCCCTCCTTTCTGCTGTCATGTCCCATATGTCCTATTACCAACCCTCCTCCTCAACACCTCTTTTTTTTCCCCCTTTCAAGATCTCCTTACTAATTTCATACCCTGTACACACTGACCCCCACTGATACACAGACACAGACACTATAAACCAGAATCTGCAGATGAAAGAACACGTCATTTTTTTTGTCTTTCTAAGCCCAGATCACCTTGATTAATATAGTTTCTAGAGCCATTCATTTTCCTGAAACTGACAAGACTTCATCTTTTGTTATTTCAGCTGAATAAAATTTTATTGTTTATTTGTACCACATTTTCATTGTTCATTCCTCTTTTGATTGATGTCTAGGCTGATTTCATTTCCTTGTTACGATGAATAGCACATCAGTGAACATAAATATGCAAATATCTCTGTGGTAGGATTAGAGTCCTTTAGGTACATGTCCAGAACTGGTATAGTTGGGTCATATGGAAGTTCTGGTTTTAAGTCTTTGATACACCTCCATACTGGTCTCCATAATGACTGTACTAATTTACCCTTCACCATCAATGAATAAGGGTTCTTCTTTCCCTATGTCCTCACTACTACTTGCTATTGTCTCTTTCCTTGATGATAACCCTTCTCTCTGGGGTGAGATAGGATCTCAAAGTATACATTAGGAAGACTGTACATCATTACCAAGTGGGTTTCATCCCAGAGAATCCCTAGCTCAACATAGAGAAATCAATAAACTTAATATACCACCTAAATTATTATAAGAATAGGAATTACATGATCATCTCAATAGCTGTAGAAAAAGCATTTGACAACTACAATAAACTTTCAGGAAAACAGTTTGGAGAAAATAAGGATAGATCAAACATACCTCAAAACAATAAGGGCTACAAAACCAAATCCATAGCTAACATTATATTAAATGAGGAAAAACATTTCCTCTAAAAATCTGAAAAAGATAAGCATGTTCTTTCCTGTCACTTTTATTCAATGTAGTTCCTGAAGTCATAGCTAGAGCACAGAGAAATATATAAAAGATACAAATAAGAAAGAGCTCAAATTATCCCTACTCACAGATAACATGAATGACCCTGTACTTAGAAGAGCTTGCAGAGTCCAGTAGAAAACATTTAGTTCTAATACACACTTTCCTTATTTGTAAAATGTAAGTACTGGCTGACAGTAGATGCTGTAGGTTGCTCCTTGTTCTAAGACTGAATTCAGACTTGTGAAGCTGAATTGAATGTCCTTTGCTCTAAGATCTTTACTTCTCCATTCTGTCTTTTAAGGGGCTAGAAAATGCATATATACTGGAACAAATATAAATTTGACATTTAAAAAGTCCATTCAGGGGCCGGAGAGATGGCTCAGCATTTAAGAGCACTGGCACGGGCTGCTTTTGCAGAGAATACAGGTTCATTTTCCAGCACCCACATGGCAGCTAACAATCACCCATAAATCCAATTTCAGCCCTCTTCTGGCTTCTGTGAGCATGGCAGGACACAGGTATTTACACACATGCAGGGAATATACTCGTACACATAAAACTTTTTAAAGTTCATTCATATTTATTTCATATATTTAATTTTGCATAGGAACTAGCACAGTGCCAACCTATGAATTCTTAGAAGGCAAAAGGCTAAATAATATGGGTTTTTCTCCCTGACATGCCAAAAAAAAAAAAAAGTAATTTTGTCTCTATACTATGACCATTTATGACAGTTCATTTTTTTAAGAAAAAATAGTGATCCAAGTTTAAATATCCTGTTGCTTATAAAAATATGCAAAAGTATTAAACGTACTTTACGTGTATCTTTTTACAAAGGGTAGACAGTTTTAGGTGACTCAGCTGATATTGTGAAGCAAATCTTAGTTTGCAAAATTTTGCTACTGACAAAAGGCAAAAAAGGATGGTTGCTTCTTAGATTTTTTTTCTCTTTTTTATCTGAAATAGTATTTCATTGGGCCTAAGAGAGCCTAAATTTTCTCTGATGCCGAGGATGGCTTTGTACTCCTGATCCTTCTGCTCCACTTCCTGGGTGTTGGGATTCTAAGCATGAGACACAATGCCAACTAAGTCACTAATTTTAGTTACTTATGCATCCATGTAGGACCACAAGATCTATTTTTTGGGGGGGGCAATTATGATGATCTATTTGCAGGACTATAAATCTATTTTTTTGAGATTCAATCTATTATTATTATTTTTCAAATTTGAAAAACTGGGTTTCACTTGATTACTAAGTGCAAATCAGAGTTTGACACTGATCTCAAAACACTCACAGTGCTAAGACAGTAATACAGGGAAAGTAACTCCAAGAATCGATTACTACATTACATCTGTCCATAGTAAATGTTCTACCTATAGTTAGAAAATAGACATCAGGACATTCTTGTCATGAAAATAACTAAATAATAAAATAATTTAGTTATTTGAAGAGGGCTTGCTTCTGGATTCTTAGCTGTTTTCTATTTTAATGCCATTAAATTATCAACATAACACTTAACTAGCCCTGTCCTTAATTCTCTGTTTGTTAGCTCATTGCTCTGAGAATCACACTGCCACTGAGTGTGGAAAGGAGAGACAATGACTTATTAAAGCTATTAATTCAATGAATGAGGCGAAAGGTGACCAAATGGAGACTGTAGTTACATGGAACCTGGAGAGGCCACTTGGGGTTGCTGTGCTGACAAACCATCGGAATTTACGACAGCTTTTTGAGGTTGTAAAACACAGTCTCTGGGTACTGCATGATCGTTGTATTATGTGAGTCACTCATCCTACTTTCAAATTTTTCCTGTAATTATTCCTTCTTCCCAGACTTCCCCTCTGCTTCTTCAATAAGTTTGATTCTGTCTAATTTTGATTCTAAACTTTAAACTTTATTATTTGAGAAATACCCAGTTTTTCCAAGCTTCTACATAACTTTCCAAAGAATCAGACACTGCTGTGACATTTAAATTAAAAAAAATTAACTACCTACTATATGACTACTATAGAACCCCATTTTGTAATCACCTTGGTGTGTATTCTCAGAATACATAAATTTAAAAATTTCAAATTTGATACAGACTAGATAAGACCTCTGTACCTAAATCAGGGCAGGAAAGTTAACCATTCCTAGGCGTCTCTATTTTCTAATTTAAGATGACAACAAACTGTCATTAACACCTAGATGTGGGAGGTTTTCTCAGCACTTGGGATAAAAAGTGGAGAAAGTACATTAGGAAGAGAATGTGCTGCTTTGTAAGGTAGTGGCAGCAATCTGAATCCAGCTCACAGCTTCCACTGAACTTGCACATGCCGGCGAAACAGGGCAGCATTCCAGCTACCTTGCAGGAGCCATGAAGACCTCCCTCTGGTTCAGTCTTCTCTCACCAGGCCTTCTCTCCAGACAGGCAACTCTAAAAGAAAGGAGGGAAGTCTATTGCAGAGTCATAAATCTTTAAAATTTTAATTTAAAAGAAAGGGCTCAAAACAGTTAACAGCTACCTCTGAAGGGGGGTTGTTATAAAATCAATTATCCTTAAGCAGAACCTACTGATTATGCCCTTATTCTCATGACCTGCTTTGCCATTAATTTTTGTAATGATAGAAATGACTTTACCATGTTCTTCTGCCTCCATGACTTACAAAAAGACATCTTCTGAACATGACATGGCCATAGCACTCAGGAACTCACTGCAGCGGTGGTTATCTGCATAAGACCTGCCTGAGATTTGGCCTATCAACATCTCATTGTGGATGGGGGAGGGGCCCAAGAGGCTCCACCACTCCCAGAGGGACTATTGGTGATTAAGCATTGTTGAGAGAGAGGATGTTATTTTCTGCCCTGGTATAATGACTGATAAATTGTCCTTGCTCCACTAAATAATCTCCTACCTACAGTTGGGCAAGTAACTCACTAAATTCAGTGGCCTACACACACAAAAAAGATATGAAAGTAAGAGGGAGCCATGTTATGAAGGGCTCCAGGGAAATGAGGAAGGAGGCTGGGGGATGGAGGGAAATGACTACAGTTCATTCTAGAAATGTATGACATTGTTAAATTTTTTAAAATTTAGATTGCTTATGAGGCAAAATCATTTATATCCAATCCTCATGTCTCCATTTATATATGTGTAGATCCAGGATACAAGTTTCAATGAGACATCAGTAAATCCCAGTCTCTGGGAGACCTGTGCCCTTACTCAGTTGCCCAAATCACCCATAAATATTCTGTTAATGCAACAGAGAATGTCAACAGGTAGTTTTGCTCCTATTTTTTTGAGAGGAGAAAAAAAATCTTCAAAGGACTTGCTTAGAGTCTTTGGGGAGGGGTACAATTAATGGGCTCTTTGATTTATTATTTAGTATAAACCAAAATTCTGCATAAAATATCAATGCACACTCAAAAAGAAATCTTCAGTGCAAAACCTGTAGTAAATGTTTGAGATGAAACACTGAAGTGATTAAGTATAGTCAAAAATAGGAGGTTTGGGAGCTGGAGAGATGGCTCAGAGGTTAAAAGCACTGACTGCTCATGCAGAGGACCCAGGTTAGGGTCTCAGCACCCACATGGTGGCTAGCAACCATCTGTAATTCCAGTTCCAGAGGAATATGATGCCTTCTTTCAACTTCCATGGCATTGTACAACACGTGTGCACTTCCATTACATGCAGGCAATACACACACACACACACACACACACACACACACACACAATCATACATAAAATTTTTATTGAATTTTTGTGTATTCCATACACAAAATTCTAATCATCCTTAAACCCCCTTCTCCATCAAGAGGGTGCAAATAAAATTTTTTT
>NW_008358101.1:7748745-7757777 GCF_000622305.1 Nannospalax galili
AAATTAATTTAAAAATTTGGAAAATTTGATACATGAGTATTATATTTGCATCATTTCTAACCTTCACTGTCCCCTTCCAACTCCTCCCATATCTGCCCCCTCTCCATCACAATTTCTTGTTCCCTTCTTTGATTATTATTGTTACATATACACACAGAAATTATACACACACACACACACACACACGTTTGTGTGTGGTTCACTGAGTCCATTTAGTAGTGCTCATGTGTATATTTGTACATGTGTTTAGTGATGCCCATTTAGCATTCAATAGCCTCTCAAGAAGCTAGTCCCTGGAGAAAATTAAATTTTCCCTGGCAATATTCATTGATTGTCTGTAGCTCTTCATCTTGAAGTGAGACCCCTGAAATTTTCTGCATCCATCTTGGTGTAACGGGTTCTGACAGTGTGCAGATCTTGTTAGGCTGCCATACTGTGGTGATTTCATGGGAGAACTTACCTATCATGAATACAATGCATTAAATAGCAGCAGGTGTCTTGCTCCTTTGTTTCTTACACTCTTTCTGCCCCCTCTTCCATGATCTTCCCTGAGCCTTGGGTGTAAAGACTGCATTGTGGATGTATCACTTAGGGCTGGGCACCTCATAGTCACTTGTTCTGTTTGACCAGTTGTGGAACTTTGTAATGGTCTCCATCTGTTGCGAGAAGAAGCATCTTTGAAGAGTGGTGAGAGCTACCCTTGTCTGTGAATTTAAGGATATGTGTTTAGAATATAGTAAGAAATAACATTAGTGTAGGAAAGTGATGGTAGTAGGTTCTTTTCTAGGGTCTATGACCTCTCCAATCGTGTATATGCATATTATGTTGTCTCACTAAATTTTCCCTTTCCAGCTCTAGTCCTCACTCACTCAGGGTCTCATGGTCCTGAGTGACCCTACATAACCCTACATAACACATTTTTATCATGGGTTTTGCATGGTTTATATGACAGGGAGGGAGCAACTTACAAAGAGACAGCTTTTCATAACTCATGTGTCAGTCAAATGCCCGGCCTGTGGTCTCACCCCACTGTCAGTCAGTGCCCCTTCTCCCTTCCATGCCCAGCAGGAGGATGCCTCTGCCATTTGCCTGGTCACGCACTTCCCAGTCTCAGCTCCTGACCCAGACCAACACCATTGGATCTCTCTCTCTTCCAATCTCAATGCCGCTAGCTCTGCCTGCGGCTAGGCTACACCCCTCTTCCCAGGTTGCCCTGCACTCACCGGTAGCCCACACTTGTCAGAGGAATGAGTAATTTCCAGGGCTACATATGTTTACAGTACCATGCTTGGATTCCCTTCTGTTGAGCAGGTCTTAAGTCCAGTCGCGCAGTTGTTGATTATTCACCAAATAAAAGTGCCATAATTGAACCAATGAAGATAGTTTGCTGGGCTAGTCATTGTTGTGGTTCTCAGGCTTCAGAGCTGGGAAGGACCAACTGATAGGTTTTCTTTCTTGGCAGCTTGCATGGTCCTTTCTGATACTATGAAAGCCAGTCTTTCTGGAAAGGGGATTTCCTGGTCAGTTCCAGCTCACACCCTTGAGTTACTTCCTTGGAAAGAATGCCTGGAAAATATACTTTGAGAACTTAATATAGATGCTTAAACCTGATGTTATTCTGATTTCTACTCCTTTTATCATAATATGTTATTCCACTTCAGACTTTTATCTTTATATTAGTTGAAATTATAATTGTTTTGATTGACATATAAAGGACATTAGAATTGTATATATTCGTGGGATGTTTTGGTATGTGAGCTGCAGGGCAGTTATAGACTAATACTCAGGAAGTCAGAAAAACTTCTTAAATGTAGATTTAGGAACAAAACACTTAAAACAAGACATTGGAGTTAGTGTATATATAAAAATGAGAAGAGCAGATAGCCCTGAGATTCAGCACTCAAAAGGTGGATAGGAAAAAAGAATTTTCAAAATGAATCTAAGCAGTGGTCAGGAGGGACCTTCATAATACATCAAGCTGTGGGGATCAGGAGAAACTGCCTTTCAGGAGAATGATCAATGATATCTAAGAGATGCCGTTCAATGTAAAGACAAAGTCAGATGAAACTGATGGACATTTAGGAGAAACTGTGTTTGGTATAATGTGCAGGGTGAGGAAATGTTTCTTGATTTCTGGCTTAGCTCCCCAGGTAAGCAATGGTACAGATTCCCGAATTACTTATCAATAGATTGGTCCAATTTAGAGAGTTTGGGACACCTCTCAAAACATCCAAATTAAATCATTCCCAATGAATGTGACGTAGTGTGGGAAGCGAGCACAGCCGAGCCAGCCAAAGATGGAGCCCTGGCTGGCTGCCAAACCTCGTGCTGTTTACTTCAACTCTTGGCTGTTTGCCAAGGCTCGTGAATCCCGCTTGTTTACTCCAAAGTATGGAGAGGCCAAACAGGTGCTGCCAGCCTGATGATCTTGCTATGAGCCTAATGAGCCACTCTGCCTGCCCGCTGCACGTGTGTGTGCCCTGATTGGTACCGGCCTGGGGGAAGGGCTGTTGGAAATGCTATATAAACAGCTAGGTATGTAATAGAACAGAACAACGACTACAGCATCATAGTGAGAGACAGCATCATAGTGAAGAGAACGTGAGAGAGAATAAGAGAGAATAAAGGATGAAAGAGAAACAGAAGCTTGAACCCCACCTTGGTGTCTGTGTCGTCTTTCCTGGACTCTGCTGGACAGAGTCCCGGCTCGCGACAAATGGTGGCCCGTACGGGGAACCTGACGATCGCGACAAATGGAGGCCCCGCTGGGATAACTGATGCTCCGGAGTTGTAAGATGCTACAATTATCTCTGAGTGACACTGGCCTAAGGAGTGGCCATGCACGGTTTCCATGACTCATCTAAAAGGAATAGGCCAGACCTCCCACCCTAAGCAGAGTTCTAAGATCCTTACTTGGAAGGATGAGGAAGGAAATACAGGCCAAGTTAAGCCTTACATCATACCAGGGCTGCCCCTTAACCTGTGGGGTCATGATATTCTATCTCAGATAAAACTTCTGATGTGCAGCCCCAATGAGATAATCACTCGTCAAATGCTAAAACAGGGATTCTTGCCTGGACAGGGACTAGGCAGGAACTCTCAGGGAATAAGAGACCCTATACAGCCCTGTACCCTAAACTCAATTACCACCCCTTAGCATTTCCTGAGGATAGAGAAGAACTAGACCTTGACCCATAGATGCTAAGCTTACTAGAACTTACCCATATGTTGCTAAACCAAACAGCCCCCTCTATAGCCGAGGACTTCTGGATCTGCCAAAAGGTTGGACCCCCCAAACCCCTTGCTGTGATCATTAATGCTTCCACCATCTCCAATACCTCAGAGTCTGATCTATTTAAGCCACCCAACAATTACACCCTAGCTCCTCCCATACGAGTCCAATCCATGCCCATATTGTGGGAAGCGAGCGCGGCTGAGTCAGCCAAAGATGGTGCCTTGGCTGGCTGCCAAGCCTCGTGCTTGTTTACTCCAACTCCTGGCTGATTGCCAAGGCTCGTGATCCTCGCTTGTTTACTCCAACTCTCTGAAGTATGGTGAGCCCGAACAGGTGCTGCCTGCCTGGTGATCTTGCTACATGGCTAACGAGCTGCACTCTGCCTGCCCGCTGCACGTGTGTGTGCCCTGATTGGTCCTGGCCTGGGGGAGGGCTGTTGGAAACACTATATGAACAGCTGAGGTGTGAGATGAGAGAGTATGAAGTGAGAGATATAGGAGAACTACGAGACAGCATCATAGTGGGTGAGATAATGAAGAGAATATGAGAGAGAATAAGAGAGAATAAAGGAAGAGAGAGAAAAAGAAGCTTGAACCTCACCTTGGTGTCTGTGTCGTCTTTCCTGGACTCTGCTGGACAGAGTCCCAGCTCGCGACAAATGGTGGCCCGTACGGGGACCTTGATGCTCACGACAACGTAGGAGTGAAATCTGGTTTTCATAAGGCCAGAGAAGAGAAGGACTAAGAAGGAAAGAGTTTCTTCAGTACCGAGGGCATGATTTACCTTGGTGAAACAGGTGTTCAATGTAAGAGAGAATCAGATTGCAGTCTCTGGAAAAAAACAGCAAGAGTGAGGCAGGATCAGCTAGTGAGGCAGGATCAGCTAGTGTGGGGGACAGTTCAGGCACCACAGCCCCCTGCATGCTCTACTTGCCCTCTGCTCCTCCAAGTTTTTCATAAATTTCTGACACCAACTCTCAGACTAAAATATGGCAATTTCCTTATACTTACCCTGAGAACACCTTAGGCTAAATTAGTATAATCTCTGTATTTCCTGTTAAATAATTTAATGAAATGTATAAAACTATGCAGTTGGTGATGATTTATTTTGAATAGTAAACCAAGACTACGTTGATTTTGGTATATCATTCTGTTAACATTGTTCACACTTCTGTTCATGAGGTCTATGTTTGTAGTTTCCGTTTCTTATTGTTTCTTTGTATGCTTTTGATTTCAGGGAAATACTAATCACAGAAACTGAGAAGGAAGTGTGCTAGTCTTTTCTGGATGAATTTGGTGGATATTATATGAATTCTTCTTTAATAATTTTGATTTATTTCTATGAGTATGAGTGTTTTCCCTGGGTGAACATGCACCACATGTATGCAATGCCTACAGAGGGCAAGAAAAGATCACCTGGAACTGAATTCATGGATGAGTTGTTAGCTACCATGTGGGTGCTAAGAACCGAACCCAGGTTCTCTGGGAGGCCAGTAAGTGCTCCTAACAGCTGAGCCATTTCTCCAGCCCCATGATTTCATTTTTAAATACTTTGTCAATTTCTAGTGAAAATACATAAACCTCGATGTAGATGTGTGTGAACAGGTTTTAAATTACAAATTTGATTTATTTAGTAGACTGAGCCCTATTCATATTACCCACTTCTTCTTGAATAGGCTTTGATACTTTGTTTTATTAGCTACATAAACTTTTATGATTGTCATGTCACTTTGATAAACTGATGATCTATCACTATGAAATTATGTTATTTGTTCTTGGTAATAGCCTGTGCTTAGCCATCTACCGAATCAGAAATGTAAATAGCCACTACTGTTGTACTTTTATTACTATACTAGTAGCATGGTGTATCTTTTCCAGTCTTTTGTGTTTAACACATTTATAGGCCTTTACGGTTAACAGTTATTTCCCCCATGCAGTGCGTTGTTGAGCTGTGATTTTTTTTTTTTTATTCTCTGCCAGTAGCTGCCTTTCAAATTGTCGTTACATTGGGTACTTTTATGTAGCTGTGACCAAGAGGAACAAAGAAGGAATACCCATTTTGGTTCATAGTTTCAGAGAGTTCAATGCTTAGTTGCTTGGCCAGACAGACTTGAACTGATCATCATGGTGACCAAAGCATAGAGTGGAGGCTGCTCTTCTCTAGTTGATGGGCAGGAAGCAGAAAGAAGGGGACATATAGGGAAGGGACTGAGGAAAGATACAGTCCCATGACATGCCCCAGTGACATACTTCCTCCAATCACCTATTCCCTGCATGTCATCACCTGTAAAATTGCTGCCATACTTTGAATCCATGAAAGTGTTGATTAGGTCCAATGCTTTATGGTCTAAATGTCTCTGTAAACATCTTCAGACTCATCAGAGTGTATTTCACTAATCTTCTAAGGATTTCTTAATCCAGCCATAAACTTGATGATCAACACTAACCAGCACATGTATATAGATCGCCTGTGTTTGATGTGATTATATTATATTATAGAGTTGGTTAATTGCTTACCTGTCATTCTGCTGTTTCTTTTTCTTTTTTCCCCATTGATTATCACTTTATTCAGTTTCTGTTTTTTAAAAATTATTCTGCATTTAATTTGAAACTGTATTCACTGTAATTTCTTCTGTTGGTCATTTTGTTTGTTGATTTAGGGATTATGGCATACATCACAGTCTATCTTCAATTGATAACACCGTTTCACATATAGAATAGAAATCTTATTTCAATTCTCTTATTTTAGTCTTTACCACGTTATTGTCATTTGCTTTATATATCTGATAAACACCACAATGTCCCATTACTGCTTCTCTGAAACATTCAGGTATCTTATTACAACTGAGCCTGATGGCACAGGCCTGTAATCCCAGGTCCTTAGGCATCCAAGGATGCAGAATCCCAAATAAAAGGCCAGCCAGATCTATTGAATAGTCCAAAGCTAGCCTGGGCAAATTCACCAGAACCCATCTCAAAATAGTGAGAAGACAATGGTTGGGGAGATATAGGAGCTCAGTGGCAGAATGCAGGCCTATAATATGAGAGCTCTGGGTTCAGTTCCCAACACTTGGTATTAGGAGGGATCTTTTACAGAGATTGAAATAATAAAAAAAAATCCTGTTCCCTACTTAATAGTTTCCATTTCCGGTGGTCAGCTTGGCACAGACTCACATGTTCGTCGAGTGTGATTTTCCCTCTCCTTGAAGTACATTCTGTAACATTTCTTTCAGTGGCAATTTCCTAGTGATGGATTCTTTTAACCCCACCAATGCCTTCAGTTTTGTTTTTAAATATATTTTTCATGGCTAATGAATTTTATATTGACAGTGTTTTATTTCAGAATCTTAAATATTCTGCTTCACTGCCTTTTTTGTGAGCTTGAATTGTTTCCAATAAGAAATGTGCTGTCATTTTCCTTGATCCTCTTTAACATAGTGTGTCTATTTTCTTTGAATGCCTTTACAGTTTATCTCATTGTTGATAATTTTGAGAAATTTGATAGAAGGATATGGGTATAGTCTTTTTCTTCTGCCCTTAAGGTTTATTTAGCTTAGTCAGCATGGAAAGCAGTATGATAAACTCTTTAAAAACCTAAAAATGAATCTACCATATGATCTGGTTATACTACTCTTTGGCATATTCTCAAAGGACTCATCCTACTGTAGAGATACTTGGACATCCATGCTTGCTGCTGCTCTTTTCACAATATTCAAGAACTGGAAGCAGCCTAAGTGTCCCTCAACTGATGTGGAAATGTGGTACATTTATACAATGGATTTCTACTTATCAGTAAAGAAAAACAACATTATGAAATTTGCAGGTAAATGAATGGAACTAGAAACTATTATATTGAGTAGCACGGACTCAGAAAAGCAAATGACGTATGTCGTTTCCCATTCATGGATCTTAGCACCGAATCCTTATATGTGCATATATGCCCTGGCATAGCTGCAGGAGCCAGGAAAGGAATGGAAAGAAGTCTTGGAGGTAAAGGGGAAGAGGGAAGCTGAGAGGAAGGGATAGTAGGATAAGAGCATTGCCAAGGGTAAAATAGGGAGGGGCGGCTAAGTATGATTCAGATGTGTGAAATCTATAAAATTCAATACAATATTTTTTAAAAAAATAAAAGGAAAAACAAAGAAAAGTTCAGTTAATAGAAAAAAAAAGACATTTAGCAAGTCAGTCTGTGACCTGCAATTTTTGTCAGCTGTGAAAAAAGTTTGGCTATTATTTCTTCAGTTTTTTTTATGCGCCATATTCCCTCTTCTCTACTTTGGTGATGCTGCACATGTGTTTGTGTGTGTGTGTGTGTGTGTGTGTGTGTGTGTGTGTGTATGTATATGTATGTACACTTGACATCATAACATAGTGCACTGGTACTCTTTGCAGTTTTTACCTTTTCCT
Source organism: Nannospalax galili (assembly GCF_000622305.1). Lineage (NCBI taxonomy): Eukaryota > Metazoa > Chordata > Mammalia > Rodentia > Spalacidae > Nannospalax > Nannospalax galili. Next base: position 7,756,387 of record NW_008358101.1, read on the forward strand.
TCCCATGTTTTTTTCTTGGCTAGCGTCCATTGCTCTGTCTAAAGTCTGTTCATCATTTTTTTTTCTGGAATTTAATCAGACATTTATCTAGTCCTGTATGCTTTTCGTTTAGGATTTAACACTAGAGGCTTAAAATTTCCTTTTTGCATTATCTGCATCTCTACTTACTTTTTGGAACTTGTAAGAACGTTTGCTTTCAAGTGCACTTTACTATTTTTGTCTGCTAAATAAAATCTGTGTCAGTTTCAACAGATTCGATTTTCACCTCATTTTGAGTTCCATTTTCCTGCTTTGATTGGATACAAGATATTGTGAATTTTACCTTGGTGTGTGTGTGTGTGTGTGTGTGTGTGTGTGTGTGTGGTGTCCATATGTGCAGATCCATATATTTATGTGGGCATGTGTGCAGAGGCCTGAGGTCAATGCCGGGTGTCTTTTTGGGTGGCTAAGTGTCGGATCGCTCTCCGACAGGTACGGCACAGGGAGAGAAGCCAGGACCAGCCTGTGTTCCTCTCTTAGGGGCTGAGCGGGATGGTGAGTGTCGGCGACTCAAAAACCACACCTAGTCGGGAGTCTTGTCGAGGCAGGAACTCACTTTATTGCATCAGGCATTACCTTATACAGTTTTAAAAAAAGGGGTGTGGAAAAGGGAAGGGCAAAGGTGTATGTCATCTGGGGCAATGGCTGTGAGCCACTGGGAATTGGCCACGCCAGCTGTGATTGGGCAGAGGCAGTCCAAGGTCCGGCCCTGCTGAGTCACCTCCGTGAGGATGTGACCGGCCAGAGACGGGTCGCCAAACTTTAGTCAGGCTCAGGAAGTTACAATAGGCCTCGTCATAAGTTATGCCACAGTTATGAGGGTCCCAGAGACCCAACAGCTAAGTTCTTTGTTTTTTGATATAGAGTCTCTCACTAAACCTGAAGCTCATTGATTTGGCTAGGCTGGCTGGTCTATCAGCTTCTGCCTGTACCCACTCCCCTCCTCACTGCCTCCCTCCCTGAGTTACAGGCTTCTGCTGCCCTGCCCTTTTTAACAAGGGTTCTGGGGATCTAAACTCAGTTCATCCTGTTTGTGTATCAGGTACCTTATCAACTGAGCGAATTCCCCATTCCCTGACAGTGTAATAAGTGTATAAAATCTACCTGATGACTTTACAGACATACACAGGTGCCAAGGATTCAAGTGCAACTGATTATGACTAGTAATAATCAGATACATACAGATTAGAGATGCATGCACCAACATCTCAGGGTTAGTAGCAAAAACAATGAGTCTTTCTGCAAGGAACAACATATTCTAAAATGAAATGGAGATCTTTTTTAAAGGTTAAAAACTCAATTTTATGTCTTACAGGGCTTATACTGAGTTCAATATTGTATAACTGTATTAA
>NW_008358101.1:7757802-7776638 GCF_000622305.1 Nannospalax galili
ATATAACTTTTAATTCAACTGTGAACCTAAAAATTTACAGCCAGTTTTGAAAGAGATGTATACTTGCTCTGGAAATTGTTACTGGATATATTAAAGCTGTAATGAAATGCTTCTTCTAATCATGTGGTTATTAAATTTTTTTTTAATAAATAAATTCCTAAATTTCTTAGATGAAGTTTTTATGGCACATAGTTGAATCCTGTTTGGTTGTTTATAACATTTTTATTTACCTGGGTATCCTGAGTATGGAATTTCCCACAGGTTAAATGCATGCTTCACAAAAAGCTATGCCCACAGTCCTTAGAACTCCTCTATTTTTGTTTGTTTTGTGATACTGAGATTGTACCCAATCTTTAAAAATGCTAAGTAAGCGCCCCACTATTAATTCACACTCCAGACCCAAGCATGCTGGAAATTGAGCCCAGGGCTTTGTACATGATATGCAAACACTTTACCACTGAGCTACACCCCAGTCCTCTTATAAAATGTTTAAGTTTGTGCACCGTGTTTAGACTACTTACAATACTGTTTAAGTCCCACCTGAATAATTGGCTTAATGCCCCTATAGTTATAAGATGTGCCATCTACTGATGAGAATAGGTTTTATTCTCAGCCCTATGTGAATACTATTCCAATGTGTATGTAAATGTTGTTCCAATAGTTTTCCCTACATTAGACAGCTTCTTTACACATGGTCAGGGTTCAACTGAATATATGAGGGAATTCTCAGATGTTGAGAGTCCTGTCTCTGTCTGGTTATCCTTTCTCCACGACTTCTGCCTACTTTCTCTGGCTAAGCTGTTCTTACATGTCTTCAACTTAGAGTCATCAGGCTTCCCTTGGATTTATCTCCTTTCTTTTCCTATGTGTGTGTGCATGTGTGTGTGTCTGTGTGTCTGTGTGTCTGTGTATATGTCTCTCTATGTATATGTGTGTGTTTGTGTGTATGCACAATGTACATGTATGTGCATGTGTACATGTCCATGTGGAGACCAGAAGTCAGTGTCCAGTGTCTTCCTTGATAGTTCCCACCTGATCTTTTGAGACAGGGTCTCTCACTGAACCCCAGCTGGCTAAATGGCTGGCCAGTGAGCTCCAGCAATCTGCTTTTCTTCACTCCCCTTGTGGTAGGTTTACAAAGTTTGCAACCACACTCACTTTGGTTTTGTTACAGTAGTGGGAACCCTGACTCAGGTGCTCATGTTTGCCCAGCAGGCACTGCACTAACTGAACCCAGTCCCTAATCTTCTCTTTCCAATTACAGGTTAGAAACTCTTTCAGTGAAGCAATTTGAATTACAGGGCTTGTCTCATTTGTTTTTCTTTTCTCAGGGATGGGTTCTCTGTGTTGTCTGCTCTCTTCTAATTTGGTCACTTCACATGAAAAACTATGACTATCCATCTTTATCTTGACTGATAGTAAAAGTCCTGAATTATTATTGTTATTATTTTATTAATTATTATTTTGAGATGTCTCACTATGACCCCAAACTGAGCTAAAACTCCTGATCACAAGATCTTTGGCTTCAACTTTTTTAGTAGCTGGGACAACAGGTATGTGCCTCCATGTCTGGTTCTAACTCATTTTTTATTGCATTTATTTCTGTGTGTGTGTGTGTGTGTGCGTGTGTGTGTCCACACTCTATATGCCTGTGTATGTGTGTGGATATACATGCCATGCTGCATATGTGGAGATCAGATGACAGTTTGAAGAAGTCAGTTTTCTCTTTCTGCCTTGTGGGTCCTGAGGATCAAAGTCAGGCTTACCTGTAAGCACCTTCACCCAGTGAGTCATCTCACCAGCCCTGACTAGCTTTAAAAATTTGTTCATTTTTAAGCATTCACGTTTTGTCTGCATATATGTATCTACCCCTGTGCATGCAATATCCACAGAGACCAGAAGAGCGCATCAGATTTCCTGGAACTGGCAATGTGGGTGGTTGTTAGCTGCCATGTGAGTGCTGGAAACTCAACCCAAGTCCTCTGCAAGAGCAGCCAGTGCTCTTAACCTCTGAGTCATCTCTCCAAGCCCCTGACTAGTTTATTTTTAAAGTTTGCTTTAAAGTATTGAGAAGTCTTGGTCTTTGCTTCTACATACTTGTCCTCATGCCTGTCATATGGGCTTGTAGTATAATTTTTTAACAGCTTAATTTATACTTTGTAAATCATTTGTATGCTTTCCTCTTGGGTTACTTCCTTTTTACCGTTGCATCTAGATATTTTAGTCAAGTAAATTTCTGAATCAGGGAAAAGTATGGAGATGATACTTGTGTCATGAAAAAAATCTCCTTAGAAATTTCGATATTAACCAGTTTTTTCAAGTCTTAAACAATTCTCTTATGAATTGCATAGTATTTTTTGTAATTTTTTAAAATCTTTATTAAAACCAGAATAAGCCTTGAAATAAAAAAGGTACTGAGTATTAGTCAAGAGTGGCAGTGGTCCTTGATGTCCACATGTAATCTCTTTACCAGTTATGATTTTATTTTTATTGAGTAGTAATAAATCCAGTTTTCTCACTAATATCTAATTTGAATGCAGGTGAGATTGTTTTGAAAATGCTTCTGTACTCCAATTAAAAACACATTTTTGCTCTAGATTATCTGTTGATGAAACCAGCTATGTAAATCAAATCTTTTGTTTTGCTGTAACCAGGATGACTCAGGATGTATCTTCCCTGAAGCAATCTATCAGTATCCTTCTTGGCAACAGCTGAGATCATATTTACAAAGGGATATGAGAGAGGTTAGGGCAGTTTTTATCACATTTATTTCCTTTCGTTGATGTTTAATGGTGAAGACTTTCAGAAATATTTTTATCTTTATTGTTACTTCATTTTTCACCACAGACACATTATAGGATAAATTTTAAAAACAGATAAAAGCAGATTGTGCATTGTTAGACAATTGACACCTTGGAAATGTCAAGCCAAGAGGCACTTATGCCTTTATGTTCTTTCATTGATGTCTTTCGTAGTTATCAAATTGAACACAGAGAATGATTCATTTCCTCAGAAACTCATTGCTCACCGTATGGTGCCAGTCTAGAGTTGCCATGGACCAAGCATCTGGAATTATGAGGAATGAAGAACTGGCTCCTGCCTTATCCGAATTGTCTGGTGCACTATATAAGTTCTGACTGGGACGGGCAACTTTCAACAACCATTCTTATGGCTTTTACATTTTCATCTATGCTAACTCATCTGATTATTTTTGCATATTTGTCACAAGCTGGGAATTATAAAGTGTTATGGAGGACCAAGGGAAGAACTTACCACCCTTCAAATTCATTTTAACTCTGATGTCCTCACTTTTTCAGAATTAAAACATAATTACGTTCCAGAATCCAATAGACAGGGAGCATTTGAACAAATTTGAGAAGGTAAATATCAGTGTTTACTAATGTTAAAGATGTAACACTGACCTTACAGACAGATGATGTAATGGTGGTCCTATGGTGCAATTCATGGGTCATGAAAACTATCATTCCTTTGGATTTAGTGTATTTTCTTACCTGCTAGTCGTCTGAATTACCAGTACCTTAATTACTGCCTTAATTACTATTACCTAAAGTCAGGCTTGTTAAGTTAAATCTACTGTTAATTAAAAACTAATTTGGCAAATTCTCAGGCCAAATCTTGATATACCTCAGTAGGTGACAAGATGTCTTTGGTGGGTATCAGAATCCCATTTTTTGTTCTTCTTTTTCTTTAAAATTTAATCCTTCATTTGTGACCTCTCTAATGTAATGTTCACCCAGGGAAGCATTAAAAAAAAAGTCTCAAGACCCCATTGGGAAATTTACATGTTAATATTCCTACCACTAAACAACACTGAGAACTCTGGTGTGTGTGTGTGTGTGTGTGTGCATGTATGTCCTATGTCTGTGTGTCTCTGTGTGTGTTGTTTGTTTTTCTTTTTAGAACTTTGTTTTTAATTTCTTCTGCAAAATGGAAATGTTGACAAACATAATTTCTTGAACATTCCAAATTTCTGGAATATTAAATTTCTAATTAGCATTGTTCATATATAATACTAGTGAAAATTATTATTAATCTGAGGAAATTTTGCATTTAAAAGAGATGGGTATGTTTGTAACGGTTATAAAAAGTGTCAGTATCTTGCAACGTTATTATCTCTCCTAATGCTACCATTCTGTAACATTTAAATTAAAGCACTTTTCTATTTGGCTATGCTTTTTATTTATTTATTCATTAAGTGTTTATTCACTCAACAGTTATTTTTTTAGTGTCTACTACACAAGTCACTATTCCAGGTATTGTAAATACTTTATACTTCAGATAGCTTTTCTATGTATTAATATATGTTGGAAATTGTAGTGTCTGAAGAGAGTTATCTAAAACTCATTGAAGACTCGGGATGTTTGTAAGAGGATAATATGCCCACAGTCCATCTTGCTTCCTTTTCCACCTCCCAAATGTTTCCTGAGACCAATCTTTTAAAGGTTTCTCCAAAATATTCTGGTATAATGGAGGGAGGTGCTTTAAAGTATAGAGTACAGAGTAGGGGGCTGGAGGGATGGCTTAGCAGTTAAGAGCACTAGCTTCTCTTGCAGAGGACCCGGGTTCAGTTCCCAGCAACAATATGGCAGCCAACAAGCATCCTTAACTCCAGTTTCAGGGGAACTGATATCCTCTTCTAGATTCTGAAGGCATTGCATATGTGTTGTGCACTTACTTGCAGGCAAAACACTCATATACATGAAATAAAAACAAACAAATAAAATAATTTTAACAATATAGAGCATGAGTTGAAAAAGACAGTATTAGTGCACAACACTGAGCCTGGCATTCTGTTTTGCAGGAGGTTGGAAGAAACCATGTTGAAGATGAAACAGAGAAGCCTAAGCAGAAATGCATGTTTTGCATAGGTTTGTCTTTATTCTTCCAGAAATAGTTCTTCTTTCTGTTCAGATAAAAGCACAGCCTGAATGTGTGTGTCTCTGGTGCACACACACAGAATTCTGCTGTGTTTTTTTCCCTTTTTCCATATGGAATACATGTCTTAAATGGCTAAAATGTTTTGCTTTATGCTTTTTTAAACCTGAAGACATTCAAAAATTTTAATTCATTTCACCATGTTCATGATAATTCTTCATGTAGCAAATCCATGTATATTGAACAGTAATGTAAGATTTAACACTAGAAATAAATGTCTTGAAATAACACACTTTAATAAACTCAAATTGAATCTTTTACATCTAAATTTTGGAACCCAAGTTCTTTTGAGTTCCTCCCACTCTAAAGTTGAACAGTTGTCATCTATATTTCATTGTTTATGTGTTTATTTTGGAAATGCAACATTTAGAAAACTGGAATATGCTTCAAGAATATGAAGTGAGAATTCCATCACAAAGTAAATACTGAAGTCAAGCGGCATTTATTTTTCACACATCTTTTATTGAATTCTCTATTTTTGGATATTACCTTTTAGGGAGTTTGAAATGAACAGGATATAAAACATGAACCAACTGTCAACTGAAATTCACACATTAAAATATGACAGTAGTTTGAAAATTATAATTGATTGTAATGTACTCTCATTTTTTCTCTTGACTTAAAAAGATGAAGAACTGAATGTTGAGAAACTCAGAAAGTTTTCATCCAAAACAAAAGCTCAATATCCTAACATATCAACACTGGAAAGCATCAGGGTGGTTTGTGAAGTATAATTCATTTTTAAAATGTATATTGAGGACCTGATCTGTGTATAACAGAGTACTAGGTGGAGGGCAGGAAAAGAGGCAATTATAATAAGAATAAGAAATAACTGGGCATAATATTACATCCCTTTAACCCCAGAACTCTGAGGCAGAGGCAGGTGGAGCTCTGTGACACTGAGTCCAGCCTGGCCTACATAGTGAGGTCCCGGCCAGCTGGGGCTACAGGAAGACCCATTCTAAAAACGACACATTCTTAGAATAGTGGAATTACCTGTAGAAATCTAATAACACATTGGTAAAATTTCAAATGATGAATTTGTGTGTGTGTGTGTGTGTGTGTGTGTGCAAAATTTCTGACCTATTTGCCTCTTGACTTCTAATTGTAGTATTAAACAGAACTTATCTAGAGAGAATCCTTTACAACCCATTATATAGAGCTTACAACAGAGAAGCTTCTTGGAAGAACTCAACTATTCCAGCCATTCATTCAACACCAGGTCAAATGGATTCCAAAATAATAATGACCAGCAGTGTCTAGATGACATCAAAGTGGCGTTTCTTTGTCAAGCATACTGTATATTGTGTCTTAAATTTTCTACAAGTTACATGTTACAAGTCCCCACTGAAGTGACTGCCAATAAATATCACCACCTTCAGTTCTATGTACCAATTCATTCATAAATCATACCTTCAATGACTTCCAGTAGATGGAGAAGGAGAAAGAAAATGAAGAAGGAGGAAGGAGGTGGAAGAGGAGGACAAAAGGGGGAAAGGAAGGGAGGAGAAAAGGAAGTAGAGAAAGGGAGAAGAGGAGATGGAAGAGGGATTACAAGGAGAGTTTTAGAGGACATTGTAGAACTTCTCAACCCATTCTATAGATTAGCTTTGTATAGTCAGCCACCACCAAGAGTAAATCTGGGTCAAGCAACCAAGTCACAATATTCCATAAACTTAAACAGGGGTATAACTCGATTTGTTTTTAAGCTTATCTGTATCTATATTACCAATCCCAAAGCAAATATCTGGACATTACTTTGCCTCTTTCTCAGACATTAATGTTACTCCTAAATAAAAACAACAGAGACTGAGATTATAATGCTACATTTAGTTTTTAGATTTTTAAATGCAATCCATGTTTAAAAAAAAAAGAAAAAAGAAAAAAGAAAAAAAATTTTCACAGGTCTTACCTTCAAGTTCTTGGAGGTAATCAAGTTACTGCTGGGTGAGGGAATGTTGATCCTCTTTAAGAGAGAGACTCAAGACAGGCTGAACTTGTACTGAGGGATATCTGGCTACACAAACTTGACCCAGTAGGCCTTAACATATATGATGGAATGCATGAAATCTGTTGGGGGTCTTTAGGGTGTGGATGGAGGAGGGAGTATGAAGATGATTAAGATGTTTTGTATGAAGTGAACAAAAATTCAATTAAATAATATATATTGGAAAACTTGCATGTTCATAACTAAATATAGGAAAAAAATAACCTTTGAGGATAAGGTAAAGGCCAAGGAATCCGTTATATGAAAGAGTAGCATCTAGCATTTGAATAATAGGCATTTCAAAACTGTCAATCGTGATATTGTAGTAGTCTTGGTAAGCAATAAGAAAATATAAAATGAACAAAGTAAAATGATAAATACAGAGAAAATGGCAAAACACTCAGAGTTCTCAAACTTAAAAAGCAGCCTGGGATGTTAAAAGCTACCAAATGTGAGATTGGAAATAAAATGAGGCCACTAGCTACCAGAAAAGATGGACAGGAAGTTATGTGAACTCTGCTCTCCTTGCTCTATGGGGAAGGTTCCATGGAGTTGGTGGATTTTTATCATTTTTGCCTTCCAAAACATTATTCTGCTTTATGGTCCTAAGATATTATTGATTTTGACCTAACCAACCATTTGTGAGCCAAGAAATTGTACTAGACATATTATCGAACATCAGTTGTAGCACTTGGAGGTCACAGCTCTTCACACACTAACTTTTAAGTCTGGTGACATAAGGTGCTAATGGCTGCTCACTTGTTAGTGCTGGGATATATCTGAGCCCCAGAGAAAAGGCTTTCCAAGCAACTGTACTAAAATGCAGCATGAAATGCAAATCTGGCCCCACGTTATATATTTGGGTGAGCTGATTCAGAAGTCATCTCCTCCTTAACTCAACATAACCGTATAAATACTAGATGGAACACAGTTCTTTATAATCTTTGACATTCGCCTGCTAGAATACTAGCTCTAGGAAAGCAGAGTATCCTTGCTTCATGTCCAGTGCTGTGTTAAAACACTCTGACAATAAAGAACCGCTTAGGGAAGAAAGGGTTTATGTTAGCTCACAATTCCAAGCTATGGTCCCTCACAGCAGGGAAGTCAAAGTGGCAGGAACTTAAAAACAGCTTGTCACGTGATATCCACAGTCAATAACAGAGAGAAATAAATGCATGTGAACTTGCTCACTTGTTCCTCAGCTTGATTTCTCTACTCCTTTTAGCGTTTGTTGGGTTCTTATTTGTTTGTTTGTTGGTTGGTTGGTTGGTTGGTTGGTTGGTTGGTTGGTTTTTTGAGACTGAGTCTCCCTGTAGCCCAAGCTGGCCTGGAAATATCTATGTAGACTAGGCTGGCCTCAACTTCACAGGGATCTGCCTACTGAGATTAAAGGAGTGTGCCACCATGCCCAAGTGATTCCTCTACTCTTACATAGTTAGGGCCCCCTACCGATAGCATGGTGCTGTCCAGTCTGCTGTGTCTTCCCACATCAATTAACTTAAGACCATCTCCCATAGACAGATCCACACCTCAACCCCATGTAAAAAGCTTCTCATTGAGATGCTCTTCCCAGGTGATGTATGCTATGTCAAGATGGGAATCAAAGCTTATCATTGTATGAGGACTTGTGCTTTTTTTGATTCATTGTTACGTCCTCATAAGGATTGAACTCAGCAATTCTTAAATTGATATTTATTGAAAGAATATACAAATGAATGAATTTCTCTATTAACATTTGTTATCTATTTTCAATTATTAAGGGAAACAATACTTAAATTCACAGTGAAAATTGAGTTTTCCAATAATCTTGAAGTGTGAAGCAAGTTCAATGTACATTTAAATTTATAACTTTGTCCACTGATATATGACTATGTCTTCAGGGGCTGGGGAGATGGCTCATAGGTTAGAAACACTCACTACTCTTGCAGAGAACCCGAGTTCAATTCCCAGCACCCACATGGCAGCTAACAACCATCTGTAACTCCAGTTCCAGGGACTGACTACCTCTTCTGACCTCCACACACATTGCACAACATAGGTACACTTACACACATGCAGGCAATTCATTCATACACATAAAATAGAAATAACAAATAAAAATATAAAAATAAATACATCCTCAGTATATTTAGCTGTGTTTATAATACCTCCAAGAATACTTAATGATCTTATTTTATGTGTCTCTGTCATAAAAAGTCAAGTATAAAAGAAGACAAACTAAACATTCATTAAATTATATTTACAAGAGAAATTAAATTAATAAACTAGAACTGATTACTTTCTCCATTGGAAATACATATCTTCAAGCAGGTACATAGGCATCTGCTGATTAGGATCATCTCCACCTGAGTACATAGACTGAGTCGTTCAGGAAGTCCATGGGGATAGAGTCTTGATTCTTTTCTCTTTTATATTTATAGCACTATTCCTTTGGACCTTTAACCTCAGTATATACCCATACATGTCCCTCCATATTCCTTTCTGAAAACTAAGGATCCTTTCAGTAACACTCTTCTCTTCTTTTCATCCTATAATTAAAGATACTAAAAAGACAACAAAAAGTTTTAAAATAGGATTACATCTGCTTTCTGCATGAGTCTTCTTTCTCTGACCCATGATGACTAAGCTTCATGTAACACACTGATTAGAATCAAGGTCTGTGCAACCAACAGCACAGATACTAACCCTGATGCTTCACCTCCTGCACTGTGACATTTAGTTGAGTTCTTTCCTTTTTATGTGCTGTAAGATCTTCACTTGTGTAAGAGCTATAATGATCATACGCAACTCCTGTGATTTGTGTAAAGATTAAATGAAATACTTTTGTGAAGAACTTAGAACGGATAATGTTTATGACTTATGATGTTCTGAGTACTGTTATCAGTCCACCATTTGAATGTTAGACCTGAAAAGATCACAAGCGTCTTGAAAGACTGTGTTTCATTTATGTCAAGTAATCCCAGTATATTTTTTCTCAGATAATGGAAAACAACATTATGCTTCAACCTCAGAAGTTTCCCAGGTTGGAAATAGCCTTGATGATCATATTTATGATATCTTTAAAATAGAAAAATCTGTAAACCTCCTTTTTATCTTCCCATACATACCTTAAATTATAATGACTAGCCTTACATTTGAAGTTATCTTTCTTTGGCTCCCATAATTCGAAGAATGACACTCACCTCCACTCTAGCTGCCCGTGAAGGTTGTGAAGACTGAGCTGTGGCCAACCTTCACACAGCTTTCTGTTATGGCCTAAGACTTCCAAGAGAGTGGTATGCTCATGAGGTAGACCAGGTATACAAAGATTATGCCATTGCAACAATATTTCTATGATTGTTATGCCCGTTATGAAATCACTTATACAACATTCAGGGGAAGAAAATCTTGCCTGTGTTTTTAACTAAACTCTTTCAGTAGTTTGACTTTAATTTCTTCTCTCAATCTTCACATTCTGTTTTTTTTTAAATGAAGTGCTATTGTTTGGGGGGCTAACCCATAATCTCCTTAATGAATGAAAACATTATGGTACAAAATACTATACTTCATGGCTGATAAAACTCACCCATGTAATTCAAGAACTGTATTACTTTGAAAAACAATTTCAGGTAACAAAATATATGAACCCCTTGTTGAATCCTAACCCTGTGGCACTTATTTCTTGCATAATGAAACCCAGAAAGCTTTGGAATTGTGGAGCATCTCATTAAAAGAGGCTGAGTCAGGGAAAAGAGAAGGCCCATCAGCGACATTCCACTTGTAATTCTGACCTTATGTAGGAGAAGGGTTTGACAGAAACTCAGTTGACACTTGAAATTAAGCCACTCCCCAAGGCCCAGGAACAGATCCTAGGATACGACTGATTTTTCCTCTCTGTCAAGTCTTCCTCTTTTTCTCTTAAATGTATTTTTGTTTTATGTGTGTCTTTTGCCTGTATGTATGTAAGTGTACCATGTGCATTCAGTATCCATGCAGGCTCAAAGAGGGCATCAGATTCCATGGAAGTAGAGTTAAAGACAGTTCTTAGCTGTCACGTGGGTGCTGGAAACCAAACTCCAGCCTTCTGCAAGAGCAGCAAGTGCTCTTAATCGCAGAGCCATCTCTCCAGCTTGAGACCTCCTTTTAACCAATTAAAATCAGAACCTAATGCTTCAAGGTGAATCTGACTGAAAGGCTGAGATTCTGCTGAGTTCATTCTCACTTGAACATCTTTCTAGTCAATATGGGGTCTTTATAGGCCAGTATCAACTATAAACTTGCACTTCAATTAGCTGGGACCCATACATTTCTCTTTATACCTTTTGATCTAATTCTATCTATCTCTACCTCCTTATTTGGATCTCAGGCATATGCCAGACAACTTAGAACTCTGGTTGTTGTAAATGTAACTGTTATATGTTGTCTATTAACAAGATTCACTGCTACTTGTGTAAGTGGATCATGTAATTTTTCTAAAATGTGTTAGGAGAAAATTGCATCCTTTTAGATATCAGTCCCCCAGCATCTTCCTCCTCACAGGCTGACACATTTCTATTTCATTTCCCCATATTATTGTACCTACAAAATACCCAAGTCTCAATATACCTAATCAAAAAAAAATGTTCTTTTACTGTCACTTATTAGCTGTGTGACCTTGAGACATTTGCATATTGTTTCTGTGACTATGTTTTCCAATTTGTTCAAATGATGATACTGTTACTTTCTCTGTCTGCCACGTATGAAACAAAAAAGTGCTTCAATGCTTGGAAATTCTTTTTTATTAAAGAAAAATATACAAGTTGTAATGCACTATTACAATAGTGATAAGTTATAAATGTTTGTCCACTCCAATAGTGTATTTTATTGGGAATAGAATATTTGGTGATTCAACTTGGATCGTTGACTTTTGCATCTCTTAAGGTTTCAAGTAAAGCACAGTCAAGCCAGTATGATTTGCAACTGAGAAAACTATGGGAGGAAAACATCACATGAATGTTACTTAAATTCCCCTTCTGTATCTGATAGCATTTTATGTAAGGTAGATCCACTTGTTATTTCCAACATGCACCTGACTACTGTAATAGCTAATCAGCTTTATAGAACGCACTCAATTCCATGGTCCTGGTGGAAGGCCTTCAGCACACATTAAACCAGTAACGGTGAGTTGAATGCTGCACAGTCTGGTTCAAAGATTTGTCACCTTACATGAACATAACCCTGGAAGGGCCCTAAAGCTGTGAAACGTCAACTTTTCAGCCACACTGGTTTGTAATAGCTCATTTTCATATTATTCCAGCATTCTATTGAAGTCTTGTTTTTTTCATACTAATCTCAGTAATTTTTACTGACATTATTTACTTATTTCAATGGATTTTTGACTTACTAATTTTCAACAGTAGCTCTTTTAAAAACAACTGTATATTTGGTTATGATTTCATAATACAATTTTATACAAAGTAACTAAACAGAAATGATGTGCTATATTTGAGAGAAATAGTTTTCTGCATATGTATGAAATAAAATGGCAAGTACATGATGGATTCCCAACCAAAGTGCACAGTACTGAATATATTCCTGACAAACATAGATTGTCATTGTTAAATTTTCTGTACTATATTTATTAAGCTCATTCATTTCAAGTGAGAGAGAGAGAGAGAGGTGAGAGAGAGAGAGAGAGAGAGAGAGAGAGAGAGATTGAATACATAGTTACAAAGAAACTATTACTGAATCCTGAGTTAAATGTATGGAAATTCTAGAAAAAAAAGCACAAAATACGTTATAAAAGGAAATAGTCATATTGATAAATGGGACAGTAAAAAGGGTTAAATGTGACTTTCATTAAACATGAGCTCTGAGTTTTCTGAAGGTGTATTCATTGTTATTTAGCTGCACATGGAGTACAGAATCTGGAGATGAAACTTGTGAATTAAACAATCAGCTAAATAACAATGAATACACTTTCAGGAAAAGTTGAGACTCAGAAGGGTCCCTGTATTAATGTGAAGTAGGAACAATCTATTATAAGCTTTAAGAAAAATTCCCTATCTTAAATCTTGACAATGAAAAACTCTCCAGATTTTAACTATGAATGTTCTTTATAAAGACATTCATATTTTTTGTACAGGTTAAAAACAGAATAAAGAATTCTTCTTAAAGTCATTCTTGGTTGGTAGCACTTCTAGAAAACTGAAGAAATGAATGTCAGGTTTCTTGAAGCAAGTCATTTATGGCATGAGACATATTCCCACAGACAGAGATATAAGGATAAGCTCACAATAAAAAACATAGATGACAAAAGGAAGGGAGGAAGTATAAAAAAGACCAGGAAAAAAAAAAACCTTAGCAGTATAGAGTTGGAAAACTTTAATCATTTGAAGTTGTTGGACCAGAGTATCAAAAGCACATATGGTATTTTTTAAAAATAAGAGAAAAGTTGAAATTTTCATGGAAAAGAGACTACTAAAGTTTCTAAACGAGTTTAAATGGGGGCTTAAATAAAGGTAAAGTATGAGCACATTAAAAATTCAATGTAGATGTTTTCTTCTTTGACTGTAAGCCTAACTGTAAGGAAACTGTAAGCCTAACTGCAGTTCAAAGAGGGAAAGTGATATAAATTCAGAAGAGAAGTAAACATATAAAGATTATCATGTCAATTTAATGCATATCTAATCAAAACCAGAAACAAAGAATAAAATAAGGAAAGAGATGGTATATATAGGAATTGTGAAGACTGTCAAACAGTAACAAGTATCAATTTATGAGGCTCAGAGAATAGGCTGAAAAAAATCCTAAAATTCAAAATCATACAAAGTAACATTATTGTTGACTGAAAAATATCAAAGAAAAAATAAATAAAAATTAAAAATAATTTTTATTGCATTTTTTAAAATGTTTGAAATTTAGTTATTTCACTTTTAACTGTATGAGTGTTTTGCCTGCCATATGTATGTGAACCACATGTGTACAATGCCAGGGGATGCCAGAAGAGGGCATCAGATTCCCTGAAACTGAAGTTAAAGATGGTTGTTGGCTGCCATGTGGATGCTGGGAATTGAACCTAAGTCCTCTGCAAGAGTATCCAGTGATCTTAACTGCTGAGCTATCTCTCTAGTCCCTGTTATCCTTTTTTGAAGACTTTTACATGTGATGTGAATCCTCAACAGCAACACTGAGCATTAGAAGGCAGTGAAATATTGAGAGAACGGGAAAGTAGTAACCGTGAATCAGATTTATATACACAGTGAGACTATTTTTCAGAAATGAAGCTTATATGCAGACATTACATACAAAATAAAACCGACCAATTTGCTACCAAGAGATACTCATTAAAATCAGTTCTATTTTTCCCATTGTGGTAAGAACACTTAATATGACATCTTCACTCTTAACAATTTTTAAGTGCACAATAGAGCATTGTTAATTACAGGCACAGAGTTGTATAGAAGCTCTTTAGATCTCATTCCTCTTTGCTGAACTGGATCTGAAACGTTACACTCATTGAACAGTAGTATTTCCCCTCCCTGAAGCAAAGCACCACTCTACCCTTTATTTCTAGAAATCTGACTCTTAAATGCTTTCGGTAAATGAAATCATGCCACATTTGTTCTACCATAACTGGATTATTTCACTCCCTCAAAAAATTTAAAAGAAGTATTATGTGAACTAGTAATCCTATTTGGGGGTTGTATATCCAAAGGCAAGAAAACCAGAAAAAAGACACAGCAGCCCCTCTGTCTTCATTCTTCACAATAGCCACAATCTAAAGAATACATCTGAGTGAAAAAAGCATTGTGGAGGGTAAGTCCAAGCTGCAAGAAGAAAAGATGAACAGAGAATGATAACATGATTAAATGTTGGCTAGGTGGACCACAGTCACCATGGTACCTTGAGTGATTTTCAGAAAGAGAATAAAAACACACAACAGTAGCAACCAGACTGAAAAATGCCTGCTGCATTTCAAGAGTAATAAAGCTAAATGTATTGTTCAGAGAAGAGTAAAACATTACTAAATATTAGGTTTGAGACTGGAAATCTTAAGCAGTTCTTAGGTTAGCATTGAAATAAAAGTGAAATAAATCGCCTAACAATAGAAGCAAAGAAATGGCATAAGATAAAACAAGAAAGAGAAAAAAGACAAAATACCCACCTGTCAGGTCAAATTAAAAAAAAAAAACAACACATAATGTACCTAATGATAAGGCAGAAATCCTTATTTCAAAAAGATTGAATTGATCAAAGCAACAAAACCAAGCTATGTATGATTTATAGTGCAGAGATTTCTACATAGTTATACAGAAAGGTTGAAAATAATAGAAGATTAAAAGTAAAAATACTAACAATCGTGATAAAATATTGATTACTCCAGGAAGACATGAGCAAATTTCTAAGCAGCTAATATTATAGGTTCAAAGTATACGCAGTAAAATTTTTTTAGATATTGAGAAAGACTAGTTAAATCCACAAATCACATGGAGATTGTAACATGATTTTCTCAGCAGCTGATATATCAAGTAAATAAAAATTAAGGATGGATTAAATAATGTAATAACATAATTGAAAAAAATTTCTTCAGTACAGGAAAGGGTGGAGAAAAAGAGAGAGAGGAAAGTGGAGAGGAAAGAATAAAAAAAAAAGTCTTAGATTTTATTAGTTACAAAATAAATAACAGATTTGATATAATATATAAAATATTTGAGGCTGGAGAGATGGTTCAGCAATTAAGATCCCTCATTGCTCCTGCAGAGGACTCAGGTTTGGAACCTAGCATCCACATAGCAACTAACAACCATCCATAACTCCAGTTACAGAGGAATTCGACATCCTCTTCTGACCTCTTAGGGTATTGCACAACATGGGTGCATTTACATACATGAAGGCAATATACTCATACACATAAAATTAACAAATAATAGATAAAATATTTTAAATATTTATGAATACTTCCAAGATACCAGTATCCAAAGCAAGTAATGACAAATTTCAGAGAACGTACATCTTCTGAACATATTTTCTGACTCTAACAAAATTATCCTACTAATAAATAAGATAAATATAACTATCAATTCCAGAGTGTTATATTAGGACACACTCTTTTACATAACCCATAGACCCAATATGAAAACAATAAATTGTGAAAATATTGAGGTCATAGTTAACAATAAATTATTAAAGTTCAAATTGTAGTATTCAGATGAACTAATATTTACAGACATTTATATTGCATACATTAGAAATGTAGAAATTAGGAGCTGGAGAGATGGTTCAGTGGTTAAGAGCTCTGGCTGCTCTTACAGAGGACCTAGGCTCAGTTCTCTGCAACCACATGGTGGCTGTGTCTTAATTTCAGTTCCAGGAGGATCTGTTGCCCTCTTCTGGCCTCTATGGGCATTACACTTACATACATGCACTTAAGTGCATAAAATAAAATAAAAAAATAGAGTAATGTAGAAAGTATAAATTAGAAAATGTCAGTACAATAAATCCAAAAGAAACAAAAAGAAAGGAAAACTCCAAGTTAGAGAGATGGCTCAGAGGTTAAGAGTGTATACTGTTCTTGTAGAGGACTTGAGTTCAGTTCCTCACACCCACATCAGGTGGCTCACAACCATCTAAACTTGCAGAGGATCCAATGCCTTCTTCTGGACTCTTCAGGCACCTGCACTCATGTGCATATACCTACACACACATACACATACACATATACACACAGACACACATGTGCATAATTAAAAATAAAATAAAACCTTAAAAAGTTAATGTTATAAAAACAAATAGTGGGCCAGGCATGGTGGCACACGCCTTTAATCCCAGCACTCAGGAAGCTGAGGCAGATGGATCCCTGTGAGTTCAAGGCCAGCCTGGTCTACATAGTGAGTTCCAGGATAGCTGGGGCTACAGGGAGACCAAAAAAACAAATAAAAAACAAACAAAAAACAAAAACAACAACAACAAAAACCAAATAGTGGGGTAAATCCATAAAACAAAAGGCGAAATAAATGTTGTGCTGCTTTTAATGAGAAATGCGCCCCATAGGCTCCTGTGTTTGAATATTTGGTCCCTATTTGGGGCACTGTTTGTGGATATTTAGGAGATGTGGGCTTACTGGAGAAAGTATGTCCCTGGGTGGGTTTGAGAGTTCACAGCCTGGTCCCACTTCCAGTTTCTCTCTGCTTCATTTTTGCCATTGGAGATGTGAGCTCTCAGCTTTTGGCTTCTGCCCTGCTTGCCACTGGCTGCCCAGTCTCTCTGCCATGATGAACACTTATCCCTATGGAATCATATGTGCCTTCTATATATTGTTCATGGTGTTTTACCACAGCAACAGAAAAGTAACTGCTTCATATGTTCTCCAGGATATAAAGTATAGAAAACACGTGACACTCTCACTGGTGCACTTACCATGTAGCTATAGGTGTGAGTATAGGTTGGTACAACTACTTTGGAATAGAATTCATCATAGATGTTGTGATTGAAGATGAACATACTTCACAATTCAACAGTGCTAATAGTAGATGTTTAAGATACAGTCTACAGACCTGGGAGCTGGAACAGATCTTCATAGACATATCTCTACAATGAAACAATTTAACTTCTTAAAAGATACAAACATTCTGAATGACACTGGAAAGTAAATATGGCCAAATTGTGATACAGTCCTCTAATGAAGTTACACAGAGTAATTGAATTGATTGAATTGTAGCTGCATGCAGTAACACTGACAAATCTTAAGAGCATACTATTGATATAACAGATAAATTCACTGAATAATAAATGCTATATTTTAGAAATATTGATAAACACACAAAATAAAACAGTATACTCTTTTGGATAAATAATTACATGATGACAATACAAGGCAAAACAGGAAAATTCAAACAGCTTCATGAGACTTGTTCTTATT
Source organism: Nannospalax galili (assembly GCF_000622305.1). NCBI lineage: Eukaryota > Metazoa > Chordata > Mammalia > Rodentia > Spalacidae > Nannospalax > Nannospalax galili. The sequence goes on from NW_008358101.1 coordinate 7,775,625, forward strand.
CAAAACAGTGATCAAAAATGGAAAGAATCTGAGTCAGAAACAGGTGAACTAGAGCATCAAAGGAAAATTTTTTCCTGTTAATGCTCTTATTGGGCTGTGAGCTCAGAAATGCCTATCTCGAGTCAGCATGTTTTATGCCTTAGAGATGTGTCATAAATATGTTTCTCATCAATATTTAGCATAAAAAAACTTTAAAGAAGTTCTATTTTTGGAAAACAGAGCCTATAAGGAATGGATCTGTTCACTGTCTGTGGGAAAGCCTCAAATCCTGAAGAACAGAATGTAAATGTTTTCAGAGCATGCTCTTTAGAGCAGAAATATCCTTGGGAGGAAACAAAGTATCATTCACACTCCTCTAAGTGTGGCTTTGCCCAGCCCCTGCTCTGTTCCTTCCAGCTCTTCATGCAATCCTAGTTCAACTTGTCTTTCTGACTTCTTTGGGGAATGTAATCATCTCCGACTCAAGTGCCCCATATCTCTCTGCCTTAACTTCCTCCCATCCATTTCTACCCTATTACCAAAGGAAATTTATCTCCCCAAAGTCCTATCAGTTCTTTCCCAAAACTTCTGACGAAACTGTCCTTTCAATGACCTGTCTTTGTTTTCATCATAAAGACAAATGCATTTTGCAAGCTTCTGCAAGTCTTATGTGGCTAGATTGAGCAGGAGCTTCTGTTTCTTCTTTTTAGAGCGCCCCTCCTCCCCTGCAATACTGGCCTGTTCCCTCCTAACAATGTCTTCACTCCCTTTCACCACAGGGCCTGAGCAAATGCTAGCCAGTTTTTGTTGATTTAACCATGCCAGCAATTTATGTTACATGCCTCTTTTACATAGTTAAAAGAAGTGGGTTTATTTTGTTTTGTTTGTTTTTGTTTGTGTTTTTAAGAATGAGGAGACTTGTAAAAGGCAGAGGAACAAGACACCTGCTACTAGATGAAAGCTATACCAAAAAAATCGCCATAGTATGGTAGACTAACAAAATCTGCAAAATGAAAAAAAAAAAAAAAAAAACAT
>NW_008358101.1:7776659-7811848 GCF_000622305.1 Nannospalax galili
TATCAAAAAAAAAGGCCATATGAATGTGAACAAAAAAAAACTGAAAAAAAAAAAAAAAAAAAAAAAAAAGACATTCCAAGGTGGGTGGGGGAAATTTCAACAGGAGGGAGTTAAAAACATCTGCTGTGATCAAGAGATAGAATCAGTTAGAAGCTGGAGAATGACAAGATGATCAGGAACTCAAGGACTGACATACTCTACGCCTTCACAACGTTTCTGCTTTGATTTGTTGTTTTCTGAAATACATGCTCTCCTGCTTTTGCCCCAGGCTATTTAGTGTTCACCACCTGAAATTTGCTGGTTTTTCTCTTTCCACTGTCCATGATGAAACTTCCAGAATGTGGAGCTCACTTCTCTTCATTCAATTCTTACATCATAGGCAAGGCAGAGAAGAAGGAGGGTGTTCCACCTCCCATAAGTCCTCTTTGATCACTCCCTCCTCTAACGTACTATAAACTTTCCAGTCTGTTAGACTCAGTTTAGCACTTATGTGTGTTGATGTACCCAGTGACCTTAGAGTCAGACTTCTTCAGCTTCAGTCATTAAGAATGAAACAAAGGATTCGGAAGCAGACAGAGATGACTTGTAAACATCTTTCTCTAAGTCCTGTATACAAGAATTGGTTCAGCGCCACTTGGACTCATGCAATGGGACTCCAATTATACCAGTGAGCCTTCTGGTCTTCCCAGATCATACATGATCATAAACTTGTACTTGACATTTTAAAGTTCTCTTATAAAGAGCAAAATTCTATTTTGTTTTTATGTTTTGACAATCTGAATACCTGAATCACTAAAAGTCATCCATGGATTAACTTATGCGTATAAAAAGGCTCCGTTCAGGTAGGAATGAAACCTCGGTGCTCATGTTATTCTGAAGAGGGATCTTAACCCTAATTAGTTCATTTCTGAATTGGGTAATATGATGGAGGTAATACAGTATGCACCCTTTGAATTTGCCTGCTGGATGAACCAACTTGCAAGGTCACTGAGCCCTAAAGGAAACAATCTATGCAATATTGTAGGAGTAACATCTGTTAAATTCATGACCCACTGTATCTAATTCTGATGCTTGAGTCAAACTTGAAAAGTTTTCAAATTCAAAAATTTTAGCTTGCATCTTATTTATAAAGTCTTTTCTAACTTGAGTATCCAAACCTCCATATTCTAGGCATAGCAAGGGATTATTTTTTCAACTTTTATTTAGAACACATAGCCACATCCTAGTAGCACAGGATACATCTGCAAGGTCTCAAGGCAAACCCTTCGTAGGACTGTCAAGTGAGCTATGTCAATGATGTTTCACAACTAATATTTATCATTGTGCTCCCTAGAAGTACCTTATTAGACTTTTTCTAGTCATCTATTCACCAAAATTTAATACCACAATATACGGTATGTTTATATGTCCTATCTCTATTTGGACATTATTTAAAAAATAAATACAAATTTAATTCAATCTTATTTCAATTCAGGGGTAGGTTTAAGTTTTAAGGTAAAACTCAAAAATTGAAAAAATGTTGACTCAACATCTTTTACACTATATTTGATGACTAACATTTGTCTATATATGTTTTTGATACACAGAATCTCAAATTAACAGTTTCTATAACATACTGTCTTTTCAGTGGAGACATCGGCAGTTGGTTGGAGGCCAGATGACTAACTGGAGTGTGACCGTTTGGTGTCCATGTAGGGAGATGCCCCAGTGGCAGTGCAGGTTGCTGGGGGCTGGTAAGGCAAACACTGGGAATGAGCAGGCCAAGAGCAGACTAAATTCCTGACTTGCTCTTCGCAGCAAATGCTGCTAGCTTTGTTTGTGCTGTGGACAGCACACTAAGAGACAGAAAACTTAAATCTTGTCTGTGGGACACCCTTTACCAACCTCCAACTTAAACTGTTAACTTTTGAGGGAATAAATAAACGTAATAGACTGAAATTTACTCACATTAAATTGCTCCATTTTCAATATATTACAACAATATGGGGTTATTACACTGTCTTCTATTTCTGTTTGCTGTTAATTTAAGTGACAATTTTATATACTTTGATAGAAATATTCTTCTTGAAACATGGAGCTCTCTGAACACCACGGAATAAGAATACAAACACAGGCAGCAGCGTATTGGCAGGCAGATTATTATTGTAGAATAACACTTCTTTGACTGGTGGTTATGTTCATGCAGGTTATCCAAGAGCAAAGCATTATAATGGTTGTTGGATCTGAGACTATACATAGTTTTATGACAGAGTAAGATTTCTGCAAGGTACAGTTCCTCAGATGGTAGTATAGCAGTCATCTGTGGGCTGTCTATCATTGTGGGGGGCTGGTGGTTTCTGAGAACAGGAATAAATGATAAAACCCCTGAAATTCAGGAGTAGTAACTCAATTGCTATAATTTTCCTGGAGTGAATTAAGTTCCTTAAGTGGAAACAATGTTACATCAAATATAAAAACAATGAGTTGTGTATCTTGAGAGCACATAAAAGGAGGTGTTGTCATTATAATGGGTTTTGTAGCAAAGGCAAATCTATAAGGGGCAAGTATCTATTACACTGAGGCTTAATCACTGTTGCTTTTGATGAAGGGGATTCAATGTAATCTACTAGTTATAATAGAAGCACTTCAGGCCAGCTCATCTGTACAGCATGAGGAATTTTTGGAGATGTGGCCTGGCTTCTGATGCTGATAATCTGGGCAATAATGGTTCACAAGTGTGTGCGGTGGTTTGAATGAAAATGTCCCCCACAGGCTCCAAGTATTTGAACATTTTGTCCCCAGTTGATGGTGCTGTTTTGGGAGGTCTTAGAAGGTGTGACTTTGCTAGAGGAAGCACATCACTGGGGGTGGGTTTAGAGAGTTCTTAAGCCTTGCCAGATATCCAGCCACTCTTTGCTTCCTATGCCTGCTTGAAGATGTGAGTGCTCCTCTTTCTGTTCCAGACACCTCTGCCACCATGCCCCTCCACCATGATGGACTCTTGCCCCTTTGGAACCATAAGCTAAATAAACTCTTCTTTTTGTTAGTTCCCTTGGTCATGGTGTTTTATCACAGCAACAGAAAAGCAACTAATACTGTGTGTCATCCTGGTCCATGTAATTAATCCCATGTGTAACCTTCATCAATGCTTTTGTGGCCACTTCGTTAACAAGTACCAGGTGGCTGAGAAGGAAGACTCATCTGCATCTACATGCTGGCTTTTCCTCCAGATAATTATTCAGAGATTCATAAATTTTTATCATACATACTGATAGTTTGTGTATCAAATCTATGATTTTTTAAAATCTATGATTTTTTTATTTTTTAAATTATTTATTTAATAAGTACATGATTAGAATAAGTACTTCATTATAGCATTAACATATTTGATAACAATTTCCAGAGCAAAGATGCATCTCTTTCAATATTGGATGTAAATTTTTAAGTTCACTGTTGAATTAATAGAGTTATACAATATAGAACTCAGTATAAACCCTGTAAGACATAAAATTGAATGAGTTTTAACCCTTTAAAGAAGATCTCCATTTCATTTTAAAATACACAGTTTCATACAGAAAAATTCATTTTTAATACAACTGACACTAAGATGTATATGCATTTCTAATCTCTATATATATCTGATTATTACTAGTCACAGTTGGTTACTTTCTGAGCTCCTTAGCATCTGAGAATGGATATAAAGTCATCAGGTAAATTTCAATGGTAATGTTTTTCACATCTACTAGTTATTAAGTAGCAAATTTTTATGTTTTGAAGAAATTTGTTGACTTTTTGTGTCTATTTCATACATAACATCCCAAACAATCTTATTCATCTATATACCCACATCCCAAATGGCACCCTCCCATAGTCACCCCCCCCCACTGAAGCCCATATACCCTGTAATCCCTGTTACTGTCCACTATGTTATCAGCGCCCCCAGCCGTTCTCCAGTGCTTGTCCATCCACTGAATCTAGTCAGCCAATGTAGAGTTTCTTGTTTTAGGAAGATCAGCTCTTCCTCATCTAGCAGCAACCAGTTGCCAATATTCCTTTAGATAAGATTAGGGTCTGCTGTTCATTAAATCTATGATGTTTTAATGAATAAAATAATTCTAGAATTACACCAAATGCTAAATACTGGCAAATAAAATAATGGTGTTATATTTTAGTACTTTCTTCAGAATTTAAAAATCAATAGTTGAAATGAAAGCAAAATGTATTTAGAGATGCAATAAACAAGCCCAATTCTATTTAACTATATTACACATGTAGGTATTTGTGTGTGTTAACTATACTCAAATATTTTTCTATTATACCCATAAACAAATAACTGATCACATAGTAGACTGGATCATGTGGACTAAAGATTTATAAATGAAAAAATTAAAATACTAGTAATTCATGTGACTCAATCTAACACAATTGCTGGTAAAAATTTTTATCTATACTCTACTATTTGTTAAAAGTTCTTCAGAGAAGTTTGATTGACTTTATAGAGATCAACCTGTAAGATAAAGGACACAAGTGAATGGTAAAAAGACCTTCTCCACCAAGATGTGCTTCCTGGAAACTAACAATCAAAATCAATGTTTCAGGTTAATTAAAAACTTAAGGTGGTGGATATTTAATATAAAAATATCTAAATCAGGCATATAAACCACATATGAAGGAAAATTTACATTTTTGAAGGTACATGACAATAAACTTTAAAATAAATGCATGGAATGTTCACATTAAGAAAATAAAATAAGTATCTAAAATAAGGGAGGAGAATGGAATTCTTCTGCCCCAGTTTCCACAGTGCTGGGATTACAGGTATGAGTCACCAGGCCCAGCTCGATTCTGACCTTTATATTTTGAACTCACACTGGGAAATGGAGGAGGCAGCTTAAATGGAAAGAAAGGAAGCAGTGTGACTAGAAATGGAAAATAAACATTGGAATTCATAGGCAGATTGGGGAAAGTTTGAGACTGTTTCAGTTCAATTGTATTTTTTCTTTAAAGAAACCTGCTTAGGTAGTAGATTAAAAAAGAGATGGCAGAATATAAGAGGGATATTAGTTGCTTTTCTGTTGCTGTGCTAAAGCACCATTACCAAGGCAACTTATAGAAGGAAGAGTTTATGTGGCTTACAGTTTCAGAGAAATAAGAATTCAGTGTGCGGAGGCATTGTGGCAGCAGTGGCTGGAGCAGAAAGCTGCGTGCTCACATCTTCAAGCAGGTACAGAAAAGAGAGAGAGTGAAACTGGAATTGGAAAAGGCTAAACCCCACCCATAAAGATGTGTTTCCTCCAACAAGACCATATCTCATAAACCTCCAAAACCAGAGCCAACAGCTGGGGTCAAAGTGTATAAATACTTGGAGATATGGGAAATATTCTCATTCAAACTACCATAAGAGGTAAACAAACTTTTAAGTGTTAATGTTCAGGGAGACAGTGGATCTTGCCTGGAGATCATTTGAATTTAACATGGAATCTTGCACCACTTTGCCCTTATGAGTTCTTTGTATATCCTTCTCTCTTTCCTTCCCAGTTAAATATTCCCCTTTTCCCAATTTCCCCCTTGGAAACATCCATCTCCAACTATACTCCTCTCTTAGACTTTTTCTTTCCCTTTACCCCTGAGGTTCCTTTCCATTTTACTGACTCCTGCTGCTACATCAAGATATATAATCACATACAAGGATCTGGTGATAAGATCCACAAATGAGAAAGAACATACAACATTTGTTTTTCTGAGTCTGTATTACTTCACTTAGTCCAGCAGTTTCTAATTCCATCTATTTCCCTATAGGTATCACGATTAGGGTTGCTTCAAATAGGATATAAAATAGTATTAATTCTGTTGCGGTAAATGTTATGATGATTTCCTCTTTCTTTACTGCTCAGTAGAACTCCATTGTGTTAAATGTACCATATTTTCATTAACCAGAGAAAAATGTATTAGTTCAAAAGCCTACTGAAAAATCCCTACATGTATCCTATCCCTAGACAAACAAAATTTCTTACTGTAGGATAAATGTATATCCTTACGGACTGCAGAGATGGCTCAGCAGTTAAGAACACTGACTGTTCTTGCAGAAGACCTGGGTTTGATTCCCAGCACCCACATGGCAGCTAACAACTGTCCATAACTCCAGTTATAGGGGATCCAACAGCATCTTCTGTCCTCTGCAGGCATTGCACAACATGGGTGCACTTACCTGCATGCAGGCCTAACACTCATACACATAAAATAAAAATAATAAATAAAAGATTTTAAATGTATATCCTTATATTTACAGACAAATATGCCAGTCACCACCCATCAAAGAAGCTTGTTTTTGTAAATGATGGAGAATATTATAGAACTGTACAATTGATCACACACAAAGAATAAGTGTCTGTGAGATGCCCAGCCCTAAGTGACACATCTACAATGGAACTTCTATACGTAAGGCTCAGGGACCATAGTGGAACAGGGGGGTAGAGAGAATATTAATTCATCTCTCAACTCTCTCCAGTGAAGCTTCTTCATGAAACAGAGAGCTATAAACACAGAAGGCCACAACTAGCCAAAATATAGAGTATATGATATTGCAAAGTGTTTGGCACTGGATAGGACTCATTAAACCTCATCCCCACCCAGGGCTCAGGGACCATTGCAGAGGAGGAGGGCAGAAAGATGGCAAGAGCCAGGGATGGTGCATGACCATAAGGAAACAGAGTCCTCCAGGATCCCGGGAACTTGTTCATAAAAACTTACAACAATGGTGACAGCATACATAAGACCCATGAAAACTCAATGAGATAAAAATCAGCAGATAGCTGGGGAAATGGGCGAGAGACCACAATTTTGGCGAGAAACCATTGCCAGCTGATCACTGCTGGGTAAGGGAGAATTGATCTTCTTCAAGGGAGCGATGCTAGAGAGGCAAAACAGGCTCCAGTGGATGAACTCACACTGAGGGACAGCTGAGTACACAAACTTGATTCGATAGGCCTTAACATATATGACAGAATTCATGAAATCCTGTGGGTGGGCTATGGGAGTGCAGAAAAGGATGGAGTCCAAATATGATTAAGATTTCTTGCATGAAGTACGCAAAAATTCAATAAAAATATACATTAAAAATGGAATACGGACAAATGGAATTCACTAGAAGCATCATGAATCTGCTCAGAGCAAGTGCTATCAACTAAATTAATTTTATATCTTCTTAAAATATATTTTGAGGCTTTATGCAAAAATTTTCATGGATACAATGTGGACATAGGAATACTTGAGAAATGCATGCATGGCCTTCCTGAGAAGGTACAGGTAACCCCATCTCTGGCTTTACCTCACCTGACATTTCATCAGAAAGTTGCACCTTATATGAAGATAGGCATGGCACAATTAGCACACCTAGACACAACAGAACTAGGACAGAGGTTAACATATTGATTGACAAAACTGGAATGTTATGGGAACACAGTAGATGGAAATCATGGTAAAATGATATCTAACTAAAGTAACAAAAACACCCTATATTAAAACTTAGAAAAATCAACCATACAGAACAGAAAGAAATTAATTTTGGGCCCCAAACTATCAAATCACTGCTTTAGAGTAAGTTCGTGTGACAGAGAGGCCAAAAGTATTAGCTTTTTATTTACATTTTGCTCATTCTTTCAATGCCTGTATTTAGGGATTTTTCTTTAAAAGGAAGCAATACTCATGACAGCACACACTTGTGCTGGCTTAGCAGGAATCATGCTGATTCAGGTACCCAGACTGTATCTGGGAAAGATGTTTGTAAAGGCTTTACAAATAAGGACATTTGTCCAAGTCTTGAAGTTCAACATTTGGAGCAAGGGTAGGCAATATTTAGTGTGTAGCTCAAAAATTCATCCCATCACTTGTTTTTGTATAGCTAGTGAGCTTATAATGCTTTTTATTTGTTTAAGTGCTTATGGGGGGAATAAAATAAAGGTTTTTATGATAATTGAGTTTTCAAATTCAAGTGCGTATAAATAAAGCTTTATCGGACTGCAGCTACCAGCTTATTTTTCATGATTCCCAAGCATTCGTTTTTGCACCAAAATATATTTGATGAACCCCTTTACTAAGAAACACTTATGTTTAAAAACTAATTTTAAAACCTTTTCTAATAGAACTTCAATCAAATTTGGTCACAAAATCACTTATCCATAAAAGTAACTGGATAAAAGAAATTTCATGAGTCCCATTTCTTAAAAAATTAAACCTTTGTTGGGTGTAATTATAATCATTTGAAATTGGAGAATATTGTAAGTGAAACAAACCCTACAGTTGTTTAAGAAAGTAATTTGAAATTTTGTTTTAAATTTTGAGTTCCATCCATTTAATGACCATTAATGTAACTACTAAATAGAAAAATGAAAATTCAAATTGTATTTTTAAGAGTTTAATCGATTTAAAGTATAAAATCAGTAAACTAAATACTGTATATAATAGGGAAAGATAAAAGTAAACGAACATTTTCCAACCACGTTTATAATTTTAACAAGTATAGTAATATAAAAGAATTATCCTGAATGAAAAAACTTTATCACTTCCATAGGTAAAATCAAAAAATAATGTTTAAATAGCTGATTTTATCCCTCCATGAAATATCACACTTAAAATACTACCCCGAGATCATTAGTTAACAGCTGTCCACCTCTAGGCAGTTTCCTGAACAGGTGGATTGACTGGGTTTCAGCATCAGGTAAAAGTCACATGAAAATTTATGTGGGACTGAGAGCTAAGATCCTCCGGAGAAGGCGTAGGCGTGCACGAGGGGGCTGAGCAGCAGAAACTACTGGGAGCTGTTAAATTCAGTGTTCCTTACATGGGCCGGTTTTCAAGTTGGGATCTAACTCTTATTTTTACAGTCATTGTCGACATGATATATATCTGAACTTCCTCATTATTTCACATTCGTTATTTAGCAAGCTGATTAACTGACACAAATTTCACTGAGAAAACTTCTTTGGAGGATCAATAAAAATAAGTAATCGCTTATCACATCATTTATCATGCTGAATGTTGTAGACTGTAGGAAATTAACCGATCAAACAATAGATACAAGACAAAAGGTTACATCCTTGGTCCTCTCCTACCTATTCTCATCCCTTGATGATCTCTTAAGTCCAAATCAATAAATCTATAGCCTGATTTGTACATCCAGCATAAACCTTCCTTAGGAATTCTAAAGACATACACATTCAACTGTCTAGTCAACATTGCTACCAAAATATGTGACAAATATCTCAAACTCAAAATTTCGAAAGTTAAAAATTCTTTCCCCTATCTCAGTAAACATCCCCATTTTTCTTCTGATTGTTCAGACTAAAGAAATACGTAGGTGTTGTCATTGACTTTTCTTTTTTTTTTCTTCTTGATCCCCTATTCAATTGGTTGGGAAATTCCAGTGGCTCCACCATCCAAATAAGAATTTAATGTGGAGTTGAAGAGATGACTCAGCAGTTAAGAGCACTGGCTGCTCTTGCAGAGGACCTGGATTCGGGTCCCAGCACCCACATGATGGCTAACAACTACCCATAACTCTAGTTCCAGGAAATATGATGCCCTCTTCCGGCCTCTACAAGCATTGTATGCACAGGTGCACTTACATACATGCAGTCAACACACTCATATGCATAAAATAAAAATAAATAAAAAATTTTAATAAAAGAACCTAATTGCTTCCCAACCTCCAATGTGACTCTCTGATGTGAGTCACCCTGAGTTTTTCCTGGATGACAGCAACTGTTCCAGCAGAAATCTCTCCTTTTCCTTGACTCTTCTGTATTTACTCACCAGCCACAAGTATCCTTTTGGAAACTGTCAGTCATATTATTCCTCTGTTCAACGCCTACAATTATTCCTTTCTTCAGTCAAGTTTAGACTCAGTCCTCACAATACCATTCAAGCTCCTTAAAAACCACTCACATTACTTGTCATTGTCTGTATCAGACTCATTTCTTCTGTAACAAACAGGTCTTCCCTTAGATTAATGGCTTAAAATAACAAAAGTATACTTTTCATGTAGAATGCTGTAGATAACTGATGTGGGTCTCAACACACTAAGGCACTGGCAAAGCTGATTCTGTGTTTTTTCAGCTTATAGACATTCCCTTCATTCCTTGGTCCATGGCTCCTTATGCAATCTACAGGTCAATATCGCATCTCTCTAATCTCTTCTTCCATTTTTAAGAAGTTTTGTGGTTGCATTGGCTCACCTACATAAACCACTATACTTTCCCCACTGTAAAGTTGACTAAGCTAAGCTTGGCAACCTTAGCTCCATATGCAGCCTTAGTTCCCTTCTGCCATATAATGTAATATATACATAGGGATTAAGGCTTGCTTCATTTAGGGGCTACAATAATCATTACTACTCTTTATTTTATTCTCACTTCCTCTAGATATACCACGAATATTCTAGGTACCCTACAATTTGGGCTGCAGTTCCAATATGTCACCTCCCACATTCATATATGAATATCTCTGTCACTTTCTTAAAGGTCTTCCCTTGACATTCTATCTTAGCTTACAATCTGTATGGCCTAAATTCTATGGTACTTATCACATTCTAATTCATATTTTTACTTTCAGCTGTTTGTTATTTGTCTACCATTTGTTATCTGACTGTTTTATTTGCTACATATCTCCAAATCTAAAATAGTGCTTATTACAGAACAGCACTTGATCAGTATCTTTGAAAGTGAATAGAGATTTTTTTTATTGCTAGAAACCTTCAATTATCCTGAAATAAAGTACAGTTGTGACATCATGAATATAAAGCTTGTGGCCACCCTGAAGCCAGTGAAGAACTTTCTGATTATTCTAGCCATGTGCTGCAAATTTCTATTGAAAATATAATTGTGCAGATTACAGGAGTTTAATTTATTAGATTCATCACCAGAGAAATTACTCAGCTTTGTAATTAAGTTGGGACATGTATGCACTTGCTTTTGTGTTGGACATAAATCACAGTCCACCAACTTAGCTGTGCAAGTCACTTTCTATTTTTCCTAACTCAAATTAATATCTGAACACAAGTTACCAAGGCACTGAAATAGTATATAAGCAAACATCAGTCTTCTCTAGAGAAATTTAAGGGGCTTTACAGAGTCAACATATTGCTGGGGTATGAGACAGACATCATTTAGTCCTTTACTTGGTCTGGCAGGTGTGATGGAGACCCCATCACGTGGATTCATACTTTGTCTTGCAGAGAAGGTCTACTGGAATCCAAGGATCTCTTAGAAACATGCTTCTGAACAAGAAACCCTCCTCTTGAAGGAACATAAATGTAATATTTTTGTTTTCTCTCCCTTCAGACACATAGAACTGAATCTTGCCTCTACCTATGGAACTGGCAAGAATATATAATCTTTTTTGTGACTTTATAGACATGCTATGTCTACAAAGCCCTTTGTCCTTAACTCATTTTCCTAAGTACACTGAATTTTTAAAATCAAGAAGTTTGAATTCTGAAAATGAAAAAAAACATAGACACCTGCATATTGTTTCTGTGTATCACTTTCATAGAGGTTTTTGTGGAATATGAACATAGATTTTTAATTTTTTTACATTTATTTTTATGTGTATGAGTATTTTGCTTCCGTACAGTAAGTGTAGCACATGTATGCAATATCCACAGAACAGAGAAGAAGGCATCAGAGCCTCTGGAACTGGAGTTAAGAACAGTGGTTAGCCCCTATGTGGGTGCTGAGAACCAAACCCAGATATTCATGAGCAGCCAGTACTCTTAACTGCTGAACGTTCTGTCCAGAACATCCTTTTTATTATTTTATTGCAACCAGACTAGTAGTTGTGAGGTGGAAATTCACTGTGCACACAGAGCATCTTTGCACCTCCTAATCAACTATATATGTATCTTCTTTGAAAAATGCATGTTGGTGTCTATTGTTTGATTTTTCAATGTATATTTTTATTGAATTTTGTGAAGTTCATACAAAACATCTTACCCATCTGTGCCTCCTCACAAACCCTCATTGGATTTCATGCATTCTGTCATACATGTTAAGGCCTATTGAGTGAAGTTTGTATAGTCAGTGGAAGTTCCACTGAAGTCTAGTCAGCCAATCTAGAGTCTTTCCATTAAAGAAGGTCAATTCTCCCTCACCCTGCAGTAATCAGCTGCCAGTAGTTTCTAAACTAAGGTTGGGGCTTGCTGCCCATTTCCACAGTTCTATGCCAGGTTTTGCCTGACTGAGTTTGTACGGGTCTTGTGCATGCTGACACCATTGTGTAAGTTCATATGAGCAAGTTCACAGAGGCCTGGAAGACTGGTTCCTTATGATCACGAACCAATCCTCATTCTTAAAACCTTTCTGCCTCCTCTTCCACAATGGTCCCTGAGCCATGGATGGGTGAGGTTTAATACAGGAGTCTTATGCAGGTACATAATGCTACGAAGGGAAATGGGGATAATTGGGTTATTCAATTGGGAAGGGAGGCAGGAAGCATTTGCAAGGAACCATGGGGGTAAAGAGGGAGAAGGAATTCAAGGCGGGGGGGGGATAGGAGACAGCTGTTATCAAGGGGGAAATGGAGAAAATGGGGTACTTTAACTGGGGAGGGAGGAGGGAGGTTAGACAGGGAGAGAGAGAAGAGAGATAAATAAGCCTAGGCGGCGTGAAAAAAACAGAGGGAAGCCTATTGAAAATACACATGCAATATCTGAACTTGAGTGCATGTATATAACATAAGGCTAGATAACAAGAAACAGTGCTAGACAGAAGAAACATCCCTCTGAGTTGTTGGTCAGGATAGTCCAAGAGACTCCCAAAATAACATGGCCTATTGCTACAGCCCTTGATTGCCTCCCAGAATCTTAAGGTAATAGCCTATTGCTTAAGACAGGACATACTTTGGACACAGGACTTCGCACAATGGATCTGGAACTGACCTGAAACTCTCCTCCCTAAAGATTAGCTCTCGTAGTTCTGGAGGATACTATGCAAACTGCTAAAGGAGAAAATCAATCAATGATCCAACCCCAACTTTAAAGTCTAATAATCACAACAATGGCTGACACAATAAACTATAGTGGTGCAGTAGTGGCACTTTTATCTTGGGAGTAATAACTGTCTAATTGGACTTAAAACTTGCTCAATGGGAGGGAGCTCATGTGCGGCACTGTAAACAAAGCCAAATGCACATGACTGGAGAGGTCACAGAACCTACAGAAAACCTCTGTCTTATCCCTAGATAAGTGTAATTTCTTACTATATGCCAAATATATTTCTTTTTATTTACAGACATGTATACCACTCACCACTCATTAAAGAAGCTTCTTTGTGCAACATGTGGAGAGTATTACAGGGTTCCACAAACTGGTTACACATAGAGAATAATGTATGAGAGATGTCCAGCCCTAAGTTACACATCTACAATAGAACCTCTACACCTAAGGCTCAGGGAACATAGCAGAACAGGGCACAGAGACCATGCTGATGCATCTCTCTATTGTTCATTTTTAAATGGACTTTAATATTTAGAATTTTAGGAACACAACAAAACAGGGGAAGTTACAGAGAGTTTTCCATATATACCACTCCCACAATTGCAGAGCATTTCCCACAATCAAAATCCTGCACCAGAGTGGTATATTTCCTTTCTCTTACAATTGGTGAGCCTGCATTGGTGCAGCCTTATCACCTAAAGTCTATGATTTTCAGTAGGGCTCTCTTTTGGCATTATGCAGTCTATGAATTTTGAGAAAAGTTTAATGCCGTGCATTTAGTGCTTTATTAGGACAGCTTCATGGTCTCCAGATTAAATCATCCCGCAACTACTAGTAAGCATTGAAAATCTTATTTTCCTCCACTAATTTTCCCTTTTCAACATGTTGTATACTTAGAATCATACAGTATGTAGCCTTTTCAGATTGTCTTCTTTGAACCCATAATATGCATTTAGGTTCCCTACATGTCTTTTTATGACTCAGTAACTTACGTGTCTTAAAAATGTTTAACAATTATTTATTTATTACTACTAGTAAGCATTGAAAATCTTATTTTCCTCCACTAATTTTCCCTTTTCAACATGTTGTATACTTAGAATCATACAGTATGTAGCCTTTTCAGATTGTCTTCTTTGAACCCATAATATGCATTTAGGTTCCCTACATGTCTTTTTATGACTCAGTAACTTACGTGTCTTAAAAATGTTTAACAATTATTTATTTATTATTTATTATTTACCTGTTGAATCATTTCTCCAGCTCAGTAACATGTCTCTTAAAAAGTAAACTATTCCACTAAGCGTGGTGGTGCACACCTTTAATCCTAGCACTCAGGAGGCAGAGGCAGGTGGATCTCTGTGAGTTCAAGACCAGCCTGGTCTACATAGTGAGTTCCAGGACAGCTGGGGCTACAGGGAGACCCTGTCTCAAAAAGACCAAAAAAAAAAAAAGTAAACTATTCCTTTTTCTAAATGAACCTCAATTTATTTACCCATTAAGTTACTCATAGACATTTTGAGTGCTTCTAATTCTGGGCAATTGAGAATAAAGTTCCAACATATTCATATACCAGGCTTTATGAGGACATTAATGTTCAACTCATTTGAATATATACCAAGTATGACAATTTCTGGATTACAAGGCAATCACGTGTTAACTTTTGCAAGAAGAAACTGACAAACTGTCTTCCACAATGTTGAAACTTTGTGCTCCTACCACATCCCTGTCAGTATTTGATATTGTTAGTTTCCACTGTGAGGCATTCTGATAGGTGTGTAATGGTATCTCATACTTTAAAATTCCCTAATAATCTATTATGTTGAATATAATTTCATATGCCTATTTTCAATCAGTATGCATATGTATACATATATATGTGTGTGTGTTTATTTTTTTCAAGAGACTATGTTATAGCTTTTGTTCATTTTTAATTGTGTTATCCATTTTCTTGTTTTGGAATTTTAAAAGTTCTTTGTGGTGCACACCTTTAATCCCAGCACTTGGGAGGCAGAGGCGGGCAGATCTCTGTGAGTTCAAGGCCAGCCTGGTCTACATAGTGAGTTCCAGGACAGCTGGGGCTACAGGAAGACCCTGTCTCAAAAAGACCAAAAAAAAGTTCTTTGTAAATTTTGGAAAAGTTTTGGCTTATTTGCAAAAATTTTGGATAAATATTCACATACATGTTTTGTAAATATATGTATTTCTCCAAGTTTGTCTCCTCTCATCTCTTGATAGTAGAAATCTATCTTTTGTTAATGACAAGTTTTTGATTTTAACAAAGTCAAGTTAATTGGTTTTTCTTTCATGGTTCTGTGTCTTTTGATATTATTGCCAAGCCCAAAGTTCTTTAAGTTTTCTCCTCTGTTATCTTCTAGGAGTTTCACAGTTTTGCATTTTTACGTCAGTTTCAAGATTTATGCTGAGTTATTTTAGGGAGATTGTGTAAAGACTGTGCTCTCCTTCCCCTCCACCATTTGCAGTTGTCCCAGCTCCAGTCAAGTCTACCTTTTTTGCATTCTGTTGCCTTTGTTCCTTTTTCAAAGTTCAGGCATTAATGCATGTCTGTTTCTCAGCCTTCTTTTCTTCTATGTTGACTTGTTTGTTTTCTACTTTACCAATATCACACTCTCATGACTGATATAGCAAACTTTAAATGGGGTAATACAGTCTTCTAACTTTTTCTTCTTCAAATGTTGCCTAGTCTAGATCTTCACATTCTTCAGATCCAGTTTACTAAGATACATAAAATAACGTTCTGGGATTTTCACTGGGTTTTAAATAAAAATTTGCCTGTTTTTATTTCTATGTATGCTTTGCCTCCATGTGCGTATGTGCACCATATGCATGCCTGGTACCCAAGGAGGCCAGAAGACAGCATTAGATACCCTTCAACTGAAGTTACAAACAGTTGCGAGCTCTCATGTGGGTACTGTGAACCAAACACAGGTCTTCTGCAAGAGCAGCCAATGCTTTTAGCTGCTGATGCATGGCTCCAGCCCCATCATTGGGTTCCCCCCCTCCATCATTGGGTTTTTGAATCTATTAAAGAAGTTGAAATAACTGACATTTTGATGATATTGAGTCTTTCTATTCATAAACATAGAATTACTCTCCATTAATTTAGGTGGTTTTTTTTTAACTTGTTTTGATAGTTTCATATTTTCTTCATTTAGAGCTTATATAGATTAGACATAATTATTTCACTTTGGGTGGTAATAAATTATGTGATTTATTTTTCAATTAAAAATTCCTTTTGGTCATTGCTGGCATCTAAGAAGACAATTCATTTTTGTCTTTTCATCTTATATCCTGTATCATACTCCAATCATGTATTAGTTCCAGGACTGATTTTTGTCAGTTCTTTGGAATTTTGTACTTAGACAACCATACTTTTGTAAAGAAAGTTTTATTTCTTACTCCCAAATGTTTTGATCTTGCTACTCTTTCTAGTTTATTACATCAGTTATAACTTCTGAATATAATGTGATGTTGAAAAGGGGTTGTGGAAGAGCCACTGTTATCTTATTCTTGGTTTTAGCAGAGGTGCTTCTGTCTTCTTACCATCCCTCCTCTCTTAGTATCCCCATTATGTATAAGTTGCATCTTTTTAGTCATCCCATACCTCTTAGATATTATTTTATGTCTTTTTTACCACTTTTTTCCCTTTTTTTCTCAGATTTTAAGATTTCTATTGGGATGAGGGATTGCTTATGTCCTGTCTATTAATAGCAATAATTATCATTCCTTAATTATGTCCTGTCTTGTTGAAGGTTTCTTCATGGGTCCAGCCCAAGAGGGACTGCAGGGAATGAGGGTTCTGGCTGAGGTGGGGGTGAGTGGTGTGGAGTCAACACACAGACACTGGGAGTCAGGTGGAAGCAGGCACTAGATGAGGTGCTGCAGACTCGTTTATTGCTGGAAAGGGAAGGCCTTACATATCTCTCCCCCTGCCCCCAGTGTCCCATAAGCTGGTGTGTCACTCCCTGATAGATCCCCTCATCCAGGCTGCTCACATCATCAGTCTCTAGGTCCGGGGGCAGATTAGGTTGGCTCTTTTGAGGAAGTGTGAGCTATGCTCTCAAGGCGGAAGCTGTGTTCTCTAGTGCGGCCTGTGCTTAGCCCTGGCACTTCCTCTCCTACATATCCATCCCTTTTTATTATAGAAAGGTCAGTGGGAGCTGAGGTTCTTTGCCTTGGTATAGTTGACCCCACCTCAGAGGGTGGCCAGCTTGATGGACTGTCGGGATCTTACCCGTCATTGACTACCAGTGCTCGAAGGCTGTGACCTTTGGCATGACCATGTGAGGGAGGAGGAGGGCAAGAACTTACATAGCTGCTTCTCAGGTGTCAGCAAGCCAGACCTGCCAGATTTCGGTGCGGGGGGGGGGAGGCATTGAAGTCTGGATCCTTGAGCATCTTGAGAATCTGATACACTGAGTAATTTACTTGGTTTTGTCTGCAGAAGTGTAGACCAAGGCATTTTATGAGCAAGAAAAGAGTTAAGACTATGATACCCAAGAGTAAATAAGTAATGATCCATGAAGGGTTAAACAAAGCTTTTAAGTTCGACCAAAGTTTGTTGAGGAATCCAGAGTTTCTATCTAATATCTGAGCCTATGTATAATTTAGGGAGATGATCTGGTCAGTGAGCAAGGTGGAGTAGTTGAGAAACTTTTGGCTCCGGTGGCCATGGATGCACTGTGAGAGTTCCATCCTGGCCCTAGTGAGGTTATCTACTTTGTAAGGTGTGAGACACAGGGCTTTGCATCGTGAGTCACAGGCCATTAGCGTAGTCTGTTTGACGACCGCCATCTCTTCCCCGAGGAGGTCTACCTGTTGTTGGATGACAGAAATGGCCTGGAAGAGGTGTTGATTAATAAGAGATTGAGTGTGTAAGGCCACAGAGGTTTTGGATACAACCTCATGGAGTGTTTCCCCAGTAGTGGAAGGTTGAGTGATAGCAACAGCAGCAGTGGCAGCAGCCCCTAAGGAAAGGATAATGGCAGTGACAATTGCCGCAGTAACACCAAAATCTCTCTTGACCCAGGGGAAGGGCTGGATAGCTGTCTGTTCCATAAGGGTGACAGCATGGAAATGAGTGGCATTAGGAATGGGAATCCAGATTGCTGAGGGTTCTCACACAAAGAGAACAAGAGATGCAGGGAAAATCCAGCATGCCGAGAGAGTACAGTTAATGAGGGAGCAGTTAAGGGTATCCCCCAGGTCATTCGAGAAATTAGCAAGGAGCAGAGCAAATGGTGGTCGAACACAAACAGGAGAAGAGATCGAATGGGAGATGTTAACAAAGACATCATTAGGTGTCCAAGTTGGGTCTGTGACACCCGAGGAACCCATCTCTGAGTTATCGCCCGTATATGTACCATTAAAGATGGCTCCTCCTAATACAAAGAAGAGAGGACGGTAATCCAGACAAGCCACTGGCCCACAGAGCTCCCAGGCCCCCCTGACAGTGTCTTTACACCTGGGGTCAGGGTAGACATAGGAGTAAGGTTTTGTAGAGGCAAGGTGTCTCCAGGTTGCCAGGAAGGAAGCCTGTGGGCATCCATCATAATCCATAGTAAAGAGGAGCTAACTTCCAGGAGTGAGCGGGAGGCAGTGTTCCCATGGAATAGAAAAATGCAATGTGGTGGGAAGTTTATGGGTAGGTGGGCACCGGGTCCATGGAGGACACCTGACCCTTGGGAGAGAGGGGTGGTGGCCCCAGGGGGCACAAAGGACACTGCAGTCTCAGAAGTGTCTTTTACTAAGGGAGACCAGGTTTTGAGGCCCCATAAAAAGGGAGTGACAGTGAGAGACATTAGGGGAGGAGGGGTTAAGGACTGAGCTGAAGCAGAGCTATCCTGCAAGGGACCATGTGCCATTTATGGGAATGGATGCATGAATCAATTCCATGGTGGGGAGACCAAGGGATTCTTTAGTAGTAAAGAGAACCAGGAAAGCGGGTGACTGTTCATCTACAGGGATGATCAGAAGTGGTAAGGGGACCACTGCCCAGAGATCTGAGGCCTGGGGAGAAGCACAGCCAAAGGACAAAAGGGTGCCAAAGATAATGAAGCTGGAAAAGGATGTCATGGCTTATCAAACTCACAGTCAGGCCTGGTCTCCAGATGGGCTTCCATAGCTGGTTGGATGTCTCTCGATGGAAACCAGATGGATGGTGGTCATAGCATCCTGTGGAAAAATACAAGCATATCCCCATCCTCGTGTCAGGACAGGGGCTGGTTTCTACCACAGGGATGAAATAGGATCCCTCCATCTAACTAGTGGCAGAGGCATAGCCTGCAGTAAGAAGAACCAATGTTTGTATGCTGGACTGAGACTCCAGTCGTCAAACATGAGGAAATTAAGGTGGAACAAAGCCTCAGTAAGAACCAGGAGAGGATTACGTTTGGCCTCAGCCAAGGGGCTTTAGCCAGGAGGGAATTAAGTGTCCTGTTGGCCCTTTTGATAATGGCTTGACCTTGAGGGTTATAGGGAAAACCAAAGGTATGTTTGATTTCCCAGGAGGAAACGAATTTATTGAATTCTTGAGAGGAATAAGAGAGCCCATTATCAGTCTTAAGTGCCCAGGGTACACCCATGATTAACATAGTAGACTTTATAGCTTTAATGGCATGTATAGTCTTTTCCTCTGAGAGAGCTAAAACATAAGTAAGGGAGGCGCATGTGTCAACTATAACATAAATGAATCTCAGTTTCCCAAAAGGGGGGTAGTGAGTCATGTCCATTTGCCAAATGGCATTGGGTATCAAACCACAGGGATTCACTCCTCCCCTGTTAAGGGGACCAAGAGACATGAGCGGGGCACAGGTAGCACATGAGCGGACAAGGTGCTTGCATTGGACACAGGGATTTCTGGGAGGAGTTTATGAATACTCTGAGGGGACAGGTGGAATTGTTGATGTAAAGCTCTTTCTTGTTCTAACAGGCTAGACTGGACTGTCATGATCAGGGCACCTGTGGCAGCATTCCCCCGAGTTAGGATTCTGGGAAGGGCAGTGTGTGAGTGGATATGTGAGATGTACCATGGATGACTTCTATTTTCTAGGCATTCCTGTAGGTTTACCATAGTGAGGTGGAGTGGGGTGGAGGAGTTTTTAACATGAGAATATGTGATGACCTTAGTGACCTGAACAGCATAGGCACTATCAGAAAAGAGGTTTAGGGGTTCATCCTGGCACTCTGCTAAAGCTTTAAGTATAGCGAGAAGTTCTCCCAACTGGACAGAGCCAGGATTAGGGACGATGTGTGTGATATCCTTTTTTCCAGGACAATGTATCAGGACCCCAAAGTTGTTCTTATTAGCATCCGAAAAGTGAATGGTCACTTGGGGAATTGGGGAAGAAGAAAGTGTGCTATGGGGCTTAACTTCAAACAGCAATGTGAGAAGACCCTGAATTCTTTTGTCTTGGGGCAGGTGATTATCAATGGTGCCAGGGAAGCCTGACATCATGGTCTGAAAACTTATGGAATTGGCCCAGAGTGCCTGTAGGTTACGGAGGGGAAAGGGGAGCACAATAGCGTTGGGTTCTCTATTGAAGGTTTTTCTAGCTTGAGTGCGCAGTTTGACTGCCAAGTTAAAGGCCAGATCAAACTTGGAGGAAACCTGCTGGAGCTCCAGTATGAGAGATGGACCCAGATAAGTGGCCCAGTCTGCCAAAGGACACCAAGGAAGCCAGAAGAAGTCAAAGCACTAAAGCCTGTAGGGATTGTAAGGGCTCATATCTGTCGAGGGTTGTTGACGAGAGTAACCCAATGATCTTTTTTAATAAGGCAATGGCCGGGGGAGTTAAGTTAATCTTTGCTGAAGGGCAGGTGGGGCCCTCCAAGAGAGAAAATAGAGCCCTCAATTCCTCCAAGGGAATGGGCAAGAACAGTTTAAGCCAATTTATGGTGCCACAGAGTTGTTGAAAATCGGATAGTGTATAGACCAGCTTTGACAGCTAAAGGCAGGGGCCATAGGGTGTACACTGGCCAAAATGGTATGCTCCAAAAGGCATAAGGAGGCACCTCCTGTACCTTATCTTAGGTGATAGACAAGGCAAGGGATGATAGGCAAGAGAGTAAGTCTCTGGTTACCTTGCGGAGAAATTGTGGGTTAGGGTGGGACAACAGAATGTCATCCATATAGTGAATAAATTGTACACCATGAAGGATGGCTGAAGTGGCTCATGAGACAAAAAGCTGACAAATAGTAGGACTGTTTTTCATTCCCTGGGGAAGGACTTTTCATTGATATCTAAGGGCCGGCTTGTGGAAGTTTGGTTCCCAAACCGTAAAGGCAAAGTGATCACAATCTTGGGGGGCCAGAAGGATTGAGAAGAAGCAATCTTTAATATCAAGTGTTATGATATAATAAGAAGGAGGAATAGCACCAGGGTGGGGCAAGCTGGCATGTGTTGAGCCCATTTTTTCCACTTGGTCATTAATAGCGCATAAGTCCTGAAGCAATCTAAAATGGCCATTTTTCTTTTTTATAATGAATATTGGAGTATTTTATTTACTAGTTGATAGTTCCAAATGTCTGAGGTCCAGCTGTTCCTGTACCAAATTTTTGAGGCTAGACAATTTAGGTTCTATAATAGGCCATTGCTCCACCCAGATCACATCTGTCAAGAACCAGGTAAGCGTGATCGGCGTGGGAGACTCCTTAGGGGATGTCCCAGGGAGGGCAGTGGCCCTTAGATTTGGGGGTGCTGGTCAGGGCTCTGATTTCTCCCAGAGAGGCCAAGTTTATCATGGGCTATGAAATCATCATAAAAGGCCTGATCTTCTGTGGTAAGGACCACACCCATGACTTCCAGGACATCTAGACCCCACAAGTTGCGGGAGACGTTGGCCATTATGGAAGTGAATGTGCCCTTACTCCCATTTAAGTCCTTCCAGTCTACTGGGTGTACGACCAGCTTTGTGTCCTGGCAGCCCCCGACTCCCTTAATTAGAGGGCCAGGCCAATATTTCCAATGGGGAAACCAAAGAGTCTCCTCTCAGTGATGATGGTAGCATTGGCTCCCGTGTCCACTAGGCCCTTCACAGCAATCCCATCCAGAAATAAGGTCGTTGGGGGGAGTGATTAAGAATCGGAAGGGTCCATAAAATCTGTCTCGTTCCCCCTCTTACTTGCAGGGCTGAGGGGCACCCCAGGTGGAGGAGTTTAAAGGAGCCGAGTCTGATTGGGGCCGTGACCTACAATCTTTTGCCCAATGAAATCCCTTTTTGCATTTCAGGCCGCTGGTCTTGGGATGCGCTCCATTGTTCGGGCAGTCCCTGTGGAGGTGTCCTGTCCTTCCACAGTTCCAGCAGCCATCTTTTGAATAGGAGGGGGTGAGCCTTCCTTGTAATAAGAGCGCCTCTAAGGAGGCAGTAAGGGCCTCGATGGGCTCTGTCCTGGGGTCTAGGTCTCTTGTGGCGAGTAGCCATTTATGAATATCGTCATTGTGGACAGGCGTGATAGCATTGTGGGTAGGGGTATTTAGGCCCTCCCAAGTCAGTTGTTTGATAAGCATATCGCGATGGGTCCAGACTCCACCCTCCATTCCACTGCCCCGTTACACGGGTGAGGAAGTCCATGAAGGACTCCCCTGGTCGCTGAATCAAATTGCAGAAGAATGCCTATTGGTCACAGGGGGAGCAACATTTAAGGGTCTTGAAGGCCAGGTCACTAACTTGTTGGTAGTAAGCATGAAGGCCAATAGTGGACTGGGAAATGGGGTCAATATATTGTCCACGTCCTGTGAGCATATCCAGAGTAATATTAAGGCTGTATTGAAGGTTGAGACGTGCCTGATTTTCAGCCTGATCGTCTTAAGCTGAACATCAGCTCAGGAAGACTGAGGGCTCCAAAACCACCTTTAATAATTTATACCAATAGTAATGGGTCTGTAACTGCATGGCCCATTGGCAGAGAACTTGCTCAAAATATGGGGAATCGGGGCCTGATTCATTGGTGGCTTTGCAGATGAGTGCAAGGTCTGTGAGAGTTGTGGGCACCCATGGCTATTGTGCAGCATTTGGGCCGGCATTAACCAGAAAGGCAGACAATGGCTGGTGAGGGGCAGCAAGGGGTGGGCAGGCCATGGTGGGGGGTATGATGAGCAGGAGGTGCCTCAGAGCAGGTGGAACATAGTTCCTTCCAGGGGTACTGGGGTGGTGGTGTCTCTGATTAGTGTGGCTTTGAAAGCGGGGTCTGAGGTAGAGGCAAGGGGGCCCCTTCCTTGTCTAGATCAACCTCTGGGCTGTTCCCATATCAAGGTCAGCAGGGGTTGAAGTAATGGCAAGGTCTACACTGGCCTGATGCTGACAATGCTTATTGTGCGCTGAAATGACTTCTTCAGGGGAGGTGGACTTAAGGCTGGCAATGATGGCTAAAAGGATCAGGACAAATGAGGTAGGGGGAACGACTCCCAACCATACTTCCCTTTTTCGGGCCAAGAAAAGGACCCGCATCCAAAGGTCAGGATCCCACATATTCTTGGGAGAGACCCAAGGGGCCAAGTTAGTGGCTTCATCCCAGAAATTTTCAATATCTTTTGGTTTAACTTTCAGTCCCCGAGTTCTAAGGAGCAATTTAAGCACTGCCGTTTGTGGCTCCTTGCACTGTGGTGGTAAGTTGCCCATTGTGGGACGGTCCTGTGAAGGGAAACTTGCCACAAAAGTAAAAGGCAAGAGTGACTACTAAGAGGGCAAAAATGAAGCAAACAAGGACCATGAGCCACTTGGACATAAACCGCTCCAACATGAAGAGGTGTATGGGATCCAAATATCTTGTGTTTAGTGAGGGACTTCCGAAGGCCATGAAACCTTTGGCTGTATGATCGCACAGTGTCTCTGGGATAGGCAACAGGATGACCTGAAGCCTGGGCTCTGAGTTCAGGGTGGATCAGCCCTTATGTGAACCCACCGGGACAAGCCAAGGAGTAAAAGGTGTCGACGTGGGCTTTGGGACCACGCGGCAGTGTGCCTTCCTGATTTAACAACAAATATGACAAACAGGGTAGAGGGGACAGAGGAGGGGGCCACTCGCTCACCCTCAAGCAGCTGAAGGGACAGAAAAAAACCGGGGGTGTACTCACTGAACGAAGTTGGGGGTGTCGCCAACACCGGGTGGCTGGGAACCTTTTTTGGGCACCAGCTGCTGCAGATTTCTTCATGGGTCCAGCCCACAAGGGACTGCAGGGAATGAGGGTTCTGGCCAAGGTGGGGGTGAGCGGCACAGAGTCAACAAACAGACACCAGGAGTTGGATGGAAGCAGGCATTAGATGAGGTTCTGCAGACTCATTTATTGCTGGAAAGGGCAGGCCTCACATATCTCTCCCCCTGCCCCCAGTGTCCCATAAGCTGGTGTGTCGCTCCCTGATAGATCCCCTCATCCAGGCCGCTTACATCATCAGTCTCTAGGTCCGGGGGCAGATTAGGTTGGCTCTTTTGTGGAAGCGCAGGCTGTGCTCTCAAGGCGGAAGCTGTGTTTTCTAGTGTGGCCTGTGCTTAGGCCTGGCACTTCCTCTCCTACACTGTCTGTTAATGAACCCACCAAAACTATTCTCCCTTTAGGTTGCAATGACTTTTACCCCTAGAATTTCTTCATTTGTCTTTCTTAGAATTTCTAACTATATTACATATCAATTCTCCCAACTGCTTTATCCATTACAGCCTTCTCAATTGAGCCTATATGGAGCTAGTCATACAGTTTGATTGTGTCTTGGAGAGCTCATGCTTTGTAAGTTCATTTCCCAGTGGAACAGCGTTGACGTGGGGACCTTTAAAAGATAGTTAGGTCATGACAGCTCTGTTTTTATTAAATGGATTAGTTCCATTATTACAAGAATGGGTTAGCTGTCACTGAAGTGACATCATAAAAAGATGAGATTGCTCCTTATCTTTCCTTTCTCAAGCAAATGTTTTCTTGTCTATCTACCTTTCTTCATGGCATGGTATGACCAAAAAGAAGTCACTCTTCAGATACAGGCCCCTTGATCTTTGACTTCCAAGCTTTCAGAACTGCAAGAAACAAATAGGTTTTTTATAAATTATGCAGCTTGTGGTATTCTAGCAAAAAAATTAGGATGTCATGGTTGTTTGAAACTATTGACTTGAGATTTTCCACATTCATGCCAAACTGGAGTCTAGTTTTAATGCTTCCTTTGTGTCTGTTTTTCTTTTTTTTATTTTTTTAACTTTAAAAAATTTATTGACAATTTCATACATGCATATAAGGTATTTTGATCAAATCTACACCCACTCCCATCCCTCCAACTCCTCCCACATCTCCCCATCACTTTTTCCTGACAACTTCATGTGTTCTTTCTTTCTTTTTTTTAATGGGGCTTTTTGCTGCTATGACACTCTCCCCTCTGAAGAGGTAAACCTAAAATGTTTTAGGGACTAGATAAGAGCTCCCTAATAATTTTTGACATTTTTGGCATTTGGAACAAAGTATGTTACTAAGAGGCCCAAGGACATTTTGACTTTTAGCCAAGAAACTGGCTACTTTTCTTCAGGGTCTTTTTTATTCTAACTGCCTAGCCAATTCCTACCTCCTATTCTTATCACACCATCCTCTGAAGGGGTTACCCAAATTGCCAATTGGGATGCAGGGTACTCTGGCTTCTTCCATGCTGAACAGGGACACAAGTTGAGGCAATTGGGATACCCTTTCAGTGGGTATAGTATAATAAAGCTTGCAATGTTTTCTTGAAAATTGCACTAGATAGAAGGAACTATCATAAATGGCAGTTAGTGATGTGGTGGTAAGGTATAGGAGGTATTCTATATTGCTATGAAGTCAGAGTCTCTTAGGGAGTCTTTGTCCTGCATTGTGAACTTTACAACTGTTTCTCTTGTTTTCCCTCTAACTTAAGGTGGACAGGAAGACTAGAGTAGACTGAGTTTGAAATTGTCATTCTCCTACATGGAAGGCTGAGTGGGGTGTAATTGAATCTTTCCCTTGCTCCAAGTTGATTAGACAAGGCTTCCTTGGAAGGTGGCCTTAGGATACACACCATGCCTTGTTGAACTTCACAGGGCAGCAACTCTCCCTCAGCAGCAACATGAGAGAACTTGTCCTGATCTTCACTGTGGGAACCTAGATGCGATTCCAGAAATATAATTCTTAAAAGTCAGAGCCTCCTCACCCAAAGTCTGGGCTTCCTTGGAGCTTTTAGCTCTCAGACCTGTCAACACAGAGCCTGAAATCACTCATTGATTTAGTTTAGATTTTTCCCAGGCCTGTGCTAGTGGTTTCCACAGAGGTTTTTGCTTCAGTAAGCTGGTATTCACTTGTCTCTTCAGGTCAGTAGACAGCAATCTGCTGCCTGTCCTCATTCCTCTTGAGGGAGTCTGCTTGACTCTTTCTTTTCTTAGGATGGAATAAGGACTTCCAACATTCTTGCATGTTAGACCAGAAACCTGAAGTCAGTCCTTTGTCTATTCTTAAATTGGAGTTTCCAAGAGATTGTCTGTCTCACTCAGAATCGATTTAGGCAATTTGTATGTTTCTAGGAATAAAAATTCACTTTATGGAAGGAGTTGCTTTTCTTGTATTAGACAGAATATCAAAGTTTATGTCACTTACTTTTAGCGTCATACACTTTTGTTCAATACCTTCAAGCAATCTGTAGCTCTTCCGTTTTTTTCTTTTGAGTTCCTTTAGAAGGATATATTAAAATGTTATATCCCTTATTTATTCGTTTTTAAAATTTTCATTGCGGTTTTGTAGTTTTATGCAACAGTTCTTAATCAAATTTAGGCCCCCTCCCCCATCCATGCCCGCCATCTCCCCATTGGACTTCATGTATTCTGCCATACACATTAAGTCCCATTCAGTCAAGTATTTGTACCCAGTTGTCTTTCAGTATAAATTCATCCACCAGAGTCTAGTCAGTCCATCCAGAGACAATACGAAAGGCATACTCTCACTCACCCAGTAGCAGTCTCTAACAGTTCTCAGTCTAAGGCTGGCCTGCCACCCATTTGTCTCTTCCCCCGTGGGCCCTTCTTTAATTGAGTTGGCATGGGTCCTGTGTTCAATGCCACCATTGCCACAAGTTCACATGTTCAAGCTTCCAGTGGCCTGAAAGTCTCTGCTTCCCTGCATTCATGAACCAGCCCTGGCTCTTAACACTCTTTCTGCCCCCTCTTCTGCAATGGTCACTGGGCTCTGAGTGGATGAGGTTCCATACAGGGGTCCTATCCTACGTTCTTCAGTCTCTTATTCTTTTAAAACTTGGCCAGTTGTGGCTGCCTCTGTGCATTTCACTTTGTTGTATAAGGAAGCTTTACTGGTGAGACTTGAGGGAAGCAATAGTTTTCTCTCTACCCCTTGTTCCACTCTGGTTAATGACCCTTAGTTGTAGAAGCTGAATTGTAGATGTGTTACTTAGTACTGGACATCTCTTAGACGAATGTTCTCCGTGTCTGACCAGATGTGCAATTCTACAGTAGCCTCCATCTGTTGCAAAAAGAAGCTTCTTCAATGAGTATGGTATGCTCGTCTGTAAATATAAGGATTGATATTTAGAATATAGTAAGAAATTTAATTTGTCTAGTGATATGAAAGAAGTAGGGTTTTCGCTAGGATTTATGTCCTCTCCTGACGTGTATTTAGCTGATTTACAGCGCCACCCATGAGTTCACTCCCATTGAGAGGGCTTTAATTCCAATTAGAAAGCTGTTGATTGCCCCCCCCACCGCCAAGATAATAGTGCCACTACTGCACCAATAGAGGTAGTTTGCCTAATGGTTGTTATAGTTATTAGAGTTTAGGACTGGGTTGAACCATCGGTTGTTTTTCTCCCTTGATTGTTTGCATTTTATCATCTAGCTATGATAGCTAAATTTTGGGTAGAAGGTCTCCATGTCAGTTCCTGCTCCATTGCTCTAAGTCCTGTATTTGAAGCATGTTCTGTCTTCAGGGGTAGGGTCTTATCTTCTAGTTCTGGGAGATAACCAAGACGTTTGACAATAGCCTATGTTATTTTGGAAGTCTCCAGAACAACTCTCACCAACCATTCAAAGGGAGGTCTCTTCTGTCTAGCACTGTGTTCCTTGCCAAGCAGTTCCCAGATATACATATGCACTAACATTTAGACATCCATATCTGGGCATTTCTTAGAGAGTTTTGGGGGACATTGCATTTCCCTCTGGATTTCCTAAGCCCCCAAGATTCATTCACCTCTACTCTTGTTCCTCCCATCCTGCCTCCTTCTTCCCTTCCCAGTCTGAGTACCTCCATTATTCCCACCCTCTCCCCAATAACACCCACCTTAAAATTTAATGCTGGACTTTCTCCTTAAGTAAGTGAACATATGCATTCCAAACTTTTTTTTAAATCCTGTTTTTTGTACAATCTTCTCTACTCTGTGATTAGTTTTACCCCATCAGCAGAATGACAGAGGACCACAATGCATGGTTTGCTATTAAAGAAATGATTTTCACCATGATCGCCACCTGTCTCTCTTTCCTTCCTGTCTCAGAGAGGATTAACACACCAAGATTTCATTTGTAGTAGGTCTACCCTAACCCACCTGCTTACAATTCTCAGCACACTAAGAATGGTTGCCCCAGTGCTTTTCTAAGTATTTCACTTCTTAAAGCTGGCATGCCTGCCAAGTAGTAAAAGTGATGATTCCTCATAAACACCTCTTCATGTGCATGCAATAATAAGTTACAAATGCAGTGGTAGTACAATATGAAGAAGTTCTCATAAACACTCTTCATGTGCATGCAATAATGAGTTACAAATGCAGTGGTAGTACAATATGAAGTTCTCATAAACACTCTTCATGTGCATGCAATAATAAGTTACAAATGCAGTGGTAGTACAATATGAAGAAGTTCTCATAAACACTCTTCATGTGCATGCAATAATAAGTTACAAATGCAGTGGTAGTACAATATGAAGAAGTTCTCATAAACACTCTTCATGTGCATGCAATAATAAGTTACAAATGCAGTGGTAGTACAATATGAAGTTCTCATAAACACTCTTCATGTGCATGCAATAATGAGTTACAAATGCAGTGGTAGTACAATATGAAGTTCTCATAAACACTCTTCATGTGCATGCAATAATGAGTTACAAATGCAGTGGTAGTACAATATGAAGAAGTTCTCATAAACACTCTTCATGTGCATGCAATAATAAGTTACAAATGCAGTGGTAGTACAGTAATAAGCAGAGCACAGATGCAGGTCAATCACCCAGTTCAGAATTTGAAGAAGTGTTTCACATTTCCTACTCATTCTTACAAACAAAGTCATGAAAATATGTTTGCTTTGTTTTGTTTTGAGACAGGGTCTCCCTGTAGCCCCAGCTGGCCTGGAACTCACAATGTAGACCAGGCTGGCCTGGATCTCACAGAACTCATTCAACCTCTGCCCAAGTGCTGGGAATTAAAGGCATGCACCACCATGCCCAGCATGAAAGTGTTTTTAAAGACAACATAACAATATTGTATAGACATCACTAGAAAAGATAAATAAGACAAGATGAAAAAGAGATGTCTTAGTTTCTTTTCATCTCTTCTTTTTTTTAAGTAACAATTATATATCTAATCTATTTGTAAAAGTATGGTATGCCGGGCATGGTGGCGCATGCCTTTAATTCCCAG
This sequence comes from Nannospalax galili, assembly GCF_000622305.1. Lineage (NCBI taxonomy): Eukaryota > Metazoa > Chordata > Mammalia > Rodentia > Spalacidae > Nannospalax > Nannospalax galili. The sequence goes on from NW_008358101.1 coordinate 7,806,256, forward strand.
CACTCGGGAGGCAGAGGCAGGCAGATCTCTGTGAGATCGAGGCCAGCCTGGTCTACGTAGTAAGTTCCAGGACAGCTGGGCTACAGGGAGACCCTGTATCAAAAAGACAAAAAATAAAATTAAATTAAAAAAATAAAATTATGGTATATAAAAATATAATTTATATTAGGTGTTTAGTATTAAAGGAAATGAGAATTATCTTAAGAAAGTAGTAAGTCCTACAATGACCCAAATAATTTAACATCAGAACATTTCTATACATGTTCTTAGAACAAGTCTCCTTCCTTTGCTTTTTGGGACATATGCTTAGACATCTGACTGTTGGGACTAGTTCTTCTGGGAATGTTGCCTCTGAAAACCCCCTCTAAGGCGTTTGGTTCTTGCATCCACCTTCTCCTAAGCTGATGATGACAACAGTCCTTTGGGGCTTCTGTTTAACATTTGGGGTTCTGAGAACCTCAATAACTTTAAAAAGAAAATCCCCAGGGAGCATACCCTTACCTTTAACAGAGCCTGTCTAGAACTGCTATCTTCTGTCAAAAAGAAGCCCCTCTCCTGCCTTGACATTTCATTACTGTTGTTGAAGCAATATGGTAGGATGGAATAAATCAAGACAAAGCATGCTAATAAATAATTTTTTAAATACTGTAATAATGGAACTATTACTGAACTGCTGTTTAAATGATTCTCATATCAAAGACAAAAGTTATGGCAGTTAACTCTAAGGCATAATAACTTTCTCTTTCTTCAGAAAAAGGAGCATACTTAAGCTGTCATTATTTGCTAAAGACCATTTCCCTAAAAATGGGAGGAACGCTGCATTTTCTATCTGTAATTATGCTATTTCCCCAAAACACTTCTCCAAAGATTTAAGTAGCAGTATTCCATCTGGACAACCAGCTATCTCGGATTCATTATTTCTGCTAATTATTATGGTTTAGGCCTTCCAGATATAATTTAGGGATTCCATAAAACTTTTTTTCTAATGATAAATTAACTATGAATATTTTTGTTCATTATATGTTTCTAAATCATGCCATCCTTGTCTTTTACAATTACTTGAAGAAATACATTACTAAAAATAAAGATCTTAATTTAAGAAATCAACATAAATGATGTATGCAATAATAAGTGATATAGTTTATACTATTCTACCCATACTTACGATGATGGCTCAGTGGCATGTGCCTTTACTCCCAGCTACTGTGAGACAAGAAGATAACGAACTCAAGGGCAGCCTAGGCAACATGGTTTGAATCTTTCTCAAAAAAATGGGAGGAGGTCTCCATTGTTGCCTTGACCTGAAGGTCACTGGTTAATTATTCAATATATATAATGAAAAAAGATACAACATCCTTGAGTCCATCATGCCAGTCTCCTCTCCTTTCTACAGATGGGATTGTATCTATATCTTGTATTTGCATCAAGTACAGATCTGTGTTTATATTTCACATTGATGAGTGGAGAAATGAGGGTTGTGGAAGACTAACTTTCTAAAAAATTTGTTATCAGTATCTACACATTTTTTATGTTTACAGAGTGAAGATACACTATACTGATGTAGAACATTTCCAGTCCTGAATCCACAGAACCCTTTATTTTTTTCTGTTCCTGTACAAAAATGCCCATGTTGGTGCAGACTGAGAGCACCAGACACCTACGATATGTAAATTCAGTTATGTTTGGCTAGAATCCTTGTCTGTGTCTCCAGTCATATCTGTATCCCATTCCCACAGCTCTCTCCTCATTAATTAATCTCCAGAGATTGTCTTTATCTCCTCTTTAAGCCAACAGGGACTTTCTCAGCCTCTCCCCTTCCCCTCGGCAGGCAGTAAACACCTGCTTTTCTTCCATTTTGAGACATCACAGAGGATCACAACATCAAATCAGACTCACGTAGACTGAGATCTTATTTTTTATAAAGGTTACTAATAATGTCAAGTATCTGCGTGGTGGAGATGCAAAGAGGAATTCGGGTTCTGGTGGTACAAGCTGAACAGTGACGCTCCCTCTGTTCAATGCTTCATTCCTGAAACATGGAGCTTTAGCCCTATCTCTCATTTCTCCCAGTCTTTCATACAAACCACTCTCCCTTCAGTGTGATGCTGTCTTGTCATTTGTGCAAATTCAATTTAGATGCTCCTTCTTTTATTAATCTTTCCCTGCATCCCTGACTGGACAGACATACTCAGTTGATGTTTCGGGGTAACCTGTGCTTGGCTACACCACAGCACTTTTCTCCTTGCCTGAAAAGTGGTTTCCAGCATCCTGCCAGGACCACAGACACCTTTAACTAGAAACTCCTTTATTTCTGTCTATGCAGCTGCAAAAAAAGTGTTGTTTAATCACTATCAATTAAAAACAAAAATATTGGGGCTGGAGAGATGACACAGTGGTTAAGAGTAATGACTGCTCTTGCAGAGGACCAGGGTTTAATTCTCAGAACCCATATGGTACCTAACAACCATCCATAACTCCAGGTCCAGGAGATCCATCTCCCTCTTCTGACCTCTGCAGGCACCACACAACATGGGTGCTCTTACATACATGCAGGCAATTCACTCATACATAAAATTAAAGAAATAAAATATTTAAAAATAAATTTAAAAAAATATTAGGCTTCTCTGCCTGTTGATAAACTATAGGTCTAGAGGGGAAAAGCAACTTGGGAAGATGTGGTGGCCATGCACTGTAACTGCATCTGTGATCAAAGCAGAAGGCTGCAGTAGCACCAGGGAAACCACTAAATCTGTCCTGGGTATTCAAGGAGAATTTCATTAAGGCAGAGGAGAAATAAAGCTTCACTACGACAAGAAAACTGATTTCTTTTTCGCTATCCAGACATGAGGAAGGTGTGTGGGGCAGAAAGAACATTACATCTGAAGTCACGATTATCATCCTTCACATCTTAAATAGAATGATGAAAATTAGGCACCTCGTGATAAATTATTCAAGGTTTATGCTTTTGTTTAGTTATGGAAAGCAGCTGGTATTTCAGTAGTTACAAAGCAAGGGAATTTGTCCTAATGTTTGTATTATTAGATGAAAAGTATTTTTAAAATCATTACATAACTGGAGGACAGATTTTTTTGGTTGATCATTATGCAATGGTTATTACAGATGTACTGTGAATTATTGATTTAGCAAGCAATTGAGCTTTAAAATTGCTAAAACTAAATTTATAAGCATTTTATTTATCTGTTATTCCTGCATTTGAGTATATAAACCACTTATTTATATTAGGAAAAAGCCAAATATTTTTATTAATCCCATGTTTCAATAACAAGTAGAAGTTCTCTGAAGTTCATTGTGACCTCAGAAACTTAAGGCAAAAATTTCACTAAACAGATTGGAAAGATAGTTCTGTAAAAAGAAATCAATGACTACAAGCTGAGTTTTAAGGGTAAGTACTGTATCACAGTAGCTGATACAGATATCAAAATCTTTTGAAGTTATATGTAGTGAGCAATATTTGCAACAAAAACTCATTCTGCAGTGGCTGTTGACATTATCATTATGATTTAATGCCTGTCCTCATCTCTGACAAAGTTTTGAGAATAAATGGGTTGAGGAGGCATGGCAGACATCTAGAGATTATGAAAGTTTCCTGTGCTCTTATGTATTTACTCAGAAAGTTGTCTGCAAGTTCTTAGGTCTCAGGCGGAAAACAGCATGGGAACACCAGAATATTTACAGACTAGGGAGGCCAAACTTTGCCCACGGGGGAGTCTACATTCTGCTCCCTTGGAAAAAACAGACAACAAAATTATGCAATGGAAATTCTGTAGAAGGGACAGAAAAGGGATTAATAGAATAGTGCTTTCTAACTTGAGATGGTTTTGGACACATACATACACACACACACACACACACACACACCTGCAGCAGATGCCTAGGACACTTTTAATATTACAAGTGGAGAGTGGTGGATCATGCATGGCTTGGGCTAATACTAACCATCTTATAATGTATAGTACTTTTCCACAGCAAAGAATTATCCAGCACAAAATGTCAATAGCACCAAGGTCATGAAACTCTTCACCAGATTGTTATTGATCACAGACTTTTTTTAAACACTGAGAAGCAAAAGAAATAAGGGTATTATGGTTTCAACATGAAATGTCCCCCACAAGTTCATATGTTGTGAACATTTGTAGTTCCCAGCTGGTGGTACTGTTCTTAAGAGACGATGGAACCTTGGGACATGGCAAACTGATCTGCTAGCAAAACTGATCTGCTGGAGGTAGGCCTTCAAGACTATATCTGCCTCTGTTTCTAGTCTGACCTTTATGCTCCTTGACCTGAGGACACTCAAGGAGCTTCCTCCACACACTCCTTTCACCATGAATTATGCCATACCTTCCCATCAGGATATCCTGATGTCCTCTGAAATCATAAGCCAAAATGAACCTCTCTTCCTTTAAGTTGTGTCTTTCAGGAATTTTGTCACAGAGACAAGAGAAGTAACTAACACAATGAGTAAGAAATGATTTGGCATTCCAAATGTTAGATTACAGATGTAAATAGTTTTAGAATGTATACAAAATGAAAACTGTATGTGACATATGCAAAATATTTTAAAGGAAAAACTAAAAGTGTTCTGTAATTCTGCTATCCAGAGGTAACCACTATTAAATGTTTAAATTTATTCACAGTGATTTTGTGAAAGCAGATTGGAAGGGCACTATTAGTCAGATGCGTTGGAGGAAAGTATGCTATCAAGGCTAATTGGGAGAAATAACACTTAAGACGTGAACAGGTTAATGAGAACTTGTGAAGAGACAAGGAGAAAGGAGCCTTTGCATGAACTGAGCAAATTGTAGCGACTGAAACCCGCTTATGCTTCTTCCTATGGTTCTAGCAATGTGGTTAGTGTCTGATAACAATGTTTAATTAGACAATAGAAACAAGCTAATTATACATTTGCAATTGAAATAAACAATAGAAGTAGACAACTCCTTACCATGGAGAAGAGTCTATCAGAGTATGAAACCTTAAGGAAAGATTTTATGTTATATGGAAATTGTTTTAACAATACCTGCATGAAAGAAAAAGTTGAGATGTGATATGTATTCATTTCTTTGAGTGGTTTATTTCAACCAATTCCAGTTATACTAGCAATTAACAATTCATACATTTTCAGCTGTTTCATTACTGCCGTTGATGCTCAGAAGATTTTTTTTTTTTAAGTGGGAAAAAGAATGATGCTGTTCTTCATGGTCTGTGTCAACTGGTTCAGAATTAGAACAATTAGAACAGTCACCACAGCATAACTTTCTATAACCTAAATCAACTAAACAGTATCAGGATAGCATAAGAGGTTAATAATATTATGTATGTAAACCAACATGTTATAATTATGTCATTTAAAAGTTTGGAGTTGTAAAGCATAGCGTTTCAGCAGCACTTTTTATTCGGTGCATATCATGAACATTTTCTCATTTCATTAGTCTTTTAGACAAGATTTTATCATCTCCTTTCCTATACAGAATTCATCAAATATCTCTACTGTAATTTACTTAACTAATCTCTGTTGTTGAACATATTAGGTAGCTTATAATTCTCCTCTTATAAAATAACCCCATACCAAGTA
>NW_008358101.1:7811900-7844882 GCF_000622305.1 Nannospalax galili
GAGAGAGAGAGATCACATACATTTGTGGAGGCCAGAGGACAATTTGTGAATGTTGCTTCTCCTTCTACTATGTGCATTCTGGAGACTGAACTCACTTAGTGAAGTTTGGCTGCAAGAGCCTTTGTCCGCTAAGTCATCTTGTCAACTTTAAATAATATATATTTTAAAATAACTGTTGGATGGAAAAAAAATAGTACATTCTTTTTCAAACAATACATTAATGGTTTTATTGAAGCATAATATAAGTCACTAATTTGGGGGGCATAAGTCAATGATTCTTAGTAATTTTACAGATAAATTATAACTATCACCATTGTCCAATTTAAGAACAATTTCATCATTATAAAAATGATTCTAACCATTTATAGTCATTGCCCATCCCCTACCTTCCCACTCCATCCTATTCTGCCCAGCTTCAAAAATTACTAATTAGTTTTCTGAATGTATAGATTTGCCTGATTGGGATGCTTTATATAAATGGAATTATACAACACACGTTCTTCCATGTCTGATTATTTTTTAGCAAGCACAATGCATCTGAAGTTCTTCTGTGTTGTAACATGAATCAAAACTTCAGTTCACACTAGATTTTTATAGTCACCCATTGTGAGCACACATATTTCTTCAGATAGTTGATAAAGTTCTGATATCTTATCATCCCATGTAGAAAATTGTTAATATCTCCTTATCCTAGTGTGTGATCACGTGCCTCTTACATACTAGGATATACAGCAAGGATTTTAATTCAATATTTAGATGAAATTTAGAGTCAAATAAAGTCTTTGTTTTACTTAGAATACCAACAATTTTTTTCTGGTGTTCCTTTTTTTTCTAGATGATTATGTCTAACATAATATGCTCATGGAAGATCTAATAATGATTGCTCAAAAATATATTTATTTGATTTACAACTATAATGTCACTTTGCAGGTGACTACCAAGGAGATTCTCTGGAGTAATACATTGAAAAACACAAATATATTTTTTAAAGAAGTTCTGATAAGCTATCAATCAAGAATACTTAACTGCAACCTTATTGGAGCACAGTTGACTAAAAATTCATAACCCAGAGTAGTGAAACAGTAGAATGGTCTAGGGTATATTCTAAGATGATTGAAGAGAGAGCTTTATAAACGTTAACTGTCAAATGCCTCTAAAACTAGAAATGAAGAGTACAGCAAACGTGAGTACGCTATGCATGAAGGTTGCTTCCTCTGAGCTCTGCACCTCTTGGAACAAAACAAACTTGATTCACCTAAGATTCTTGAGATCAAGAGATTACCCTGCATTATTTGGTAAACCAGTATGATCACAAAGATTCTTAGAAAAGAAAGAGAAGGTTGGAAGACTAAGGGAAGGTGTGACAATGGAAGTCAATACCAGAGTCATATAGAACCACAGGCCAAGGAGACATTAAGTCCCCTGGAGCCTGGGGAGGAACAGAAGCCTGATGACACCCTTGTATATAGCCAAATTCAGTGCATGTCGGGTTTCTGACCTTCAGAACTAACTATAAGGAAAAATATGTATATGCACATATATTTTGGCTTAAGTCACCAAGCTTTTAGTAATTTCTCACAACAGCAATAGGAAACAAATGCACGAGGAGGAAGCACGAGGAGGCTAGCCTATTTCAGGAAGGAGCTTTAAGGGAAATGAGAGTTCTAGGCACTGTTGAGCTAAGCTCTAGAAGTTACTTGTTCAGAGACCAGGGCCTGCCTTGTTCTCAAATGCTCCAGATACAGAACATCCTATACTGTTGGGTCTCCCTTCCCTTACCATATACATTACCTCACAATAATTAATTCCAGTTTGCCTTCCCAAAAGGGTTTATCTAAAGATAATCGACGTGTGGCCCTTGGTTCAGTAGGGATTTTTTTGTGTTCTATTTAAATGGGCATTTTAGACAGGTCTAGTTTTGCTTACTGCTTTTACCCCTCCCCAGCACTTTCATAAATGAGCAGCATCATACTTAAACTTTACTGTCTTCTGGAAGATGAGAGTTTATTAATGTTTACTATATGGAATAAGAAAAGCAAATGGGACTCAACATCTGGTTTCCACTTTCCCAGGCTTGTGATCTTTTATCTCCTGAGTCTCATGAGCCTTTCACTGCTTCCTGGAGGGAATGTTTCAGTTAGGAGGAAACTGCTTTATAACACCAATACTGTTGTCATCACTGTTGCCATCATCAGGGTCCTTGAAAATCACAGAGTTCTTAATACACACTCTGTGCTGCACATTTGGTTATAGATTACAGCAAAGTAGAAGGGCTAGAAAGATGGCTCTGGTTAAGAGCACTTCCTGCTCTTCCAGAGAACTGGAATTTGATTCCCAGCACCCATATCAGGCAGCTCACAACCACCTGTAACTCCAGGTTCAGGGAATCCAATGTCTTTCTGGCTTCCATGGGCACCTCCACACATGGGTGCATACACACACACACACACACACACACACACACACACACACAAACTAAACTAAACTAAAAAACTAATTAGAAATCAAGAAGAACTTGGAAGTTGAAAACTCTGTAAATGAGTTGTGGCCTCACAGACATACTGACATGGCAACAATTTTTGCAACTATGTTGTAACAGATAAAATCTGTAGATACGTGGTGGCGCACGCCTTTAATCCCAGCACTCGGGAGGCAGAGGCAGGCAGATCTCTGTGAGTTCAAGGCCAGCCTGGTCTACATAGTGAGTTCCAGAACAGCTGGAGATACAGGGAGACCCTGTCTCAGAAAAACAAAAAAAAAAAAATATCTGTAAATAGAGATATTGCTACTTCCTTAGCTAGGGTCCTAAGTAAAGTGTGATGATTTCAATTGTATTTATAGAGTTCACCTAATGAAATGAACAGTTATTTACTGTTCTCACTATTCTATGTGACTATACAGTTATACTCACAAGAAAATTTCAGAATAAAATTAATTTGCTAATAAACGAATAAAACTGACATATTTGTGGATTTTTTCTCCCATTAAATTGGCTCTACATTTCCTATAACTGATACTACTAATATACAGTGTTATATCATGAATTTAGATGTTATTTAACTCATTTGCTATCGGGGTGTCTATCTTCTCTATTAAATATCCAGACAATCTTTATGAAGCATGTTCCAAAACAAACAACAACAAAACAGACAGTGCCAACATATACAGCGTAAATACTTGTTCTAATTGTTTGGTTTGGTGAAGGAACCCAGAGTTGGTTTCCTCATAATCCTGACCCCTCTTCAAATCACCCTCAGTATCATCTTTTCAGGAGGCCTCATTACCACAAACCACTTTATTTGACATGACACTGTCTTCTCTTTCTTTTTCAACATTCCCTCTCTCTCCTTTCCATAATACAGGTTTTCAAACACACATTCTCTGGCACACTGTATTTTGACTGTTCATTCTCCATCTCACTTGTATAGATACGTACTTCCTGAGGGCATAATTTTTACATATTTTGATTACTTCTCTCTCCCAATCAATTACAAGCATTCGACAAATGTTTACTGAAGATTGTTATTAGTTATTGTGAAGTACAATATGTCTTGAGTTTTCAGTTCTCTAAGTTAATACATTAAATTAAAACTGAGTATTAGTCAAATCTCATTTGTATTACAAAGCATAGCTCTGACATCAAAAGGAGTAAGAGAGAGTTTATTCTGGAGCCAAATGAGAATAACCATGGTTCAGGAACATGAATTCCATTTATCTCTAATACCGTATTCCAACATGGTAACAATTTTGCAAAGTTTTTATAGTTACAGAACAAAAGAAAGACATAAATAATGGCACTTTTCAAATGCATTAGTGGGACTATCAGGTAGGTGGTTATAGCAAAGTGGGGAAGTCTCTGATATAAGACTTTAGATGCTTTCTGGTAACTTGTTAGACTTTGGGATGGTGGAAGCTAGTGGTCTGTTAGTCCATTCAAAAAAACTTACACATTAGTCACAAGGATGTTAGGTCAGACCCAGAGGTTGGCAATAAATAGCTATTAAAGGTATTAAAGATAGTCCAAGATAATGTGGTTCGGGATCTGCAACATTCCAACTATCCACAATCACAAAGGTTTTAATCATTCAGTCAGCCTTCTTGGGAGCTTCATTTCATACATTCAATGTCTTTCCTATGATTTACATGACAGTATAGAAGATATCTTGGTGATGGTTATTAGGATACTTTCCTTGTTCTCACAGAGATATCTACCCATAGCTAAGCTGCAGCCAGAGAAGTGGGGGGCAGTGAACATTGCAGGACCCCACAGCTCAGATGTCGCAAAATATGGAATTAACTTAATTTATATAAAGCACTCTGAATTCTCTTCATCTGAAAATTCTACACCTGTACAAACTTGGACCAGTGTTCAAGGTGGCAGGCAAGGGTGGAGCCAGGTGATATAGCTCTCAGGCTGGAATATCGGTCCCTTCTTCACTGGCACCCTTCATTTATGCAGAATCCAGCACACCTGCTGAGGAACCTCTTTCTTGATCATCACCTTCTTGAAGAAACGGATGAGTAAGAACTGGAGAAATATCTTAGCCATTAACAGCACTTGTCGCTCTTGCAGAGGAGCCAGGTTAATTTCCATTACTCACATGGCAGCTCACAGCTGACTATAATTCCAGTTGTAGGGGGATCGGGCACTTTCTTCTAGCCTCTACACACACAAACATACAGGCAAAAACATTCACACACATAAAATTAATATTTCATTAGAAAAGACTGTAACTCTAAAAATCAGTGTTCTTAATCAGAAGGGACAGTTACTCAATTCTGAAATGACTTGAGGTCTGCTGACTAGTATAGTAGAGCACTATGAACCTTGGTCAATGTCTCTCAAGCACATATAAACTCTTGAACTGAAACTTACCCGATGGAGTACACTGTCCTGCCTCCAAATCCAGGCTGAATGTGCCTAGTCAGGAAGGTTTCTCTCTCAGGAGCAGGACCTCTTTTGTTTTCATCCAATTAACAATTCAAACCGCAATATTTCCTACTATGTTAGTGCTTAAACTCTAGAGTAACCTTTTAGTCTGTTTCAATTAAGATGTGAAGGAAACACAACAACGATCATTCAACTAAATAGTTTCATTTCCTGTCACGTAAAACGAAAGTCAGAGATAACTGCACAATGTTTTGAAGACCTCTTTATGCTGCCCTCACGATAGGGCAGTCTCTCTTTTAATTCCGCAATGCTTACTGCAGTTCAGGCATCATGTCCTTGTCCCCTAGGGATTTTAAGGGAATTGGACCAACAACAGAGATTCCTGCAAAGACTGTCTTATTTTTTTAGGGAATCAACAGTCTTCCCTTAGACTTCTGCTTATATCTCACCGGTTAGAATTGGACCTCATGGCACTCTTAGAGTCAAGGTGGTGTGGTACACATTTTAAATTGAATCATTGACATTCTCAACAAATTAGTGTTTGTAATCAATAAGAAAAATGATGGAGAATATGATTATGTAAGTAAAAAACAGATGTGCCCCAGCCTGTTACCTCTTATTTCTCTTGTTCTTTCCCCACAGTTCCCATGCCACTGTGCCATTTGTATTCACATCCTTGGCATCATATACAGATAGAATGCAAAGCATTGGCCACAGAAATGATCCCCCCTCTTCGAATCACACTTCTTCCTTGAGGTCCACTTCTTAGCCTTCCCTCACTCAAAGCCCTCGTATTGTAAACAAGCCGTCTTTCATCGTATATCCAAAACACTCAAGCCCAATTCCACATTATCCTTAGTTACTCAACACAATGCAAGTTTACTGTTTTATTAATTATTTTTAAATTTTATGCTCATAAGTGCATTGCCTGCATGTATGTAAGGGTACCCGTGTGTCACGCAATGCTCACAGAAGTCAGAGGACAGTGTTGGGTTCCCCTGGAACTGGAATTTTGGACAGTTGTGGGTGCTAGGAATCAAAAGTGGGTCCTCTGCAAGAGCAGCTAATGTTCTTAACTGCCGAGCCATCTCTCCAGCCCCACAAGTTCATTCTTTAAACCAACTTGCAGAGTTTGCTTTTCTCAGCTGTTCACTGAGATTTCCATATGTTTTATATATATGTGTGTATATATGCGTGCATGTCTGTTTGCATGTACATGGGTGCACATTTGAGTGCATGTGTGTAGAAGTCAGACAACACTCATGCCTAGATTTTCACACATGTAATCAAGCTATATTTCATTTGGAATATCTCACTCAATACACTTTCTTCCTTTCAAATATGATCAGAATTCACAACTCTGCTCAAATTTCTTTCATGTCATTATGAATTCATGGGTATTTCTGAATTTGCAAATATTCTCACACTATTTCACTGGTGAGGGTCACATGAATTTAGTACTGTATTCCTGGTACCTTAGTTTGATCGTTTTGTGTGTTATAGCCTACCACACAGTAATATGGTTAAATGCTATGTAGTTTCTTTGAATAGATTTTACTTTTAAAACTTTTTTAGATACACAGAAAACTTGAAGAAATTATATAAAGAGATTGCATATATCCAATGCCCAGCCCATTGTTGCTAACATCTTACATTATCTGGTACACTTGCTACAATTAATTAATTGATACATCTTCTTAACTAAAGATCATAGTTTTCCAGACATTTTTCTTTCTTGCAACCTAATGATTGTTTTCTGTTTTAGGATTCCATCCACAATACCTCGAGACAGACAGGGAAAACCATCCTTCCTGAGCACAAAGCAGGTGTAAATTATTGTTAAGAGCTGTTAAATTCATTGTTGGTGTGCACAAGTTCTTTGTTTATCAGCTTTATCTGACCTTCATTTTCCTACAAATAAAGACACCGGGAATGGGGCAATTTGATTCCCTGATTAGCAGCTATTGAACTCTTGATCCCCTGACTGCCTTAAGCAAAGAACTATCAGTCAAACAATCAGCAAGAGGACACTTTTGCTATTACCAGTCATCTGGAATACTCCATGGATACTCTCAGACAACTACACAAATATCCAGACTGATTGCCTTGATCTTTGAAGACACAGCCCCCAGTCAGGGGTGATGGGGACAGTTGGTAGGAGACTTTTAGCAAGCCCCAGTGAACATTTCCACCTGGGCTGGAGGGACAGCATTTCTGGTGGAAGGACTGTTGTGAGGGCTGGTAACAGGCAAGGACATGATTGGTCCAAAACGTAAGCCTGTGATGACTGTGATTCATGCTAGAGGCAAGTCTCCCAAATAAGTATCTGTGATTGGTCCAAGTAAATGGCTGTGACTAACCCAAACATCTCTTCTCCAGCTACATAAAAAGGATGGCTAGGATGCGGACTGCTGATGCTTACTGCTGTCAAATACCAAGGGAAAGAAAGCTGCCTGACACCAACATTTGAAGAATTTCTATCATGTCTACCCATGATTTCTATCCAGGTAAGCAAAAGACTCTTCAGCCAGCTGATTGGTAACAGTTCTTTCTTAGGCTGCTCTGGAGCAGGAAGTGTCCTCAGACTTTCTTTGTTTTTGATGACTTTGGAAGTTTTGAGGAGGTATTGGTAAGGTATACTGTTGATGGCATTTGTATTAGAATATATCAATATTTTTATCATGATTAAACCAGGGTTATGGGTTTGATTGAGAGAGAACACAGTAATGAAGTACCATCACATCAAAACCAGGGCACATCCAACTTATTTTATCATTATTGATGCTGACCTTGACCATTTAGTTAAAGTAATGTCAACTTTCTCCACTGCATCATTACAGTTTTCCCTTTACACACTGTACTCTTTGGAAGGATTTTCTGTGTCTAGCTCATACATAGAGATGGGGACCTGTTTTCTCCTTTGCTGCAGTTGAAGAATCTGCATGAGTTATTGTGGAAATTGTTTTGGCTTGTAAGATGTTTCTCCTACACTTGTTTATCATTTTTTTATATCACTGTGAAATAACGGTTATTTTTCATACTTTAGGGTATAATCCTATTCTTTATTAATTGATAGTGTTTTCTCAAAATTCTTTTATTGAATCACTGTGTAATGAATGATATTTGGAGGTGAGGCTTTTGGAAGGTAATAGGCTTAAAAGAGGTTATAAGGGTGGGGCCCAATGATGGGATTAGTGTCCTTATACAATTGAGGAAGAAAAGCCAGGGTTCCTTCTTGTTCCAAATGAACAATTATCTGCAATCCAGGAAGTGGCCGCTTAAAGGCAACTGATGTTCCCAGCACCCTGTTCTTGGACTTCTCAGGCTCCAGAACAGTGAGAAATAGAAAAAACAAAAATTCTACTGTTTAAACTGCTCTGACTGTGGTATTTGTTATGCCAATACTAGCTGATCTCAGATCTGCAATTGTGTTCTTCAGAATTTCCAAATTTCCCTCATTAGATGTTCTTTGCCAATGACCTCTAGACATGTCACCATTAAAGTGAGTTTCTGTTGTACTTACTGTTCTTGAGAGCTTTCTTGCTTTTCCACAATATAAGGTTATCTATTATCATCTTGTCTTTTTCCTTTCCCAGTCTCTCAGCATCAGTGACGTCTCCAAGAATCTTTGCTTCTGTTTATCAGGAAATGGAATTAGAGGCCAATATCTGAGCCTTAGATGCTCTCATGGATATTCTGACATTTCTGAGATCATTGTTAATAAGAAGTCATTTACTTTCATTTCTCTCATGTAACCAAGAAACTACATGTGTATATTCACCTGAATATATATATATATATACATATATACACATATATATATGAACCCACACAAGTATACACACACACTCATAAACATGTGTATTTCTTTGTTATGCTAAACATGTCACCTGTCTCTTGTTCATTATGACTTATCCAACTCTAATCCATTATTACATGAATTAATCTATCCTCTTCCTCTTGCCTTCCTAAAAATCCTTAATAAAAATCCATAGCAATGAGAGACCTGGCTTTTGTATTTTGATATTCAACTGCATAATTGTTCCATTTCATATATATATATATATTTATATATATTTCCTATGCATAGGAAAATTTTTTATATACATACATATGTGTGTGTGTATATAAAACAATGCTGAATTGCTGACTTGTGTCACATGAGAAATACCTTTACGAGCTAGAGGATAATGTTCATGTATTCTTTGTGCCTTTACAGCTACTTAAACCTGCACCTTTACCCTAATCTTTTCTCCCCATTCTTGAACAGCATGGATAATGACTTATCAGTTTTATTGATCTTCTCAAAGAACTAGTTTTGGGCTCATTGATTTTTTTTTCTACTGTTTTCCATTCCATTACTTTTTGTTCTTCTTTGTTCTGCATGCTTTAGGCTTAAATTACTCTTCTTTCTATAGTTTCATGAGAAGAACACTTAGCTTATACCATGCATAATGGATATTTATTCTTTTGTAATATATGCATTTAATTCCATAAATTTCTCCTAAGCAAAATTTGCTGCATCTCGCATGTTCTAATATGTCATATTTTCATTTTCATCTTAAAAGAATCTTTTAAAGTTTCTGTTGAAATTCCTTAGGGCTATGCTTTATTTAGAAATGTATTACTCAATGAACAAGTTCTAGCTATTTTTCCAGATATCTGTTATGGTTTCTTTTTATCATAGCAAGAGAATATTCTTTTTGTAATTTTCTACCCATTTTATTTCTTGAGGTACATCTTATACCCTAGAATGTGGTTCATCATAATGTATGTTGGAAATGAACTTGAAAAGAATTTGTATTCTGTTATTGTTGGAAATGATCTATAAAGGCCAAATTGATCAAATTGATCAACTGTAAAGTTCAAGTCAGCCTTAGCCTTGCCAAGATTCTGCCCCTTGGTGTATCAGTTTGCTGAAGACACTGTGTTGACTCCTCCAACTATAATAATGAATTAATTTTTAAAATATTTCATCAGTTGTTTATTTTCCAATTTGGTCTGTTCTGATCTTAGACTCATAGTGTTTTTGGACAATTTATGACATTACCATTAAGTAAACCTCTTCTTTTACCCTTCATTTCTATTTTTATTTTTAAGTTCATGTGTGTATGTGTGTTGCCTGCATGTATGTAAGTGCACCTGTGTCATACAGTCCCCACAGAGGTCAGAAGAGGGTGTCGGATCCCCCGGAACTGAAGTTACAAATAGTTGTTTGCTACCATGTGGGTGCTGGGAATTGAACCTGGATCCTCTGCAAGAGCAACCAGTGCTCTTAACCTCTGAGCCATCTCTCTAGTCCCTCATTTTACTTTAAAAATATTTTTATATATTTTTAGTGTATGTATATGAGTGTATTGTCTGTAGGTATATAAGTACACTCATGTCATGTAATGCCTGCGGAGGTCTGAAGAGGGTGTTGAATTCCCTGGACCTGGAACTGATGTTACAGATAGTTGTTAGCTGCCATGTGAGTGCTGGGAACCAAACCCTGGTCCTCAGCAAGAATAGTTAGTGTTCTTACCTGCTGAGTCATCTCTCCAGTCCCCTCTTTTACCTTTTATAATGTTTCGAATTGTCAAGGATACTTTGAAACTGAGAAGATTAAGAGCTTCTTTTGGGATTAGCATAGCATAGTATACCTTTCTTAATATTTTTACTTTAAATATGCACAACTATATTTAAAGTGGTTTCCTTTTACACAACATGCATCTCAAATTTTTCATTTTGGCCATCTCCATCATTTAACTGGTATATTTAGACCATCTATCTGCATTTGCCATTATTATTGATACTATTATTGGTGTATTTCTCTACCTTTTTTGTAATTTTAAAAATATATTTCTCTTGTTCATTGTTGCAATTTTTCTTTCTCTCTTTTTCATATCTCTGATATATTTTGGTTGTTGTTGTTTATAAGATTGTTTTGTTCTGTTTGAGATAGAGTCTTTACTTTATATTTCAGGCTAGCCTGGAATTTTCTTTGTAGTTTAAGTTGGCCTCAAACTCAGGATCCTCAGCCACAGCCTCTCAAATGCTAGGATTACAATTGTACACCACCCCTCCAGTAGACAGTCTTGGTTATAATGAACATTCTATGTAGTTCTATTTCATCTTATATCATTGCATATACTAAGTTTTTTATCTATTTTCTTGCTTCTTGAAGAACTTCTTTTAATATTTCTCACAGAACTTATCTATGACACACTCTCTCTCTCAATATTTAAAAAAAAAATCTCTATTTCTCCTTTAGTTTCAAAGGTCAGTTTTGTTGGATATAAAGATGTAGATTGGTGATTTTTCTTTTTCGCTACTTTATTTTACTAATGTGTTTTCAGATAAGAAGTCTGCAATGAATCATATTCTTTGTCTTTGTTTTGCCTTTTGAGTGTGATAGACTATAGTATAATTTTTTGTTGTTGCTGTTGTCCTCTGAGTTTCTTGCTCAGTGTTCTTTGAGCTTTCTGGATCTGGGCTTTAATGTTTGTGCTAATTTTGGAAATTTTTGGTCATCACTATTTCAAACATTACTTCTCCTCTTAATGCACACACACACACACACACACACACACACACACGCACACATCCACACAGTAAAATTGTTGAAATTGTACCAGAGTCTGCAGATTCCTTTTAAAACTATTCCTTTGCATTTCAGTTTAGGACTTTTCTGTTGACACATGTTCTAATTCATTGATTTTTTTTTCTTAGTTCTATCTGAACTACTGGATAGTCTATTAAAATCATACTATTTTTCTACTACCTTTTAAAAGACAGTCTAGAATATCATTTTTCATTTTTGAAGTCTATTTATTTATTTATTATTTATTTATGTGTTTGTGGCAGGGTGCACATGCCATGATGCCTCTGTGGAGGCAGAGAACAATTTTCAGATGTTAGTTCTCTGCTTCCGCCATGTCAGTCTGTGGGACGGAACTCATCTCCTCAGACCTGGTGGCAGGCCGCTTTATCCTGCTGAGCCATCTTGCCAGCCATCATGATCATTTTAAGTTTTTCCTTCTACTTTTCATAAATTTACTCATATGTGTTGTCTACTTTCCCCTTAACGATTATTTTCAGTTTTCTAGTCAGTTCCCTAAGCCTGTGTCACATTCGATTTTCCTGTGGTCCTGTTGTCTCTTTTTCTTACCTTTTAGCAGCTTTCACAATTTCTTATTAAAAGGTTACACACAGCATGCTGGAGGGAAAAAAAAAGAGAGAGAGAAAAAAAACCTATAGTGGTGAATGTTAATCTGGTAAGCAACTGAGCTATACGTGCTGTTTTTTTGTGACTGTGGATTCCAGAGACTTCAGATTCCTTTCGGATGTCCCTTTACTCTTCACTCTTGTGTCTCTAGGGATACCTAGTAAACTGTGTGTGTGTTTTGTGCTTGTGCTCGTTAATTCACTATTACCATGCTGGAACACTCGAGATTGTTGATACATCACAGAAGAAGAAAGGTCTTAAAATCAATTTTCTCTTTCATCAAGTACAATTATTATCATCTTATAGAATTGCATAAATACCCTTCTCTCTAGGCAAAATAAAACGTCAACAAATTGTCTCTCCTACAAAGTAGCCTTTTCTAAAAGTAAAGAGCAACGTGTGTGTGTGTGTGTGTGTGTGTGTGTGTGTGTTCAAAATGCTTACTTGATTTTTTACTCCTAGCAGACCTAAGAGAGGTGAAATGGTGAAATGGCAGAATGGAGGGATTCTGTTAAGACTGCAGTCGTCTCCTATGTGCATGCTCACAGTAAACCATTGTGTACAGCAGTCTGGCAACACTGCTATACACTTACTCCTATCAACTGCTAGCTCCAGCCCTCCTATTACTAGTAAGCTGTTTTTGGCTATGATCTTCTGCATCTACCATTCTCTTTAAGTTTCAGGGCGGTCGTGTATCCTGTCACCTTAGATGGACCAGAAGCCATTGGTCTCCATTTGTTAGTTTTCTTCTTGTTGGGAAGGTGTGACGGATGTCTAAGTTCTTAACCTGTCAAGCTGAAACTGAAGTCTTCACGTAGCTTTTAATCTTTCTGTTGATTACCCCTATGCATTATCTGTCCAGTGGCATCACAGGCTTTCAGTTCATATTGATCAAATTGAGCCAGAGATTGTATATCAATTACTGTAGAAGACAAAGTATAGACATCACCATCATGTATTACCCTGGTTTCTCCTCTTGAAGTAAGACATGATGGTATTTTTCTCATGGTCAGTGGGTTTTTTTTGTGATAATGGCCACATTTATTGACATTTGATGTTCAACTTATGGTTCTGCATTGATTAAGCCTTATGTAAGAACAATAAAGAAGGAACGGTTTTTAAAAATCATGTCTGCTTATGCTTCCTTATAGCTCTTAGAAAATATTTGGATCCACACAGGGAAGGTTTATCTCCTTGTTTGGGGAAATCCATCTATTCTATTATTACAAATATATGAGAGGAAAAAAAGTAAGCCAGTTCCTTTCTTAGAAGTTCTACTATGTTTTACTTTTACCTAAATATTGCCAGGAAAATGATATTTAGGCTTTTATAGTCTGGGTACATAGTTATATGAAGACTTTCCTTTGATACAAGTAAATTGTCTATAAAATATATTTTTATAACAAGTATTACAAAGCTTGAAGACTATATTTCTCCTAAAATATATCAATGGTGGATTAGTACATCCAAATAATTAAGCCATATCTTGGGAACTAGTGACATTGTTTTTAGCTAAAGTTACTAATTAGAAATATATTCAAATCCAAGATAAAAAGAAAGAATTGAAAATAAGCAAGAAATAAAGAAGAAAAGGAAGGTGAGAGAGAAAAAAATGTGATAACCAAAGATAGGGAAAAAGGAGGAGAATGTGAAAAGTAAAAAGAAAAATTCTCAGATTTTCATCTTTAAAATTTGTAGAACGTAGAGCAAAGATGGAGATATTAAAAAATGGAAGCTTCGTGAGTTTGCATGGGACTTGCGTATGCTGACACCATTGCCATAGACTCATACAAGCAGGTTTCCAGGAGCTCGTAGGACTGTTTCCATACCGTCATTCACCTCCTCCCTGGCTCTTACAGTCTTTCCACCTCCTCTTCCATGATGGTCCCTGAGCCGAGCAGACTCCAATCTTATTTGAAGAAATATTGGCAGCTGATTGCTACTAGGTGATGAAGTACTGATTTTCCTAAAACAAGGGACTCTAGATAGGCTGACCGGACCTCAGTGGATGGACGTGCACTGACTTGACGCAGTGCACTTTAACATGGGTGAAATATATGGGCTCCAGGTGGGGGGCTATGGGAGAGCGCCAGTGGGAACGGGGGTATAAAGATGACTAAGATTGCTTTAGATGTTCTGTATGAAATACACAAAAGTTCAGTAAAATCAAATTTTTTAAAACTGGAAGCTTTAGTCTGGACTGTAATAGTAGCTGATAAGGGGTACACGCTCTCCTTGGAAACTAGAGGTCAGTATTAAGCTGTTACTTATGACTCAGAGAACAGTAGAAGTCAAAAGCTTAGCAGGAACCCTGGGCTAAGCCCAGCAGATGAGACCACTGAAGCAAATACAGTGTAGAAATATGACACATTTTACAAGTTCATATGCAATCGGTCCTCTGCATTTGTGGGTAGTGCATCTATGAATTCAGCCAATCACAGATCAGAAATATTTGGGAAAATATTGTATCTAATTGAAAATATACAGACTTTTTTATTATTATTCTCTGAACAACACAGTAGAGCAACTACTCTCACTGCATCTGTGCTGTTCTAGTTCTTTTTAAGTAATATAGAGATATTTAAAGTACACGGGAAGATGTACATAGCATACATACAAATACCATGCCATTTTCAATGACAGACTAGGCACATGCAGATTTTCGTATCTGAGTTAGAACCTGGTGCCAATTCCTCACAGACAATGACAGGAAAAAACTGTACCTGGTTTAACCCATTTTCCCACTCAAATTATTGGTTTGTGAGCATTGGTGGTATCTTTGTACAATGTAAGGTAACCATGTCATCCTGCCTGACACTTCTATGACTTTCCCTCCATTTATTGTAAGAGCAATATTTTTTTTTGTGCTACCAACAAGCTCTCACTTTCTAGTCTCATCTCCAATTCACTGCTCTCTTTAGAACAATTCAGTAGAATGTCTTTATAATTGTGGCAATATTTTATAACTTTGATGTCCAATACAGTATTCAATTTTCACACATGATTAAATTTGGTTAAAATTAATTAAAATGAAGCAAAAATAATATTAAGACCCTGAGTTTCACTAGCCACATTTCCATCATTCAACCATAGTCCTAGACAGTGTATATGTTCACTATCCTATCAAGACAGAAAGTTATATTGGACTGGCCCAGAGAGACTAATAATAGTTCAGCTATTCAGTCTAAAGTTCTCACACACAAGATTTTCCAGATGTCTTCTCTCTTTTCACTATTTTGCCTAGCTTTTAAAATAATATTTCTTATTTTTATTTTATGTATATGAGTGTATTGCCTGCATGTATATAAGTGCACCCATGTCACGCAATGCCCATGGAGGTCAGAAGAGGGCATCGATCAGATCCCCTGGAACTGGAGTTACTGATGGTTGTTAGCTGCTATGTGGGTACTGGGAACTGAACCCGGGTCTTCTGCAAGAGCTCTTTACTGCTGAGTCATCTCTCAGCCCCTTTGCCAAGCTTTTTACTACTCATTTAAGGGGAAGCTTTTCAACACAAATTAGATATTAAACTGATGTCCATTGCCTTTCATTCATAATACTTCTAGTAATTATAACTGCTAATATATTGTTAATTCACAGCTAGATTATGAACTTTATTTGACAGAGACTACATCCATACTACCATTTTGAGCACAAAATAAGACATCAGTAGGTGCCCATTAAAGTTTAATTAATGAAACAAGAAATCATTTAAGTCAAAGCAAAATGACTACATGGGATTGAGGGTATTCTTATCATGAGGGTTCATTTTCCTTACCAATTCCACAGGATTTAGAATCACTTAGGAAACACCTTTCTGGATGCATCTGTGAGGGTGTTTCTAGAAAACTTTAACTGAAGAGGGAAAACTAACTTTAAATGTAGGTAGCATCATCTCATGAGTTTGGGCCCTGGCTGAATCAAAAGAAAAAAATGAGAAAGTGACCCAAACACCAGATTTCATCTCACTGCTTTGTGACCACAGACAAAGCAGAATCTGCTGCCTCTTATTCCTGTTGCTACATCTAGAGAGTTAGTTTCACCACATTGCCACCGCCGTGATGGACTGTATGTACAAACTGTGAGCCAGAATACGCTCTCTTCAGTTGCTTATCACAAGGCATTTTGTCATAGGAAAGCAAAGGAACATCACAATAATGGAATTAATAAAGTCAAGAAGAAAATTCTTTCCTTTTTTCTTTTTTATTGCCTTTCTTTTTCTTTCCTTATTTATTATTTATTTATTTATTTATTTATTGCATAAACAAGTATTTAATGCCAACTGTGATAAGTCTTACAGGCTCTAAATAAGGTCAGGAAAAAATTAGTTTGATAAGTCACTTAGTATTTAAGTTTTGGACATTTTCTCTTTGAGATGATGATAGGCCTTGCTCGTCAGCCACTGGGATGGGAAACGAAATGGGTGAGGAAATGTGAATGTCATTTGTTTGAGTCAAGAACTAAAGGGTTACAGTTTGATCTTGAGCTTATCAGTATTCAACAGAATTTTGAGAGATGAATTTCTATTTTTTATTAATTATCCAGTGTATGGCATTTTGTTATAGCAGCACAAGTAGACTAAGACAGCATATACACAGGTGATGAATGAGGACTTCATATATGTGAGCGATGCTGGAACTTGACTGAGGGCGATTCCTTAGTTCAGAAGTAACTCTTGGATCCACATGACTGTGAGCCATTACCGCTCTGTGCTTCTAGATTCAGAAAAATGTGCACCTTGCTTCAAAATTAGATTAGGGCAGAAGAACGCACAGCCCAGAATCTACTCCAATTCACTACTTTCACTCTTGAATCCACTTATTTCATCTGGGAACAGTTCTGCCTAGTACCTGGTTAGTCTGCTTTGTGGAATAACTTCCATAAAGAGAACAGTTAAAAGCAGATCTAGCCATTCTGAAGACTATCAATGTGTTCACCTTTCTCTCTTCTACTGGACAATTCATATCACTCTTATGGGCACCCCTGCTAGCATAGTCCCTAATTTGATGGAGTGACAGAGACCATAAAAATGCTATAAAAGGTTTGGTCTCTTTTTTTTTATTTTAATTGGGGGAGGATTTATTTACTTTTACTTAATGTGTTTGAATATTTTGTCTGCATGTATGGCATGTATATAAGTGCACCCTTGCATGCAATGCCTATGGAGGCTAGAGGAAGGCACCGGATGCCTGGGGAATTGGAGTTATAGATGGTTGTTAGCCACCATGTGAGTGCTGGGAACTGCAACTAGGTCTTCTGCAAGAGCAGCCAGTGCTCTTAACTGCTGAGCTACTGCTCCAGGCCCAAGGTCTTGTCTCCTAATCAAAAATTTCTCAGGATGTGGCTGTGGATCTTATCAATTTACTCTCAAATTGGGTAGAAAAGTATCAAGAAATGCCCAGGGCATTGTCTGAGTGATAAAAATGCCACGACACTCCCTTTGCCCCACTGTGTAATCTCATCTTGATGAATAGACTCAATTATACCTCATTTACTTAGGTTTTATTTTGTATTTTAAAAGGTGGTACTCCATCTTTTGCACTGTACCCTCTCCATGTTGGAGCCTTAGGCACATTAAAAAAGGTCCTCCAAGCCGGGCGTTGTGGCGCACGCCTGTAGTCCCAGCACTCCGGAGGCAGAGGCAGGTGGATCTCTGTGAGTTCAAGGCCAGGCTGGTCTACATAGTGAGTTCCAGGACAGCTGGGGCTACAGGGAGACCCTGCTTCAAAAAGACAAAAAGGTCCTCTGTTACTCTTTTGTTGCCATAGTTTGGGGTGCTAAGAGCGGAATTCTCTATCATGCGCATTTTGATTTTAAGTCTTTTAGACACACCTCAGTTCCAAAAGTTCTGTGCACTCTTGTACAATGTATTTTATTTTCCTTACTTTTTTTTTTTTTTGAGACAGTGTCTCCCTCTAGCCCGAGCTGACCTGGAACTCATTATGTAGACCAGGCTGACCTCAATCTACCTGCCCCTGCCTCCCAAATCCTGAAATTAAAGGCATATGGCACCACATAAATCCTCCTTTCTTCCTTCCTTCCTTCCTTCCTTCCTTCCTTCCTTCCTTCCTTCCTTCCTTCCTTCTTTTTCTTTTTCTTTTTTAATGTGTGTATGAGTGTTTCGTCTGCATGTATGTAAGTGCACTCATGTAGACAGTGCTCACAAAGGCCAGAAAAAGATGTTGAATCCTTTGGAACTCAAGTTAAGGATGATTGTTAGCTGCCATGCCATGTGGCTTCTGGGAACCGAACCAGAGTCCTCTGCAGGAGCAGTCAGTGCTCTTAACCAAGCCAGTATAATAGAAATTTAGGTCTTTGATATTTGGCTCTGATTCTGTGCCTCCAGGTTCCTTCTCAATTCAGGACCTGATCTTGGCGTAGCAGATTTGCTGAGACAGAGAATTCAGTATTTTTTGGGTCAGAATCACATCACATCTTTTCTCTCTCTCTCTCTCTCTCTCTCTCTCTCTCTCTCTCTCTCTCTGTTTTCCTATATTCTGCTGTTTTAGCCCATTTTGTGCTGCTATAGCAAAATACCTGAGACAGGGTAATTTATACAGAACAGACAATTATTTTCTCACATTTCTGAAGGATGAGTATTCAAAGCCATGATGTCAGCAGGTTCCATTTTCTGTTGAGGGCTGCTTCTTGCTTTCAAGAAGGCACCTTATTGCTGCATCCTCTAGAAGGAAGGAACACTGTAACCTCCCATGGCAGAAGGTGGAAGAATAAATTAATCAAATGCTATGCGAAGCTTTTTTGTAAGGTTGTTAACCTCATGCCCTAATTACCTCCTAAGAGGCCCATTTAATACCATCACTCTGGTAACAATTGAATTTTGGGGTGAACACCTTTAGACCATAGCAGCCATAGCAGCTGCCAGTGATGCTGTTCAACATTTACACTGGATTTTAACTGGTGACTAATCATCTTAAGCCAATCAATGTTTTTTTACTGGTCTATTTCCAATGCTTTAGTGAAACCCAGGAGCAACCATCAAATTCCATAACCTATAATTATCCTTCTACTATGGTTCTCAAGTGCCTGGGATGCTGTACTAGTGAACTTGGTGTTCCATTCTAGTTCACGACTTGTTAAAGTTTTAAAAATTTCATTGCTGCTGAGAAACAGGGAGATATATACTTTATTTAACACTAGTGATGGTTTCTTCATTGCCAGCAGGTGTAGAGCAGGTGAGTCAGCTACATAATCCCATTCTTCAGTAGACTTTCCTGAACCATTCTGGTAGAATCTGTTGCAGGTCAGGTTCCCAGGGAAATGCATTTTAAAACTGTACTGTGAGCATGCAAGAGGTTCATGGTGATGTACTTTTGAGGGCACCTGTGAGAAAACAGGAAGGATGAATTGAAGTAGGAAGATTTGGAACTGCCATGTAGTTGCAAGTTTGAACCCTATTAATTGCAGAAAGATCTCTAAAGTTAGAATATCCCTTCTTAAAACCAAATAAAAAGGCTCATTTTTTCTCTCCCAGTCATTGAATGGAGGCTTTCTCTTTAGAGAGAATATAAGATGAGTTAATTTCTTGGTCAACGGATACAGCTGTGATCTGAGGTAAACTAAACTCCTGGTGTCAGGGGCAATAAGTTCCTCAGCTGAGTGTAACTTGACAACAGGCACTGCAATATAAATTCCACTGGGAAAAACAGAGAGTTCTGGACCTCAGACCTCTGGAGTTTACTGAAAAACATAAGGCTATGCTTGTGGATTGAGGAGAACATGCAAGAGCTTAGAATCAGAAAGAAATGGGGAGAATTCTTCATCATGGATATTACAGTTTATGAAATGAAAATAGGGATTTCATGACTTTTTTATTCTATTATGCTTCCTTTTATCTTGAACACTGATCAGTATGTTTAAACTATATTTCCTGCATATGTTGTAATAATATAACAGAAAATAGATAAAGTATACATAAAAATATTTGATACAGTTTTTAACAGAAATAAAAGGGAAATTTTTCTGATTCTAAAACGCCTACCCCTTCCCCAGAACAAAATTTTTATGATCACTTTTTCTAATTGGGTCAAGTGGCTAATCCATTCAATGACTAGCTCTCTCTAATTCCTATTATACTAATGGTCAGTGGAATTAAAAAGAAAGCCTACCTTTCCTAATCACTGCCTCAGGATTAACACACAAGGAATGCTTGCTCTTGGTATCTTTTTTTTTTTTTTTTGGCTCTTGGTATCTTTATAGACTCTGAAGATTGTGAAAATAGTAGAATTCCATTTACCAACATCTACTGTCATTCAGTGGTGACTTGTTATGTAATTGTAGTAAAATACCAAAACCAGAAGTTTGACATTGAGCAATTCTATAAACCTGTGCCAGTCTCACTATTTTTAAAGGTTCATGTGACAGATGGAGTTTTATATAGTTATAACTCACATATATCCAGGAAATCATCACTACATCCTAATAGAGAACCCTAATATCAACATTTAGAAGTTGTCTCACACTGTCCCTTTATGCTCATGTAAATCCCATTACCTCATTCCTGTCCCCTGGCAATCAAGAATCTTTTACCCACCTGTGCAATTTTATCATTTCAAGAATGTTCTATATGTAGAAACACATGTGATTCTTTGGGCTCATCTTTGGTCACTCAGTATCATTCCTTCAGATCCATCCAAGTTATTTTCTTGATAATATCCCTAAGAATGAATATACTAAAATTTTTCTAACCATCCACTCACAGAAGGACATTTGGCTCATTTCTTAATTATTTTTCTCTTAATTATAAATCTACTATAAATATTTATGTATAGGATTTTTTATAATCATTTAATTTTATTTCTCTGGGAATAATGTGCAAGAATGTAACTGTATGGTGATATAAGGAGCATGTGTAAGTGTATAAGAAACTTCTAAACAATTTTCCAAAGTGGCTATAATATATACATTCTTATTAGAAAAGTATGAAATCCATTCTGTTTGCATTCTTGTCAACATTTGTTATTACCACTATTCAATTTTTTTTCTTCTACTGGGTTCATAGTGCCAACTCACTGTGGCTCTAAGTTGTGTTTCCCTAACATCTAATAATTTTGATAAACTCAGTTTTGATTAAAATAAACTGGCTAGGTTACTATTTTTGATTTTGGGCATTTATTATTTCATTATATAATAGTCTTCCCATACAAAATATTACAAAAGTACTCATTAAATCCTGACAGTCATTTGTGCTTACTACCTACTTATACTTTATAACAATAGAGATACAAAGATCATTAAAGAATAATAGTAGAATCTTCAATTTTACCGAGTAGGAGACTGTGGTTGAGGAATACTAATAACTCACTCAAGACCCTTTTGATGGAACCAGAATCTAATCAGCCCCCCTCCATATCCATCATCCTTTTTGGGTACCACCATGTTTTGAAAAAAAACAATCATTCTTGTGTGTGTGTGTGTGTGTGTCTGTGTGTGTGTGTGTGTGTGTGTGTATACATGTGTGTAGGCGATTAATAATTTCAGGTTTGCTATTTTTTTCTAACTCTTTCTGTTACCTTTAAAATCAGGACAAAAGATATTATATACTATTGCTTAAATTTACGAAGTATGGTGGTAGGTGGTAGGACAGCAAGAACTGAATAACCGTAGCTCAGTATATGAATATGTTGCAGAGAAATGGGTGACTCTTTGAAATGCCGTATCTTAACAAAGGAGAAAAGTGGAAGAGATGGACTTGAGGGCAAGGGGATACCTTTCGTAACAGATATACCCACGAGGTAGAGGATGGAGGAGGATTTAACTTCTTGGTGATTTTCCTTAAATTAAAATAAACCATACATACCGTTAACTTAAAATTCCTTCTCTTATGTTTTTCTTTCCTCCAATGCATGTTTTCCTTGGGCTAGAGGTCATCCAGCATCTTTCATTTGTCTCAAGCAAGCACTTTACCACTCAGCTAGGTCCCTAAACCCTTTAAAATTTCCAATAAAGACCAGTATATCTAGCTATGATCTGAAGTTTTGTGTTCCATCACATTTTCATGTTTAAACTTGATCTTCAATGTCATGAAGCTAACAGGTGAGGTCTTTAGAATGTAATTAGAAAGAAGGGCAGAACCCTCATGAGTGGGATCAGTAACATCATAAACGAGGACTGTGCAACCTTGTTTGTCCCTTCTCCCATGTATGAATGCAGAAAGAAGTCAAGTTCTATGAAGTAGAAGATGGTTCCACAAGATTTTAGATCCATCATTCCCTTGTTTGGGAATCTCCAGCCTGTGGAACTGTGAGCAACGAATTTCTGTTGTTTATAAACTACCCTCTCTATGCTATCGTGATGAAGCAACTCAAACAGACTATGACCCCAATCTTGATAAAGTCTGAGTAATTCCCTGTCTGTGCAGGTGAAGGAAAGCTACAAGACTCAGGAACAGGTGAACATTGTGCTGCCTTTGCCACGTCTTCACTTTAATGTTTCTGAAGCATTTTAGGTCATGATTCTGAGAGTCTGAAATCTCTGAGTTCCCTCCAACCTTGAGGACAGTGTACAATTGGTCATGGCAAAGAGAAGATAAAGATGTCCAGATGAGTAGGAGGAACTAGGTAGTAAAACAACATGCTCTGGTTGTGTCCTTTTCCAAACACATTAGAAGGAGATAATCACATGGATGGGAGAGAAACCTGATCCTTACATTACTTAAGAAGTAATTATGCAGTATAGGTTAAATATCAAGGAAAGCAAAAGTAGAATTAAGCTAAAGTAAATAAAAATAAATTATCATTTGCCTGTAGGTGTTAAACTTGTCAAAGGGTTTTAAGACTCATGCTGCATGTTGTCAACAAGAAGAAACTTGAGGTAGCGATTTTTGAGACGGTGTGGTTTGTTGGTATTCAGAGTCTTAGGAGTGATAGTATAAAGAGATGTTGAATGAAGTGGATCTGAGTGCACTGAGACATGTGGAAAGCAAGATGGATCATCTATGGAGATGTTGAGTATATTCTCCACAAGTACAGGCAGATATTAGAATACTAAAGAAGACTATGAGCTAAAGCCTTTGAATAATGAGAGTAAACTATCAGGAGAGATGTCAAGCAATCCTAAAAAGGAGGATGCAAGTCAGAGTCAAGAAAACTTTACAAGTTGAAGGGGAAATCATCTGAAAACTGTACATGAAAGGGTTATGGAAAATACTGGGTCAATCTCCAGATTCTATGGAAAGGTAATGATCTACACCAATTAGGGTAAATATCACCCCAAATACATCAATAATGCATACCCATTGTTATAAGAGGAAAATATAATAATACATGTAGAACAGTTAACACAGGAATAGAATATATCTTAGGCCTAGGAAATGTATTATAATTATGCAAACACCATTATAATTATGGGAGGTAATTTGCCTCTCCATTTCAGAGATGAGGAAATTCAAGTTTATGGACACTGAGTTTCTCATTCTAATCTGGGAGGTCTGTAGGTTCAGGACAAAGTGCTGAGACCCTGTATTCTATCAGGTTCCCCACTTGCCTGAAGGAGTCATGCCACCATTGGTATAAGTGAGTGTCTTCCCCAGGGCTGACCTGTGTGTGGCTGGATAACTCATCTCAAATTCTGGAGTCGAAAAGAAGGATTTGCCAGTCTTAAGGACCCAAAATCATTCTAAAGAATGAGTATTTGCTTAAGTCTCAGAGTTGAGGTGCCTCTGTTTGAATAAAATGTTATTTTAGTACAAATATAATTGACAAATACCAAATCCAACAAATCTTTTTGACTTGTTAAAATTTAGATGCTTATATAATAATCCATTCTTAGGAATGCTATCCAATTCTATTTTCCATTTATGATGCTTTTAGATAAGTAAAATGTAACATTTGTTTTAAAGTCAATTAATTTGCCATGCTCTGGGAGGGAGATTGGTCGTAAAATAGAGAAAGACAACACACAGCTTGACTAACGTGATTGACATTAAAACTTTGGCACTTCAGTCCAGTCAACATAGATGTATAATGCCAGTAAGGCAACTAAGATGGGACTATTCATATAATGTAATTCCCAAACTGAGGGACTTACAAGAAATTATTCCATGTAAAAATGTAAATTAGAAGAGAACAGAATGTGGAAAAATTACTCTAAAACTTTGCCAATTAAGCACTGTGAGCCTGACTAATATGGAAAGTGATCAGACTCAGAGGACTGCAAAGGGACCATGAGCTCTGCTTGTGAACCAGAAGACAAGTGCTGAAAGTTAATAACTAGAATACCTAAGAATATTAATTGCTGGGGAAAAGCATGCCAAAGGCTGGTATAACCCACCAGAAGAGGTTGAGAGTCCTTCTTCTTGGTTCAAGGATAAAATCATCCCCACACATTGATTTTTCTCATGAAATAAATGACAATAATGGAACCTTACCAAAATTCAGATTAAAATAGGTATTTGGCTGAATTTGAGCTCAAATCTGACAACCAGCCTCAGCCAAATACTTTCAGTAACATCTGTTGAGAGCCAAATGTTCTTTGAAGCCAGAAAGACTGTATTTCTGCAAATTACTATAACTGTATATAAATCAGGTGATTGCATAATTTATCATCCAAATAATGGAATGTTTAGGTGAATGCTGTTGATGATAATGACAGTAGGCTGGACATAAACTATGATCATCTTCTATAAAAGCCACTCTTGTGTAACAGATTACGGTAATGTTCGTGGAAATGGTGGTAGAGCATGAATAGTGAAAAGTGATAAGTCAAACTTCTAGGAGCAAATTAATCAGTTGGCCAAAATACTTCTCAATAGATGTTGCAGATAGTCCAAGATATTTTGCTTCAAAACTCTCTAAAAATTAAAATCAAATGATTAGAATGTATGTTCAGAACCTTGAGCCACAAATGTCCTACTTATAGATTCCTCAGAGAAAAATTTAGCTAGTACTTTGTCCTTAGCACTTTTATGAATATTCACACCTATGCTAATCTCTGTTGATTTACATTAATGAAATATTCACTTTTCTCATCATCAAGAGAGCAATAAAAGCCCCTTCAGCTCTAAAGCCAACCTTTTTTTTTTAAAAAAGTTATTGATTCAAGAATTTCATACAATGTGTTTTCATCTCATTCAGATCATCTACTCCATCTCTGTCCTCACCTTACCATCCCCCAGCCCCCCATGTCTTCTATTAGCAAATGAAAAATCCCATCCATCTTAAACAACATGTCTGAACTAGTTGCCAGAGAAATCATATCTCATTAGGTTGTGAGTGATCTGTAATTCTTTCACACAGATGGGTCAAAGTAAGGGCCCACTCCCTTTCCTCAGTATGTGGTTTTGGATCAGAGTATGTCCAGGTTTCTTGGAATAGAATTGTCGCACTTGTTTTCTGTTTCTCTTAAACACTGTTATGATTGATAATTAGGGACATCTCTCTTTCTCATTGATCAGAAAAGCTTGAGTTTCCTCATCAAAGTCAGTTATTCACAGCCTGTGTGCACGCAAGTTGCACTTTGGTTATCTCGGGGCATCACTCAGCACAGTCACTCCTCTGTGGTCCAAGGTGTCCTCCAATAGTTTGACCCCATAAAGTTTTACTGTGGGTAAAAGAAGGAGCAAGGTCCTCACAGAAGGTAGCAGTTATCCCGGCAGGCCTCCAAACTAAGAGTTTCTGAGTGGCAGTTGGGGTGAGTCACAGCTTCACACAATAGTTTTATACCAATGTCCTCAAGCTTATTTTCTGAAATCTGTACATGTCTCAGGTTCCTATTCCTGCTGATGACTGCAGCCAGGTCTTGATAAGCACTGGTTGATGGTGATAGCTGGCTGACCATGGGTGAGCTGTGCAATGGTTGCTCATAGGCCTAGCTCCCAGCAACAGAGGTGCGCCGGGGTACGGCATGGTGGGGTGCCCAAACTTGGCAACTAGAGGGCCTGGTGCCCCAGCACCTCATGGGCTGCAGCGGCCAGGCCTGACTGCTTCCACCTTCTGGGCCACAGGCATCTAAGGCCAATCTTTGATAGAAGTAGCCTTCAAAGATAAATACTGGGGGCTAGAGATGGCTCAGTCATTAAGAGTGCTTGCTGCTCTTCCAGAGAACATGAGTTCAGTTCCTAGAACCCCACATGATTGTTTCACACAGACCTGTAACTTCAGCTCCTGAGGATCTGATGCCCTCTTCTGGCCTCTCTGGGCACCTGCACATTTGTAGTGATACACTCACACAAATAATGAACAAAAAATAATTTTTTTTAAAAGAAAAACGTTTTAGGCTTTAGAAAAAAATTGATTAGAATGTTCAATTGGCAATTTAAATTCAAATATATTTCTTGATTTGAAATTTTTTTAGATGATGATTATGATAATAAGGTTTTAATATCTCTACTACATCACTTAAACCTCCCCCCAGTTAGACAGATTCCCCATCTCAATATATAGATCCACTAGTATTGATTTACAGCTTAGCCCCAAACAGGCGTGTTCATCGATTTTGTCTTCCCCACATCTCATCTGTCCAGATTGCCACACTTGGGGTAAAAATCACTTCTTGAATATATTTGAATAGATCAGTTTTTCCACTCTCACTACTACTCACACCACTGCAAGCCATTTTAGTCTTTCCCAACCAGACTTCCTGCGCCTACTCTCTCTTGTTGCCCCCATTTCCTGCCACCCACAAGTACTCTTTTAAAAAATGGAAATTAACTCCCTACTTAAGTTCCTCAGTGTCTTCCCTTTGCACAAGAATAAAACAGCACTCGCCCGCTGGCTGACTGGGTCCTTGGTGAGCTCATGGCATCATTTTATCCCCTCATAATGATCCTGCCTCACTGGCCTACTTTCTGTTCCTGCAGGACACCGACCTTTCCTGACTCAGGACCTTGTCTGTGCTGCTTCTCTCTGCTTATTACGGTCTGTGCTGACCGTTCCTCAAGTTAGTACTTTATCCTCCAAATGTGCGCTCACAGGATTTCTTAAGACTTCATGACTAGCTATTTTTCTACAATTCCTATTGTATCTGGCAGGTTATTTTCTAGATTAATCTTGTGCTAATCTTGCAAGTTTACATATACTCGCCTCCCCAGCAGCCTTGCAAGAAGCATCTAGGGTAAGGGTCAATAATCTTTTTATGTACAAAAGCATTTTTTCCCTTTCTTACAGAATTTTTTGTAAATTTCATTTAATATATTTTCATTGCATTTGGATACCTTCCATCCGCACCCCCTTAATACTACCCCTTGACCATTTCATGTACTCTATTCTATATTAAGATCAACAGAGTCAAGTTTGTGTCCCCAAATGTCCTGTGGTATGTCTCTTTCTACTGGAGCCTGATTAACCTACCAAGAGTCACATCCTTAAAAAAGTATTTTAAGCTTAGTGCATGTGGTCTCTATAGCATTTACTGAATCCTGCTACTATAGTAGGAAGGCAGCTCTAGATAACACAGAAAACCCTGCATGTGCCTGTGTTCCAATAAAGCTTTATTCACAAAATACGGCATTTATGTGCACTGGTTTTAATAGCCACAGTTTGTCAGTTCTCTGTGTTCCCCATCATATTCTTAGCACGTAGCACAAAGCAGTTTCTCAGGCAATACATGCTAAAAGAATAAATTAATTGAGTCCCTTCCATGGTCCACGCACTGTGCACATATCCATAATTTTTCATCCTTACTATAATTCTAGAAGGCAGATATTATTTTATTTAACAGCTAAGCAAAATAAGGCTCAGTGACACTGATTCATCCAAACACATGTAGCTATTGCCTTAGTTGCATGTGGTACTTTAATAAGTACCACAAATTTTATGGCTTGAAACAAGTTTATTCCTTCACAATTGTGAAAGAAGTACAAAACCAAAATGTCAATCAGGGCCATGTTCTTTCTCATGTCTCTACAGTGGCCCCAGGTTGCTTCTTCTAGTGTCTCTTCACTACCAACATTCCTTGGCTTGTGGCACTGCAACTCCACTCTCTGCCTCTGTTTCTTAAGACTTTAACCATGTGTGTTTATGTGTGTCTTCACATAAGGCTTCTCTCCTTCTATAAGAACATCTACTCCAAGATGGCCACTTTGAAGCTAATTTTATCTGTGATGATCCTTTCCCAAATAAGATCAACATCTGAGCTATGGGATGGATATGATTTTGAGGGAGAAAATCTCCAGCACTTTTCTATTCTACAGTTAAAACCTCAATTACTGAGTTAAATTGATAGTTAACTTCAGTTTCCAATTTTAGAGTGTTTTTGAGAAATGATGATTTGACATTCTAAATGGAAAGAAGAGTTTGCCGTGGTTTCAGACTAGTATTCCAAGCATAGTATTCATGTTGCCTTCAAAAGCATTTGATACATGTCTCATAAATATTTAAAATTTATTGTCTTATTAATATTGGTTGGATAAGGAGAATCATATCACAAAAATGTCATGCCCCTCTAATTAATATCTTTGTTGTACCAGGTCTGTAATTCAGGTTTTCTTCTAAAGCTTGCCTGAAGCATGTTTTCCCATTAGGAGAGAACGTAGTTCTATGGCCCAATACATTTGGGAAATGGCAGAGTAAACCTCATAAAGCAGATTTCTTTACTGCACAAAATGCTTATGCCTTAGCACCTTTTTATTTGTTAATTTGTCTTCGCATTTCTAGGAGAGAGGTATTGTGCACATTTTCCCAAGTTCACTGAACATTTTTTGTAGCATATCTCCAGGAAGTAACCAACTCTGCTACTTGGGTGCACCTACTTTGGGTGTTTGCTTGCTTACCTAAGTAAATATATCTCGTTTTCCGGATGGAAATTTAAGAAAATTCTTTTTGTGTTTTAAAATTCTGTTCTGTGCTCCTTCATAGTGCATAGGACTCCTGGTGGAAGGGAAACATGATGGGTTGGCACTAACATATACATGCAACCATTTATTCATTCACTTACTAATTTCATGCTGATATATGTAGCTCAGTGTGGTAGCTATGAACATAAATGTTTGAGAAGCAGATTTCTTTTCATTGACATTCAGATAATGCATGTAAATAACCATTTCCCAAAGTAATTCTAACAAACCACTTGTTGTGGGCTGAATTGTATTCTGAATTGTATTCTCCAAAAACCATGTTGGTGCCCCAATGTCTAGGGCCATTGAATATAGCTATATTTGGAAATGAACTATGTTGACCTCTGTGTGTGTTTGTGTGTGTGTGTGTGTGTGTGTGTGTGGCTTGTACCATGGCACATGTGTGGAGATCAGATGACAACTTTTGAGAATTGGTTTTCTCTTTTTATGCTATGGGTTCTAGTTACTGAACTCAGGTTATCAGGCTTGGCAGCAAGCACCTTTATCTGCTGAATCTGCTCATCATCCCCAATAAGGTCCAAATAAAACAGGTAAATAAGGTTAAATGAGGTTATAAAAGTCAAGTCCTAAGCTAGAGGGAGAGACACCAAGGATATATACTTATAAACACCATCTTTAAGCCAAGAAGAGAAACTTCAGGAGAAATGAAGCTTGTTAATATCTTGATCTTGAACTCTTGGCTTTCCGAATGTACTGAAAATAAATTTTTGTTATATAAGCCACTTCATCATTGGCATTTTATCCAAATTAAAGAACCATGGTTAATTGTTCATTTGGTCCTTGCCTTCAAGAGCTTTATTTAGCTAGTTTGTATGTCTATGGAGGCTACAGAATTCCTTTATTGTTATTTTAGAAAAATTTCATGAGAACAGATTTGATTGTGAACCTCTCGAGGACAAGGCCTTTGTCTGCTGCCTGTTTGCTGTTTCCGTATTGACTAGTACAGAGACAGGCGTGTGGCAGAATGACTATGCTGTCTACACTGCAGCTCCTGTCAGAGCATCATGGATGATAGAGAGGAGGCCTAACACATTCTTGGAGATAGCTGGGATTAAAAGGAAAATACAAAGAGCTTTGTAAATAGATAGAAGCTTCATGTGTCTTAATACTTAACTTCCATTGTGACATACTTCTCTTTCTCCTGTTTTACAGTTGATAAAACATAGCTGCAGAAACTGTCAGTGATTTAACCAGGGTCACACAATTTTGGTTGGAGCTAGAATTCCAACTCAGGTTAGTTTTTCTTTTCTTTAAAAAAATATTTTATTTATTATTTTTACGTGCATGAGCATATTGCCTACACATAGGTAGATGTACCCCTGTTGTGCAATGCCCAAGGAGGTCAGAAGAGGGTGTCAGTCCCCTGGAACTGGAGTTATGTATGGTTGCTAGCTGCCATGTGGGTGCTAGGAATCAAACCAGGGTCTTCTGCAAGAGCAGCCAGTGCTCTTAACCACTGAACCATCTCTCCAGCCCCCAAATTTTTCTTTTCTTAAATCTTAAATTTATGTTGAACCAAGAGAAACAAGTGTATTTTTTTAAATGAAGAAAAGATGCTGATCAGAGTGTCCCCTCAGTTGCTTAATTAGAGAATAGAGGAAAGCTGGCTAAACAGCAACACATGAAAAATCAGTGAAAAAAAAAGTGGAAAATTTAGCCTGTTTATTTTATTGACAGTCTCTTAAATGACATGACTATGAAAACAATATGTTGTATAAGTAAATATGATTATATGTAAATAAATACATCGTTATTTAGCACCTATTAGGCAACAATGATTGTTCCTGGTTACAAATATTCTTGATACCTGATTTTTACATTTTCAGGAGAAAAGAAATGAAACTGGGGAAAGAGGGTCCCTAGAGGGTTCTTAGTCTCATTCAAAAAAGAATTTAAGAATGGACCCAAAAGGAAGCTTTCACAATTTTATTAGCATCTTAAAGAAAAATCCTCAGGGCAGGTGAGCTGGTAATCTTGGCAGCTGCCTTGAGGTCGTGAATGGTGGGAAGAAGGAAAGAAAGCCATGGAGCCATGCAGGTTTAGAGCCTGCATGGAGGTCAGACATGTGGCTGGCTCACAGTCACATGGCTGGGAGAAGGAAGCTTTAGAGAAAAAGTGAAGAAACACAAGATTCTAGGAGCAGCCCAAAGCCTTAGAGAAAGCATGCTTAATAAGAAAGGCATGAAGAAGAAAAGGAGAAATTACGCTTTCCTGAAGAGTTCAGGAAAACGGACAGACTCACGGAGACCTACATGGCTGTGTCTGGTCTGGAAGTTCTGCAGAGATCTGAGCTAGATCCAGGCAGGAAATATTCACTACCTTACTAACACACTGCCCACTTATTTAACATAACTTAAGGTGGCCCTACCTTCCTGGGAGTGGTTCTATAACCAGGTAATTGACCACTGAGACTGGAAAAGTAGGTCCTCCAACAGATAGACTAGAAAGTTTTATAGTCTGGAGCAGTACAATTTATGGGGGTTATTGATATTCTAACAAAAGCACTGAATGTATCCAAACTCAGACAAGAACAGCCAGACTTAGCAAGGAGCAGGATCTTTGCTGAGTCTGGCTAGTGGAGAATATTGAAGATGATGTGACTGCTTCAAATGATTGGAAGAGTTCTGGTTAGAAGAGGAATTTAGTCATAAGTAGGGAATTAGCAGGTAGTGAGACTTTCACTACTGAGAGAATTCAAATATATCTGTCCCTATAGAAACAACTCTTGCACTTGAAGGAAAAAATAAACTAAATTCTTGGGTCTTAAAAGTTTGAAGATCTTAGCATCACCAACGCCTCCTCCCCTCCCCCCCTCCCCCCTCCTCCTCCAACAATGTTAAGCTCATAGAGTGAAAATGAGTACTAACTCCAGTCTGGAACTACAGAAAGAATTCCCCAGGAGAGAAACCCATCAGTTTCCTCATCACCATCTCTATGAGCCCCTTACTGGGAAATTGCTCAAATTGAGCCTTTCTCTCTATTGATTCTTTTATAATTGCATTAACAAAATTCACTCTCCAAGTTTCAAAGCCGATAATATTACCTATTTTGAAAGAATTGTCTATTAATTTTTGCCTTTATCAGCAAGAGGAGCTCATTCTTAATGCTTATCATTGCACCAGCCAGTGAGCAGAAGCTTCTTAAATACAATAGGATATGGGTGGGTGTTTTTCATACCCTGGGATCAGTGTTGCTGGAGAAGTACCCACAGAGGCTAAGAAGTGAGTACATGATGATAGCGAGCATCATTGGAGGAATTAGAGTAGATAATCCATTTACAAACACCAGCGAAGTGCAGTTATGTAGTGTGATGGGGCTACCCAGTGCCCCAAATGGCAAATTAAAGAGTTCCTGTGTGGTGGGGTGTCTTGAGGGGAAATTAGGATACATAGCTGAAGAGTTCTAGTGGGAACCTGCAAAGGAAGAGATTGCATTGAAGACTACAATGACAATTCAAGTTGCTGGATGTGTGTGTGTGTGTGTGTGTGTGTGTGTGTGTGTGTGTGTCTGTGTCTCTGTGTGTGTCTGTGTGTGGTGTGTACACAAAAATTTAGAAACCTCACACTACTGTGGCAGTGCACAGTAGATGGGAAAGACATGGTGGTAGAAAGGGGAAAAAAGGGGTCCAGAGGGTGTTCCATCCCGCTGTTCCGAACACTATGGGTGCTCAAATAACATCACTGATGAAGACTACGGAGGATGCTGATTAATGCAACCTCTGGGAAAATAGAGCTGGGGAGGAGGACATGGATGAGGGACCAAGAGAGGGGACAATGACTCAGGGTAAGGGGTACCTGGGGAGACAGCGACAGGGTGTGCACGTCGGCGAGCGTGGGGGAGCGGCTGGGGCGAGCGTGCGGGGAGCGGCTGGGGCACGCGTGGCTCGGACCCGGGGAGTGGGCGGGTGGTGCCCGTGGGCGGAGCGGCTCCGGGACTGAGTGCTGGCAGCTACTGTCTGCGAGAGCAGCGGCAGCACTGGGGAGCTGAGGCTCGGAGACTCCGCCTAACTGACACCCAAACTCTCCCTCTCCCTCCCGCAGCCCCAAACTGGAGGCAGCGGAGCCCGCGAGCCAG
>NW_008358101.1:7844951-7875456 GCF_000622305.1 Nannospalax galili
CCAGCCCTCGCCCCCTCGCCGCTCCTCGGCAGCCCGCCCCCGCCGGCCGAGGCTGGGCTGAGGAGGCTGCCGGGCGGCCCCGAGCCTCGCCGGGGCGACCAAAACAAAGGCGGCATCCGAGCTCGGCTGGAGGCAAACAACCATGAGAGACTGGGTCCTCGCTCTCCCCGGCTCCGCTGCTGCCGCCGCCACTGCTCCTCCTCCAGCCGCCGCCGCCGCCACCGGGAGAGCTCCGCTGTGAGGTTGGAAAGCAGGGGCGCAGCTGCTGGGCGTGCATCGGAAAGGTGAGAGCCGGAGCCAGCAAGCGGAGGGGGCGGGCAGGCCACGACAATGTCCTCGGCCGTGGGGCCCCGCGGTCCTCGCCCACCCACGGTGCCTCCCCCGATGCCAGAGCTGCCCGACCTGAGCCACCTGACCGAGGAGGAGAGGAACATTATCATGGCAGTGATGGACCGGCAGAAGGAAGAGGAGGAAAAAGAAGAAGCCATGCTCAAGTAAGCCTCCCCCACCTCCCCAGGCGCGCCATGCATCCCTCGGTGGTGCCTCCATCCGTCCATTCACCACTCACTCACCCGGTCCTTTGGGCTGGGGTGGGGGAGGGGCGGGCGAGGGTGTAGGGTGCGGGAGGAGGTGCCCGCCTTGGGACCAGGGGCCCTGGGATTGAGCAGGGAAGAGGTTAGGGGTCTGAAGAAGGAGAGGAGCTCTCAGAGCCAGGAACCCAGAGGGATGGCTTCAGACTGGGGTGCCCTGGAGGACTGGGTAGACAGGGGGCCACCCTGGTGGTGGCAGAGCTGAGAGAAGCTGATCCCACCCAATGGAAGGGCCCTGGGCTTAGGGCAGGTTAGGGGCCAGAGGATGAGTCGCAAAAAGGGTGGTGGTGGATTGAGAGGTTCCGAGGTGCTGAGGCTAACCCAGCGCCTCTTATTTTTGGAGTTGTTTAGCAGGTCTCAGTTACCCCAGTGAAGGGTGCTGGTATTTATATAATAAAAATGCTTATTTTTAGTGTTCGTTTTTGTAATCATTCATTTACAATGCAAGGTTGGGTGTTTCTTTTTTCTTTTTTTTTTTTTTTTTTTTGGGCAGTTGCCATCTTTGGTAACCTGCCTCCTCAACTTCCCTTTAACCTTTTATTCATAGTCTTCTACACAGAATAAGTGTATGAAGACACATTTTCTTACGCACAGATAATGCCCCTGGCCATACAAAGTTTTTGATAATGGGAGAAGCTGATGGGGACTGTGGCTTCAACAAAATACCAGTTCCTTTTTATTGATTTCCAAGAGACCTCTGGGGCCTTCTCAGTTCCTGAAAGAAGTGGTCAGGCAATCAACTTGGGTCCACCTCCTGTCTTTGGAGCCTATTGATGGTTCAGGGGGATCTCTGCCAGATGCCTCATTTTCCTGGGGATGAGGAGAGGTTAGAGCTTGAGTTAGTGATGCAGGAGTGTCTGACTGGGCTACTGCTTGCCTTAGAACTGCTTGCAAGCTACCGGCATCCAGGCTGGGTTTGGCTTGCTCCTCATTTTATCCCTGGTGTGGAGTTCAGGGGAATTTCAGCTCTATCTTCCCTGGGAAGTCTTCATATATTCAGGAAAGTTTTCATCTCTAGGCTGGGGCAGTGTAGACACCCTGACTGGTACTGATGGCTAGTTCTCTTCTGCTTAGCCAGAAGGTGTATTTCAGGGAAGCAATTGGCATGAAGAGCCAAAGGGAACCTGTTGCATCTGGAGTGGGCTGGTTGCAAGGAAGTGTAGAGCGGGAACAGGGGGTGACATGAGGGCACAAAGCACACCCAGCATGGCCTTTCTCCCTTTCTCTAGAATTGCCTTCTGAGGGGGAGATGCTGCCTGGGAAGGTTTCTGCTTCAGTGCAGCAGTGCCTCACATGAGAGGAATAGAAGGAACTGTATTCACAGACTGTGGGTCCTGAAGCACAGCAACTGCCACCTAGAGTGGGGAGGGCTATATTAAGAGAGGGATGTGGGTGTCAGTCCACAGCAAAATAGTAGAAATCCAGTCATTCTTGCCCTTTCATTACAGACTCAGAAAGAAAAAAAAAAAAAAAACCAAAAACCAAAAACTGTTAACTCAGAAGGCCAGAGCTGGCCTGGCTCTATGAGAACAGCAGGTTTCTGAATTCCCTGCTCCTTCGCATCCAAAAAAACAAATACTTTAAGCCTGCCAGCTTGAGGGAGGCAGAACCCTTCTTAATCTGCTTCCTGTCCCTAGTGGAAGAATGACATCCCTGGTGCTGCAGGCTTCCCCTCTTCTGAGACTGGAAGTAATGGATGGTGTCTGATGGTGCTGCTGTCTGTCTGTCCAGTTGTCAGTCCATCTGTCCTCACTGATGCAGCCCCTGCCACCTGTCCTGGACACTATTCTGTTGGTCAGCTTTTGCAGATTCGCTGTTGTTTCTTTTGGTGTTTGCTACAGACAGCAGGTAGACGGAGGCCTCCAGCAGCTAGTGATAAATATGGGCTGCTGACAGAGTCCAGGGAGGAAAGGGAGACACAATGGTGCAAGTAATGGTCAGCAGGGCTCTTCATTGACTGTTGGAAGCATGGTGAATAGTGAGTGATAGCTCTTAAGTGGGAGTCAGTGAGTTTTAGCTCAGAATTCCAAACCTGCTATCCACCTAATGATAAGACTATATAGGCTTATGTGTGCAAACAGAAATAAGAAGCTCTAACTGCTCATGTCTAGCATATCCTTATCACTGATTTCCCTCTGACTGATTCCCATTGGTTTGCAAATATTATTCCCTTATTGCATGGATTCACAGACTATTGCAGTTTGTAATGTTGTTATACAACAGCCCTCAGTAATCCTGGACTTGTGCATTTTTATCAATCAGCCTCCTCTGTTAATGTCCTGGCCTTTTGTGCTGTGCTGTGTGTGTGTGTGGGGGGAGGGTGGTGGTGAGTGTGTTGGAATCCTGGTTTGCTGACATGTAGGGATGTCATATTGTCTGCAGTTAGTGAAACAGGGCTGCACTTTCTTTTTCTTAAGAGAAACTTTGTGTCTTAGAAACTAGGGATCCTAGGAGCTATTCAGATGAGGTGTATGCATGGGGGACTTGGTGACATCTAGGCATCAGTGGTAACCTTTCCTAAACTTGTCAATAAAAATGACTGGGAAGCAGAGTGTTTTACACAGGCCTTTGGAAGAAACATTTGCTAAATAAGAAAAGAGTTTCTGTGTAGTACTTGGGCCATCATATCATGTAGAGGAATTACATTCACGAAGAACTGACAGAGCTAAATTTCTGATATCAGGGCAATTAGACTTCCATTTCACTTTTGTGATCATTGCCAACTAGCGTCATAGGTAGTTGACTTTGGTTGTAATTTACAATTTGGATTTGGATTTGATAATATTAAATAGGAATAAACAGAAACAAAATCAAAGTACTTTCACCTCAAGATTTCAGAATTATGTTACATGAAGTTAGAAGTACTTTATCGTGATAATACTTTATGTAAAATCTGCTCATTTTAGTAATATTGCTTTATAATTATAAAGTAGTTGACTCTTGAAAAATTTCAGGATTGATGCAACTGTTTATAAAGAGGGGTCTTTTCTTAATTTTGGTTGAAGTGTGTTGTGTGTGTGTGTGTGTGTGTGTGTGTGTCTGTGTGTGTGTGTGTGTGTGTCTGTGTTTGTGTGTGTGTGTGTGTGTGTGTCTGTGTGTGTGTGTGTCTGTCTGTGTACGTACATGACTGTTTTAGAAACTTTTTGAAACATAACTTCCTCTATGAATGCTGCTTCAAATAACTGACACCAGACATCGTGGGCCAATATATTATATAGACTGAAATCTGCATTATTTGGGACCTAAATAAGAGAAGATCTCATTAGATATAAAATCTTATTCCTTCTTTAAATAAAAGTTTCAGAGAGAAATGAGTTCCAGAATAGCAAGTAAAAAGAAAAAAAAAAAAAAACCAAACAGAAATAGAGATTTAAAGAGATGATTTGAGGGTGCAAATTGAAAGCCAGTTGAAATAGTTAATGAAAATAGCCAACCTTTATTCAGGATTTATTTCATTGCTCTAATCAACTACTTAATGTGGTGTCAAATAAGTGACACCATAATACCTGTGCCTGGCTGTTCCCATAGCCTGCTAATCTCACAATTCTCAAATCCTCACCCTACAGTGAGGGCACCAGGACTCTCCTAAATTGACTCACAAACATGGCCCAACCAGGATTCAAATCCAAACCTCTCACACTACATGTCATCATTTCCCTCAGCACTAACCTGTCAAACAGGACGAGGCCTCTACTTCATTTATCTTTTCTTTACATGAGTTTCTTGTCTTCTAATTCAGAGACATGGTTGGACAGAAGATGAAGCTGATTTAGAATATCAACTACTGTTCTTAGTGGAGGAGGGTTGAGACTTCACTGACACTGGTTAACAGAACATTCCTATGGATTGAGGGAAAAGGAATTGTCTCCAGTTCAAAGATAACAAATGCATCATTGTGTAGTACAAAGGCCATTAGTTTTGGAACCACACAGCGTTAGATTCTAGTTCTGGTTCTTCCACTTATTGTGGGCAAGACAATTAAGTTGGAATTTCATGGGTTTCTCTATCTTGTACAAATCCTGCAGCCTGGGGTGTTATTGAATGTACAAAGAATAGTAACTTTAGGCTTCCCTCTCTTCTACCAGGGAATGTAGCCTTCACTTTTCAAGCATTTATAAACAGAGTCTGCTTCGTGGAGTAGAGACTAAGAATAACTTCTCTTACTTCAGTTATCTTTCTTTTCCTCTGTCTAGACAAGTGCCATGTTGTAGTTTGACATGTATTAGAAAGGCTCATTTTGAGAAACATCAGTTACCAACTGGGAAAAGAATGGAAAACAGATTGGGGAAATTAGAGGGGGATGGCCATAAAGCCACTGTGAATGCAGGTACCATATTTTCATTGGCAAAAAATTTCATACTGTATATCTGGGCATTTTCTGTCTTATTAGATAGAATGAATGAAAAGAAAAGGAAAAAGGCATGTTCTAAGGAAAGAGAGAGAGGATAAAGACACAAGTAGGTGTCTATGGTTTCAAGATGCTGTGTTAAACAACAACAAAACAAACAAAAAAAAAACAGGGAGAAAAAGCACACCATTTTACTGGCATCAGTGCCACGTCACACCATTAGTAAATGGAGTTAACCTAGGAATGTCTAACCTTGAGCTATATTGTAGTTTTTTCACTTTCAACACAAACCTGCCCTAACACATGTCCATGCCCAGTACTAAGTCCCCAAATGCTCATGGAAAATAAATTTAAAAAAGGGAAGTTAAGAAAAGAAAAGGTATGAGACAGTGTCAAAAATAATGGAGAGTAAGATACAAAACCATTGCTTTACATTTTCCAATTATTGATATATGGTGATTTTCTATTAATCTTGCACATATTCTTTTTTAATCAGAATTATTGAAGTACCAACATTTACATATTCACATTATTAAATTAGAAGCATGCTGTAGAGATTAGTGTGAACCATGTGGTACTACCAACTTGAGTAATAGAAACTGTCCTAGTTTGTCTCTCCATTGCTGTGACAAAACACTCTGACCACTACCAACTTGTGGAGGAAAGGGTTTATTTTATCTTATATCTCCCGGGGTCACAGTTTATCAAAGAGCCCAAGGTAGGAACTCAGGGCAGGAACCTAGAGGCTGGAGCTGGAGCACAGACCATGGAGGAACACTGCTTACTGGCTTGCTCTCCTGGCCCCTGCTTGGCCTGCTTTCTTATGCAACACAGGTCCACCTGCCCAGGGGTGGCACCACCCACATTACTCAACAATCAAGAATGTGCCTCATGGACATGGCCACAGGCCAGTCCAATAAAGGAAATTCCCCAATTGAGGCTCCCTCAACCCAGGTGTGTCAAGTTGACACTAAAGCTGTCCAGCACAGAAACATAACCTTTTCAGAAGGTTATTTGTTCAACTTGTTCAATAGGGAAGATGAT
Source organism: Nannospalax galili (assembly GCF_000622305.1). Lineage (NCBI taxonomy): Eukaryota > Metazoa > Chordata > Mammalia > Rodentia > Spalacidae > Nannospalax > Nannospalax galili. The sequence continues at coordinate 7,850,934 of NW_008358101.1, forward strand.
TTGTGTAAACCAGTCCAAGAGCCTCCTAGAAAGATATCAAATCTAAATTCCTGAACTCACTTTGTTCTCCCACGTCTCCAAGAAGCATATGGATGAGCTTCTTTGCGTGGATTAAAAGTGCCATTGTGTTGAATTTCATTTATCTTCATGGACTTTATTCTATTTTTAAAACAACTTTTAACATTTGATCCTGTAATTTGAGTTTGTATAGTCTAGAGTTATTCTTGAGAGTTGAAGAAAATTTCCCCAAGGCACTTGGCAACTTTAGACTAACAGAACCCTGAACTCTTATACACTGATTTCTAGTCTTTACTTTAGAAAAAAAAAAAAAAAAAAAAAAAATAAAATAAGTGCATCAAAGTGTGGGTATTATGGTTTCTCTTGTTCATCTATTGGCATAGAAAGCCCATATTTATTATTTTCTATGTATCAGAGATTTTGCTAGATGCTTACAAATTCTTTTCTGTCCTGTGCTTGCCTTTTGATGAGCAGTCCAATCTGTCAGTATTTATTAGTTTTCTAATATTACTTAAGTATCCAGAACTTCCTGGCCCTTCGCTAATGGCATTTGATCTGAGGATCCAGGGAGCAAATCTTCAAAGCAGCAGGAAAATTAGTTTGGCTGGTGGTATCATCCAAGCTTTTCTGAGCACTTCCTTTGGACTCTCTGCTTCTAACCATATGTATATCTCTAACTAGAGCTCTTCTTGACATACTTGTTCTTTTGCTCACAGGTCTCCTAATACAGTAGCATTTTCCTACTATTCTTTTCAGTGACAAAGTTCTGAATGTTATTAATCAGGGGGGATACTTCTAATATAATATGTGATGTTTAATTAAAAAATAAGATGAGGTGTTCAAATTTCATGGTTTAAAATTGGGACAGACATTGGGCTGTTTGGGTAGAATAAAGAGAGAGTTTTCTTCTTATAGTTTATTGATGGCTTAGTTCCTAGCATTTAAACATTTCCATGGTCATAAAGGGTGGCCACTGGATTGCTGGACAGAGCACTCAAGTAGGTTTTGCTCCTAATGCCGTCATTTTGAATAGGTATGAACATTAGCAAGTTGGCCCATTCAGGCATCAGTTTCTTGGTGTATGCAGTGGAACTTGTCCGTCTGCCCTTTTTACTCATGGTGCTTTAACATGGTGAGGTGGAGGCACCTTTAAACTTGAATTTTAATATAATATAATATTCTTTTTACTCTTTAGAACTATACATGACCCCTAGTAACAGGGTTTCCAGTGGCCTTTGAAGGTGATATTGGACTTTTGGAGGTGATGTCTTAGGAGTTGGTTCCATCTGTAGTCTAAAAGAGCCAGTTACTGTGGTGAAGTTTACCCCTATGCCAAGGTGAGAATCTAGCTAAGATCTAAAAGGTTAAGTGATTGCAGGGCCTGATCTGAAATTATTCTTTTCCCTTCTTTATGTTTTTCTTGCTCATCAAATTGCTCACAAATATTTATTCCACAAAAAGTAATGAGGGAAAGTAGTAAAGTTGGAAATTGCAACAAGGCAACCCTAATTCAAAATGAGACATCAGTTTAGGGCAGTTTCCTTATGTTTTTCCCCTAAAAAGCAATGGTGACGACTTCTGTGGCAATGAGTTTAATAAGTTCTTCATTTTATCATTACCTGAGTAAGGGGCTGCTTGTCAAGCAGTAGTTTACGTTTTGTGTCAGCTTACCATTGGATGATGTAATATGTGTGTTTAAGGTTTTTTTAAGATTTTATACTAAATACCTTAGGTTTTTGGCAGGTATAGTCTCACACTCTTATATTAGGCTTATGCACATTTCTTTGGACTTAGGTCAAACTAGACAAGAAAAAGCAGGAATATATTGAAGAATTGGCTTGATGTTTTCCAATTTCTGTTGCTATTTTGTGAAAACTTCCTGTATATGTATGGTTATTTAAAGAAAAACTAGAATTGTTTAAAAGGAGAGTGACTTATGCATTGATTTGCCTTTATTTTTATACTGATTTCCTGCTATGGATAGTGTTTTGTACTGTCAATTTTAAGTCTCAACCTAGATAATAAACTACAGTATCTTTTCCTCTTTATAGGTTTTGCTTCTTCTCTCCCAAATTAGTCTTTTCAAAATACTGAAAACCAAGCAATTGAAAGTCTTACAACGTATTAGATCAGTGAGTAACACAAGCCTGTGGTATGGAATCTTGAGAACCACTTGGTAAATATTTTAGCTGAGTGAGGGTGTATCTTTCAGAGTCTCAGCGGAGGCTATTTTTAAGGGAAATATGAATTTAAATTTTCAATCATTTTTCATATATTATAGTCATTGATTGCATACAGGACTCTATGAAAATTCTCTTTTGAGCCTTGTAAAAGTATAGCATACAGTTTAGAGAACATATCTTTAGTACATAAATTCATTTAAGTAGATGTTAGAATGTAATATTTTGATAATTCCTTTGAAGTTTAAGTAGAAATAATGTAATATTATAGAGAAGAAGTTTACATAATTTGTAAGTTGTTAATTCAGTTAATTAGACTATTAGCTCTTTTAAAGGAGCATAATGGATGAAACAGACCTCTTTAAAAATATAGGAGACAATACTCTATTCGTTTATACATTGTTTAGTACTTTTTTATCACTCATCATTAAGTAACTTGTCTGGAAGATGTTATTGTGTTTATGTAGAGAAGGAATGTGTAATGAAAATCAGTTAAAGTGTCTGTACTGTCATGTCAATACTTTATGCTATTTAATTTCTTTTAATGGGCTGTCATACTTAATATGGATAAACCCCAGTATAGTAGCAGTCACTGATGGAATTTTCTTGCACTAGCTATTCTTTACCTAGTTCATTTTATTACTGCTCAACTTATATTACTATAGTTGACGCATAATTCATTGATATTTGAAGAGTAGTCTTAATCTGAAAGAAAACCAAGTCATTTTAAAGTTGTATCAAAAAAAAACAAAGTCACCTTAAAGTTACAAGTTATTGGTGCACGATCATTGTGGGTCTGTGACTGCTTTTATTTTTTGCTTTTTTTTTTTAAAAGATTTAGTGTTTGTTTTGCCTGTATGTCTGAGTGGGCTTTACTATAAGTATGCACCATATGTGTGCAGGTGACTATGGGATACAGAAGAGGGTGTCAGATTCTCTGGAGCTAAAGTTACAGGTGGTTGTGAGTCCTGGGACTAAAACCTGTGTCCTCTGCAAGAATAGCAAGTGCTTTAACCACCGAGCCATCTCTCTAGACCCTGTCATTTAAACAAATGAAATGAGAAACTCTTTAACACTGAGGTTATTTGCTTTGTTTTCAGTTTTGAACTTTCTATTTTAGAAAAATTAGGTTATAGTTTTAGCATCCATAGTATATATAAGTCAATATACCAGGTTTTTCTAAATATGGGGTAGCATATGTCCACATTTAGAGGTCTACTAAGGTCAGAAAGATTACTTAGTGTCAAGGTAGAAACAACTGAGAACAAAAGTAAAGTAACCAAATGACTTTTCCTTTTTATATTTCGCAGGCTTTAGCAGATTTATCTTTCTTGGTTGTCTCTGTACCCTAATATATTGGAGCTTAAGTCCTTTTTCCAAACCTTTCTTATCTGGAAAAAAATGGATATATCTTGCATCCTGGTATTTGAAATACAGTGATATTGAAATGAACAATCTCTTTTATATTGCATATTAAAATTTTGGTAAAAGCAATGGTTATAAATAGCATCTACTCTGTGTTCTACTTGAACATCACCACCATTTTTATGAAAATATTATTTAAAAATGAAATACAGTAAGATGTTCTTATAAAGATGATTGCTATTTCAATTTATAGATTTTTATATATCCCAGGCCAAATATAGCCTCTTGATAGAGCAAACTAGGGTAAAATCTTGATGCTATTCTGGAAAAGACACTATGGTCTGAGAATTGTTTAGACATAGGCATTAGAAAGAAATTCTGTAGTGTTTGGAGATCTGGTGGTCACAGTTGTACTAGTCACCACCGAAATGCGTCTCTGGTTAATAATCTGTCCATTAGCTAGTACTTGCCTTCCTTAAAGGTAGCATAGTGGCAGTGTCTGGAAACCCTGTACACATAAAATGAAACCCAATAAAGTTCTCCAATCCCAGACCACAGTTAGCAGATGCTTTGCTTGGTAAAATAACACCATTATAAGTATAACATAGTACTTTGATAAAATAATATTCAGCAACAAGGTGAGTAATTATTAAAATAGATGCAGATGGTCGTTGTGAAGCTTCCTCTTATTTTTTTCTTTAAATATATTTGTTTATTGTTTTATGCATATGTGTTTGTGCCTAGATAAGTTTATGTGCATCACCTGCATGCAGGGACCTGTCGAGGCCAGAAAAGGGTTTCAGATTCCATGAAACTGGTGTTCCAGGCAGTCATGAGCTGCCATGTGGTTGTTTGGAACTGAACCCAGGTCCTCTGCCAGATGAGTAAGCACACTTAACCACTGAGTTTCTAAGTCTCTTAGAACTTCCTCTTGTCCTGCCTTCTGTAATTCCATTTCCTCCCAATTTGCCTTCAATTTCTTTTAAGTGTCTCTATTTTCCCCTTTCTTGAGTTTCAAATATTGGCCAACTCAGAGGCTCTGCTCTCAAAATTCGAGTCTTTTCTTTTATACATAGTCTTAAGTGACTTTAGTCGCGCTTTCACACCAAAGATCCCCAAATCTGTAAGTAATACATTTAAAATTTACTGCTAAATTCTGAACTTGCATCACCTATTAGGTATTTCTATCTGAATGTCTGGTAGGAACTTTGAACTTACTGCTGCCTATCATAACTTTCCTGACTTTTTTCTGAATGCAATGTTTTCTCCTTTGTAGGTAGCATCTCTTCCATTGACTTTCCTTTTTTTCTAGAAGTTGAAACTTTTGAGGACCTGTATCCTGTTCACGTTGTCCCATGTTTCACTGCATCCTTTTTCTTGATTACTCAGACTTCCCGTTTCTCCTTTAATACTTGGTCAGTCCACTTGAGCATCACTTTTGATCAGACATTTCCTTTTTAATCTATTTTTTTAAACCAGGCTTTTAAAATTAGACCAAACGACACCTCATCTGTAACATTTTCACAAACTTCGCAGACTGGTTTCAGAACTTGCCTTCTGTGCATGTATTTTCATAACATTTTCACTCAGCACGCTCATCTCAGTGTGGAATACTCCACTGAGAGTGCTCATCCCTCACATGAGCACATATAACAGGTGCCCAGGTTTTGGAAGCTGTGTCTATGAATGAATGAGTAAATTCAAAAGACCTGGACTAGAGTCGCCTAAGGCTGCTAATGGTGTGAGTGGGAGGATGGAGTGGGATGGTTATTCCAACCATAGAGAGCCAGTCCTCACATTCTGAAAGCAGAGAATGAACTGTTTGCTTTTGGTTACGGAGAGAAACAGGCTGACCAGAATTTATGAAGAAATAAATGCTGGATATGGAACATTACAGAGTACTATTAAAGTGTAATTTTTGAATGATCTGTTGTGTTTTGATTTATCATTCATGGCTTTTTGAAAGAAAGCATTCCAAAGACATTTGAATGTCAGTGTTGGAGGATGTAAATAATATATTTTTAAAATAATCCTCTAGAAAGACACACTTAATGAAGCATTTTTAAATGAAAACATGACTAACTTCAGTCACAGTCTAAAGCATAACACATATTTTCTGATTTGATATTTGGAATTAGATGAGATGATAATAATGTATTATATTGATATTATTTTTAATTAAAAAGCACACCTCAATTAAGCCATCCTCTAGTCTTAAAAGCTTTGAAAAGGTAAATGTCTTCTATGGACTGACTTTGTATTTCCATTGCTGAATGAGGTGGCCAAAATGTTAAGACCTCAACAGATGTTTCTTAAACTACATTGCACAGTGTATGTCCTAGACACAAAAGCACATACTTTTGCACTTCAAATGTTGGACTCCATTAACACATGGATGGGAACTTGGTGACTGACTAGTCCAGAGCTGGCAATACTCAGTTCACATGCAAAGTCCTCTACCAAGAGAAGTACCACTGATGACTTTCAAATGCCCCAGAACCTTTCTGAGCATAGGGTATCAATTGGAAAGGCTGACAATCAAGGTAGCAATTGACATGGTAGCCACTGAAAATTGTTCCAGCTCTTTCAGACTTTTATTATTAATTAGTGAAAGAATGAGGGATAAGATGCCCACCAACTCTTCTATGGCCTTACCCAGTGGTTTCTTTTGCTTCTTTCTTCTACCCTTACTCACGCCCTCCACATGGTTCCAGCAAATTTGAACAATTATTTCTTTAATTCTCATTTGATTTGCTTCCTCATTAAGGTTATATCCTATTATAGCAAACTCCAAGGGAACGCTAATCACTTTGTTGATTTTGAATTTGGTTATATTGACTATTATTTAAAATAAGGATCATCAACAGGGACTATGAAATATTTGATGATTTCCTTTTCAGTGATATTTGTTGTATTTATGCTGTATCAATATTTCTTAATTGCTATAATTTTATTTTAAATTTTTAATACTTCTCTGAAAGATACATTTTCAATATGCAGTAATTTATTTATGATTCCAAATAGCTTTTCCTATTAGGCTTTTGAATTATGTATATATACAAATAATTTTGTTTGAGACAGGGTCTCAACAAATGTACCAGACTGGTCCTGGGGTTGTGATCCTTCTCTGCCTTAGCCTCCTGAGTGCTGGGATTAGACACATGTTCCACTGAGCCTGGCTATTGTTTCTTATTGTGGTCTTTTTTATAAACTGGGAATGTGATGGATCTTCAAGAGAGTTTTGCTATAACCCCATTAGTATTTCCAAAAGATCATTATGGTGAGCAGTATCAAGAAAAGATTGAGCAAAATCCTAGGGCACATTAGTATATAGATTAGCTGGGACACTATTGCAGACTTCCAGATGAGAGATAGTAAAACAAGGACTTGGTGATGATGGACAAATGCTCAGACTTAAGAGATATTTCTGAGGCAGAAATCACAGCTGTTCTTTCTAATGGATGCCATATGAGTTGACTTCTAATTGGTACCACCAGCTTTGGGGCTATCTCGAGGGATGGGTGGGAGATGCTAAGTTTAGTCTTGGTCGTTTGGTTTTGTGATAACTTTGAGAAATACAAGAGGAGAAATCAAATAGACTATATGTCAAGGACTTGGAAGAGAGATTGAGTTGGAAATGTAAATGTGTGAGTCACATGTCACATGGGTAGTCATCAGATTATAGGTAAGACTCTGAGGAGACTGTCTAGAAAAAAGCCTTAAGGAAAATTCACTTTTGAAAGTTGAAAGAGGTAAATAAACCTGTAAACCCATTAAAGAAGAAATGACCAGAGAGATAAAGACCAAGGATACTGTTCCATCAAATTAAAGGGAAGACAATATTTTGAGGAAGACAGAGAGTACATGGGTACACACCATTGGATATCTAAAATAAACTAAAAACATTTAATGCTGTTGAATACAATGATACAACTAGAATTCTCTTTTTAAATAATTTCTATTCTGTGAAATTTTCACATTTAGATAATGTGTATTAATCATCTTTGTCCGTTACTACCTCCCTCCAACTCCCCCCAATGGCTTCCCACTCCATCTTCCTCCTAACTTTGTGTCCCCCTCCTTAATTTTTGAGACAGGGTCTCCCTGTAGCCTATGTTGGCCTAGAACTTACTTTGTAGACTAGACTGGTCTCAAACTCACAGAGATTCTCCTGCCTCTGCCTTCCTAGTGCTGGGATTACAGTGCAGTATCATACCTGACATGTTCTCTTTTTCAAATATTTATTTATAACCTGCCCATAAGTGCGTGCAAGTGGTCATTCACTAGGACATGGGCAACCTACTCGCAGACACACCCCTGAAGGAGAGCGACTCTCCTTCCCTCAAAAGGGACTCTCCTTCCCATCTACTACCAATAGCTCCCCCAATTGAGATGAGGCCTTGGGGGCCCCTCCCCCATCAATACTGGAATTTTGACCAGCTTGGTCTTATGCAGGTAGCCACAACCTCTATGAGATGATGTGGGCAACAGTCATGTCATGCCCAGCACTCCTCCCCATCAGCTAGATTTTACATTCTTTCTGCCTCCTCATCCATGAAGTTTCTTGAGCCTTGGATTGTGGGACATTGATATAGACGACCTGTCCACAACTGAGCATGCAGTGTTAATTAAACTCAGCAGTTTGATCAGTTATGGGTGTCTACATCAACCACTACCACCTGCAAAAGGAAACTTCTCTGTTTGAAAATGAGAGAAGCACAAACCTGTAGGAAGAAACATAAATATTTATACTGCAGTTTGACAGTATGACCATTTAGCAAAAGAATCACAGAAGGTTCCCCCCTAGGGCCAGGTTTTCAGGAAGGCATGGAAGCCCTCTCTTAGAACAGGTCTCATATGCAATTAGAAAGCAGTTGGTTACCCCCTTAACCATGATGCCGTGATTGCACTAGTGGGTACATCTTGCCAGGCGGATTGTACTGTAGTATGCAGGTTCAAAGACCAGTGATGTCTTTTCTCCCCCAGCTAACTGGATAGCATTTTCTGGCACTATGTAAGCTAGCTAGCAGGGAGAGAGTTTCCTGGTCCGTTCAAGGTAGATTTTTATATGTTCTGCATCCAAAGTGAGTGGTGTCTTCAGAAACTGGGTCTTACCACCTGTAGTGGGCAACCAAGAGCAATGTTGGTATCCTGTGTTCTTTTACATGTCTGTGACATATTCTTTGCCTGGCACCGAGATTTTCTTTTAATAACTTATGTCTTCTTGGAGCAGCACTGTCTACCTATGCAGAGTACTTCAATCTCTCTCTCTCTCTCTCTCTCTCTCTCTCTCTCTCTCTCTCTCTCTCTCTCTCTCTCTCTCTCTCTCTCTCTCTCTCTCTCTCTCTCTCTCTCTCTCTCTCTCTCTCTCTTTGTATGTATAGAGTGTGTGTGTGGAGAGAGAGAGAGAGAGAGAGAGAGAGAGAGAGAGAGAGAGAATTAGCTTACAACTCGATGAATTTCTATAAGGCTTCTTCTTGCATTCTTAGTTTTTGTTAACCCAGCCCCTACTTTCTCCTCTCTCTAATCCCCATCCCCATTTAAACCTTTAGCCCCTAGTATTTATTTATCCTCTCTCTTTTCATGTCACCTTTGTTCAACTGTCCTCTCTAATTGAAATTGTTTCTTGGGTCGGGAGATCGTAGCTTTCTATATAGCTCTTTCATGCACTTTCATTTTGGAGAAGCCAGTACCTCATGTTCCCATTTCACATCCCCTCCAGTGGTCTCCCTCTCTTCTTTCATTTTTCCTGTGTATCAGACTCCCTCACCCCATACATTCCTTAAGGTGTCAACCCCCCCAGGGGCTTGTTTCTGCTTTCCTGGTTTCCATGTGTATTCCAGGTTAAGAATACAAAACAAAGATTCTAAGCTAGGTTTCACATAGGAGAGAGAACAAAACCAAAAGTGGGAAATTTGTCTTTGTACCTAGGTGACCTTGCTCAGTATAAATTCCATCCATTAACCTGAAAATATCATTATCTCATTTTTCATTACAGTTGAGTAGTACTCTATTATGTAGGTGTACCACATTTTTCTTACCCATTCATCAGTTGTTAGATATCTTGGTTGACTCCATTTCTTAGCTATTGTGAATTGAGCCACAATGATCATGGATGTACTTATATCTCTGTAATAGGATCTCAAGTTCTTTGGGTATATGCCCAGGAGTGATATATAGGGTTATAGGGTGGCTCTAGTTCTAGATTTTTGAGAAACCTCCAAACTAATTTCCACAGTGTATGTACCAACATTGTACATCCATGTCAGCATTTTTGATCCTGGCTATTCTGACTGGGATAAGATGGCATCTTAAAATAGTTTCAGCCTTCATTTTTTTTTCTGACAGGTAAGGATGTTGAAGACTTTTTAAAATGTTTATTTTCCATTCATTTAAGATTGAGGTCTGCCTCATTGCCATTTGTATCTTTTTTTTTCCTTTTTTTTTGAGACAGGGTCTCCCTGTAGCCCTGACTGCTGGCCCTTGGTATGTAGCCCAGATTGACCTCAGTCTCACAGAGAGCTGTCTGTCTCTGCCTCTCAAGTGCTGGGATTAAAGGCATGTACCACCACGTCTGGTCTTTGTATTTCTTATTTTGAAAACTTTTTCTTCAGTTCCATGGCCCATTTTAAAATTGAGTCAGAGAAACTAGAATACTTTTTCAATGCAGTGATGTAATATGGTACGACTACTTTAGAAAACTGGCTGTTATTACTGCTATTCCTCCTTTACAGAAAAGAGTGTAGAGAGAAATAACTTAGAAGAGGGTTATACAGCAAAGTAGTAAATGTGTCATAAAAGTGAGAAATAAACTTGACCAACCAAATACTATCATGAAGATGATAAAAAAAAAGGAATTTCTTTAATGTTAGTGGTTACCACTCCTATTAGTAATTATTATGGAGTGCAGGGTGAGACATACTTATGTGTGTGAATTTCAGAAATAAAGAGGTCTAGATTTGGGTCCAAGGCTCCACCACATAGTATGTGATCCTCATTGAAATAATCTTCCCTTCCCAGTTTTCTTATCTGTGAAATAAGGATAAGTGGGAGGAGTGTATGGACTAACACTGCTTATGTAATGCACTTGGCATAGCTCCTCATACCACAGGCAGAATTAACAACTTTTGACTGTAATAATGAGCATTTTATAATAGTCTGAATTTAAATAATACTATGCACCCAGTATTCACATTACATTGGATATGAAGTAAGTGCCTCGACTCTGCATGAGCCTGTACTAGCTGAAAAGTACAGTACCTGTGTGTTGATACTACATAAAGGAATTTTGAATCACAATTGGAGCTTTGATTCCCACATTGTGCTAAGCCAGAATACTCTTATTCATTGTAGTGATTTAGCACATTGTGGTTACCTGAGCTCTGGGAACACGCAGAAGAAGCTGAGCACTCTCTGTTGAGCCAGGGTAATAAGCTGTAATTTAGCATTATATTAGAATACAGTTACCTTGCATTGTGCTTAAAGATTTAATTCTTCATATTTGTTGTTTTGCTAAGGAAACATTCTGGCTCACTTCTTTAGCTTATAATCTCAGATGAATGCATGGAAATTTACATATATAATTCATACGGCCTGTATTCAGTGGGGAAAATACTGTGTTAGAGGTTCGTAGCATGGGGTACCTCCAATTGAGACTTTCCAAATTCTTCTCACGGGAATGCATAATTCAAAAAATTAGGATTATCTAACTCATATTAAATTTCTCAGCAAGTAGTCATAGTACCTGCTAAATGAATATAAAATATAGAAATAACAATGCTTTTTATGTGCAAGCATGAGGACCTGAGTTTGGATCCCCAGAATTTACATAAAGCTGAACAGGGTAGCATGCATCGAATCCCAATGTTCTTGTGGTGAGATGGAAGACAGAGAGAGTATAATCCCTACCTGGAAGATGGTGAACCAGCTATCTAAGTGTACATAGCAGCATATAGGAGTCCCTGTCACAAACAAGAGGAAGACAAGGATTGACACCCGAGGTTGTTCTCTGACCTCCACATGCACACTCACACTCACACACACAAACACACACACCATACATATAACACACACACAGATTTTTAAAAATGCTTTTTTAAATCCTGGGCAGAATGGCTCATGCCTATAATCTCAGCACTTGGGAGGCAGAGGCAAGAGAATCGCTTTGAGTTTGAGAACACCCTGGGCTGCATAGTGAGACACCCACCTCAAATGGAAAACAAACTACAAAATAAATAAATAAATAAATAAATAAATAAATAAATAAAAAAATAAGTCAAATAAGTAAATAAAATAAGTAAATAAAACACTTCATAAAATTACTGTGGCTATATGCAAAAAGAGACAGTCAATGTAATGTTAATATTTTAATATAAAATTAGGAGTGATGTGGGTAATTTTTAAATATTTTAAAGACAGATTATTCACAATTCTGTACCTTTACTCATATCCAAAGATGTTATAAAAGCACTAAAAATAATCAAAGGTAAAGTAAAGCATTAAATATTACTTATTCAAGCTCTAATTCAGTATGTACATAATATATAAATATATATACATATCCATCAATGTCATGTCTTACATATTACATATCAGAATCCCCACTTTTAACTCATGAGGACCAAATGCATGTAATGGAAGTCTCTGCGCTCTTGGTGAAACCCTGGTAATCTGAACATACTTCCCATGACAGTTTTTGGGAAATATCTGACAGATAAGGACTTTCCTTTGTGCTTAGGATGGCAATGACGTGAGTCGGAGTGACTCTGAGAATCTATCCTTCCTTTTGTCTTCAGCTATGAAGTGAAGACTCATGTTTGTCTCTGTCATAGCAGCTATAGCTAAATCTTTCCATGTGATTGGTAAGAAGATTAGAGATGTGTAAGATGTTATGTCTTTCCTTTTGCCCTTTTGGACTCTTAGTTCAAATGAGGCTGGTGCCCTTCCATTCCTGCCTCAATCAAAAAAAGCGCTCTTTGGCTTTTAGTTTCTGCTTCTATTTCTTTCAGGAAGAATTAATGGGTAATTTGGGCAGATTTAGGCATTTTATCTTCCTTTCACCCTTCTTTGCTCTCTACTCCTCCTCATTATAGGAGACAGAAATATGAGAGCTTCAGTGGTGAATTTTCCCAGAAGACATAAATGAAGCATCCGTGCAGTAATGCCAGTCATTTTTGCAGTGGAGTGATTTTTCTCCTTTGGCCCTTGGGCTCTCTCACCCCTGCTGAAGCACATCCAACTTTTTGTGCCGTCCTCCTCTGGGCTGCTGCAAGTTAGAGGTGCTGCACAGTTAGGATGGATGTTACTTAGCGTGAACTTCCTCTCTCTGACTTCTTCTATGAGAGTTGGCCTCTCGGGGTGCTATCAACTTTTCTCATTTTATGTGAGTGGCTGCATATTGGAATTTAATTTACTTGTAGACTCTGAGGAGTTACAGACCAAACATAAACCATGGGTGAGGCAGAGCAGCAGATTTAGAAAAGCTGAGGATGCTGCGTTGACTGTGCAGCAATTGGTAAAGTCTGAGTACCCCTATTATTTTCCCTTCAGCATGATGTTACAATATGCTTTGTTCAAGCCCAAATGAACCTTTCCATGTGGTAATTAGCATTTTTACAGTGTTTCTCTACCACTATATATTTTTGTTTGGAAAATTAAGATCCGCCAAAGTCAATGAGTAAATTGTTTGTTTTCCAAACACTATGCATTTAAACCCATAAGATATAATTAAAGGGTAAAATGAAAAGTTAAAAAACTTTATACTTCCTTCCCCCATTTTGATATTTACATTTATTTGAATATGTTTGTGAACTGGCTTCTAATATCATTAAGTAATAAATGGAACCACTGATACTTCCTGGCACACCTATGGTGACATGGACAGTTGCTGAGTTTGTGAAATCAGTGAGGCAAACTAATATTCGTAACACAAGTTAGCTAAGGAATTCCTGGATTCTGGTCATGGATTCCACTCTCTCTAATCTAACCCTCTAGGGTCTTTTGAGTTTTCAAGAATGTTTCTCTCATTTTAATTAATTAATTAATTGCTTAATTAAGAGTGTTTTTGCTCTGGTTTGCATCATGAAATACAGAGGTGCAGTAAAATTAACAGCAGTCATGTGAGTCTGTTAGTTATTGCTGAGCTTATTAAACTCTCAGGAAGCTCTATTCTTATGTACATGTCAGCGCTAGTTTTTAATTTATCTTAAGTGTTTTTTAATTATTGGTAATGCTGATAATAAAATGTATACTATTTGGATCAGGAAAAAAAAATTAGTGTGGACCCACCCTTTGATTAAATGCAGCTTGGACTCTAAAGTTTGCTTCCTGGAACTCCCATGTTGTTGATGTGACTCTTCTGCCCTCCTGTCCTAAAACACAGAAGCAGCCTAGCTGAGGACTCAGCCCACTTTTTTCTAGTCACTGATGAGCTGCTATAAGCTGGGTGGTCAAAGAGGTCAGCCTGATTTTCCCAGTCTCTCTTTAGAGGTCTAAAAGGCAGCAGGAGAGAATTAATTTAGGAACAGTGAAGAGCTTCAGTAGGAAGGCTATCTGGAAGGCCATGAAAATCAGAGTGAGGTGCTTCTGAGCACACAAGCTTACCCTGGTCAGGAGAAAATTAGGAATCACTATTCACTTGACAGAATGTTCATTAGCTAAGCTGGTGGTCCACTGTTTAAATGGAAATATATATATACATATATATAATTTTTTTTTTTAAGTATACTGTGTTAGGAGGATGGAAACAAAGTAAAAATAAAGATTTCCTTTGCCTGACTCTGGAAGCTTTGTAACATGGTGAAATATTATGTCTTCTTGGACTTGCCATATTTCAGTCAATATGCTGGCTGTGGGATCCCTGGGCTGACCACAGGCTCTGGCACAGTCAGTGGTGTCCGGTTGGTACACAGTATTCGCTCCGTGCATGCATACTTGGCCACATTATGCTTACTGGACTCATCCACTGTTAGGAATTTACAACTAAGGTGTGAAGTTTTATGCTCTGTATTGATAATTTCTAACTATCAATGCTATGTATATTTCTTATGCTTTAACTGTTTTTTGAAACAAAGTTTGAAGGTTATAAAATGAACAGTATATACTGATTAATTCCCAGTTGGCAAAATTCAACTAGATGCATGCTACTGCTTCTTCAAATTACTATGCAAATTTTATGAGTTCGGTCTATTCTTTCCTGCTCTCCTTGCTGGTCTTATCGGAGAACCTACCTAAGTACGTCCTCTACTGTGTTCCATAATCTTTTAAATCCAGGATGGGTTTTAGAGATACTGGACCAGTGAGATGGCTTAGTAGGCAAAGATGCCACTAAGCCTGGTAACCTGAGTTCAATCTCTGCACGGTCCAAGGAGAGAACTGATTCCTCCAAGTTGTATTCTGACCAGCATATGAATGTCATGACCCTCTCCCCAAAACAATGTAATCAATGTAGTGAAGATACAACTTATTTAGAGATACTATATGTATGTTTTTGATGTGTATGGTACAAAGAATTTTGGTTTGGGGATTACCTTTACATATATACTCTGAACCTTTGGTTTTTGCAGGGAACAAAGGAAGATAGTTGAGAGTATTTCTGTGTGAAACTTTATATTTCAGGAAAGGTGTGCAAAAGATGTTCCCTAGTAGCTTGGTATTTTACCCTCAGGCAGAGGTTAGTTAGTTGCTTACTGTCTTTTGTTGAGTAAACATCAAAGAAGAACTTGGGGAGATCTAGGAGCTTCTGTTTGTGGGATGAGATCCATTAGTCTTGCTCTAGGAAGGAGAGTAGATTTGAGGGAGATGCAGGGACATTAAGAGAGGAATCTTTAAAGCTCTGCGTGGAAGGAGTCAAATCTAATTTGGGCATAAGGCTCTAAAGGCAGGAGGAGAGAACGTGAAATCTGAGTATTATTGAAATTGCCTTTGAAAGTCCCTTTAGAAAGAATCACGTTAAAGGCAGACATCATCTCTCAGATGTGTCTCCTGTAGCAAGTTTACCCTTCGTTGTTGAATAGCATGGTTCTGTTGAGTGCCAGATTGGGTAGTTGGATTTTGGTTAAAAAAATAATGTCTTTGTGTGACTGAATTCTTTGAATACAGTGGTTTCTCTCAGCTGGAGATACCTTTTGGGGTTAACAACACAGGAACCACTCTGAGGCACAAGTCTCGGGTGTATGAGAATAAGCAGGATGCTGAGTGGACTCAGGCCTACACTGTTAAAGTGACTTTACCCCTCTTTGTGTCATATGATTATGGTTGAATTCTTCTAAATAAGAGATTGTGAAGAAGTAATGAAAATGTACAACCACTGTGTTCGTGTTTAATAGTAAAGGAGGGAAGCTACCTCTAGAGCCTTACAGTTAATCTTTGAAAGATTTTAAGCTGAAGTTCAAAAAGAAAAACATTCAGCA
The DNA here is from genome assembly GCF_000622305.1 of Nannospalax galili. NCBI lineage: Eukaryota > Metazoa > Chordata > Mammalia > Rodentia > Spalacidae > Nannospalax > Nannospalax galili. The sequence goes on from NW_008358101.1 coordinate 7,866,907, forward strand.
CAGGGGAAAAAAATTGGGGGCTGGAGAGATGGCCTAGTGGTTAAGAGCACTTGCAGCTTTTGCAGAGGACCTAGGTTCAATTTCAAACACCCACATCAGGTGACTCACAACTGCCTACTCTTCTGACCTTTGTGACAGCCAACATGCATATAGTGCATATACATACATGTAGGTAAACGTACATCGACATAAAATAAAAATAAATAAATCTTAAAGAAGACTTTTCCATATGAATCATTTCCATAGAAAGGGACTAGACTTGTTCTAATAGAAATTCTTTTACCATCAATTTAAAACACACAAAAACTTTGAAATCTTCCCTTCCTTAACACATATCAGTCTAAAGGTGAAGTATTAAGTGCCACTTACATATTTGTCAAAAATCTGTTGGTGTCTGCAAAATACAAGACACTGTCTCTTTCGATGAATCACTGTTTACCAAGGAGTGCATGTTTAAGGCCTTTGTGGGATTTCCGTTTAAATTTGATTTTGCTGTATCTCCTTAAATTTCACCTCACCCCCAGTACAGAGGCCTCCACTGTACTAGACTCCTCATGCCAATCTGCCTTCCCATATGTGTAAGGGTATAGATTTAATTAAATCTTCAGGTTCATATTTAGAAAGTAGTCAGTTGAGTTAGGAAGAGTGCTCATTGGTAGAGCGCTTACCTAGTATATGTGAGTCCTGAGGTTCAATCCCCAGTACCAAGAGGGTGGTAGGGCAGAGGAAAAGAAGAAAGGAAGAGAATTTTGATTAGGTATAGAATGAATCTAAAGAAGTAGGTTTCAGACTAAGGACCAGCATTCCCTCTTCTATAATCTATGGATTTACATCAGAAGGGAAGAGTGTGTTTTAAAGAGGCAGGGAAGGCTTGTGTTCTTCTAATATAGGAAATCTATCTTTCAGTTAGACCATGTCTGTTAGTCCATATGTATAGTGAAACATTTCAGAACAAACTTCCAATACACAAATTATTTCTTTTTCACTCCTCTTTCCTTCACGAGGATCATTATTTCTTACTGTGTTGTCTCAAGTAAAGCAAATGTGAACACTGAGATGTAAAATGTTAAAGGAGACTTTAAACATTCAATTTTTACTGCTATTGTTTTTACATTTCATCTTGTTATAATTGTTTATTTGTAAAGTATGTATGTTTTTAATGGCTCATCTTTTGTATGCTAAACTATTTGTTTAAAATGTCACTGTGTTCCCGAGGGTGGCTTATAACTCCTCACAACAGTGATTTGTCACAGTGAGTCTGATGCCTCATCCCAGGTAAAAAAGGCGCTCAAGAAGTCCTATGGGGCATTTACCAAATATTGGACTTTAGAAATGAGTACAAGCTTAAACATTCAATATAATTAAACAAATATTTACCGAGCAAGTGTTGTGTGTTAGGGACTGAATAATATTGCCCAACATAAAAATCTATTAGCAAAATAAATATTTTTAAAAAGGTATTTTCCATTTACTGTAAGCTTAGTAGCAAGGAGAAGAAGTTGATGTTTCAGTATTATTTTGCAAACCAAAGAAAACTACTTTTATTTCAAAATCCTAGGTGGAAAATGGCCTTGACGCAAGCTTCCTGTATTTCACATATTATTATTTGTTCTTAAAATAATTGACTGCAGTTGGATATGACTTAAACTTTTCAAAGAAAATAAATACTTATTTTTCTTTGACCAAAAGCTCCTTTGATCTGATTACTAAATGTGCTATGTGTTAATGTCTAAAATAGCCCAGACTTTTTGAACTCTATGTTTGTATTTTTAATGAAAGACTAATTTTATTTGATATATGTGAAGCATTTTGTCATTGTAAAGACTAGTAATATGATTTTGTGTTATAAAATATTTTAAATTAACTTCATATATTCTAATATTCCTTAGAGGTGTCCTTTGAGCCTCAACTGATAGACATGTAGACAAGTTGACATTGGATATTGAAGCTTGGATGTGCAATTAGCTGGTAAACCACCAATTATGATTTGACAAACACTAAATGATTTTTGGAGACAATAGTGCTGTATGGGGAAACCAGGTTATCTTTTTCTGTTTTTAAGCTTCAATGTGCTTGTTGTAGAAGATTTTCCTTATGCCCCTCCCTATTCCTGCGATGTCTTTCATTGTCTATACTGAGATTTTTGTAACGTGATGTCTTGAAAAAATGCATTTAATCTTGTTTTAAATGGTTGCTAAGGGATTCTTCGTAGAAACTTAGAAATATCGGTCTTGCGGTATCTGGTATTTGGAGTATATAAATCTTTGCTCAGTTTTTGGAGTCTGTGCATTCCACGGAGCCCTGGACATAATCTCAGCATGGTGCTCACCAGCATTCTTGAGAACTAGCATGGGAAAGAGGTGTACACAGTTGGGTTAGAGGGATACTTCCTTATTCTACAATTCAAGTGTGGTAGAAAATTTCCTCATGATAGTGCAAGAATCTGTCTATCACTGTATGAAACAGTCCTTGGCAGGGAGAAGCTGCTGCAGGTGGGGTAGAGGTAAGGCCCCCAACTTTACTTTGTTCTTATTGCCCTTTTTAGTAAACATACTGGCCTTTTCATGGTGTCCCGAATGTCTAACTTCAGCTTTTCATATTTCTGGATGAACATGCACTGTTTTTTTTTCCCTTCCTCTGTGAGAGTGGCTTTTAGATTTCTTTTTAACATGAAAAATACAAATACTAGGTTAATTATACTTTTACTATCAATATTGTTGTTCATTCTTTTGCTGTTTTCAAGCATTAAGACACTTATTAGAGAATATTTTGAATACCAAATCAGTGATCTCCTTCTACAAACACACACACACACACACACACACACACACACACAATTAGAATGTATACAAATGCTGCTTCTAATCAAAACCTGACCATTAAAATGAGAAATACTACCTATAAGTAAAAAAGGGGTAAATTCATTCTCAGAACTAAAGGTGGAACTAAGATGAAATTAAACATCAACATTACTAATAAAGATGTCAAGTTATTCTTGAATATTTGTATAGAGAGTTATTTATGAATTTTAGAATTTGTATCCAGAATAATTTAGATGTTTATATGCCAATGGTAATGAATGTTTGTTGATTATAAAATGCAGATACTCTATAAAATTGCCAAAATTAAATGGGATATTGTTAGTCTCCAATTCATTTTGTCAAACAATTTTGTGACCTATCCAAGACACCATGATTTATCATTTGTCCTTTGAGGATTGACATCAACTCTTTACAGAGAAATGGCGTCTGATGGCCAGCCTCTCAAATCTAAAAACACAGAGCACATACTGGGAAGTGTACAACATGGTACAAATACTCAGCTGCTTTTGTTGGTTCAGGTTACGTAAGGGTTGTCCGAGGTCTAAGATCGATGATTTTTGTGTTTCCCTATGTAATTTTCAGAGTTCTTTAACATAGTGGAGCTCAGCCAATTTTTGCTGTCTATGTAAGTTTAAATGCATAAACATAGCTGGTGTGGTGGCACACACCTTTAATCCCAGCACTTGGGAGGCAAAGGTAGGCAGATCTCTGAGATCAAGGCCATCCTGGGCTATATAGTGAGTTCTAAGCCAAAGGGGCTACTGGAAGACCCTGTCCTAAAGAAACCAATATCTATCTATCTATCTATCTATCTATCTATCTATCTATCTATCTATCTATCTATCTATCTTCTATCTATCTACCTACCTACCTATCTATATATTATATATATATAATATTTAAAAACTTTGATTTAATCCTATTTGAGGAGCTTGCTTTTTATAACGATGACCGCAATTTCAATGAAATAACCGCCCTCGCTGAAGGTGTGTGAGCAAAACCAGAGCTTTCTACTCTCATAAATGCAGATTTTTCTCATGTGTCTGTATCACTCTGAAACACTATATTTTATCAATATATATTTTTTCATTCCCTTTCCAGTTGTTATTCTTTATCTTTTCTCAATCTTAACACATCTGCTTTTCATCTCATTTTCGTTACAGCTATATTCAAACTTCCCCAGAACAAATCAGTCTAGTTACATACAAGACCTTTATTTTAAACAACAGCTCTGGATGTAAGTGTCCAGCATCATGGAATGTTTGTTCAGTGTAGGTGTCCTAAGCTATTTTCCAGTTCTTCACATGCCTTGTTTTCCAACACCTGTAAGTCTTCTTGGTTCGGGACTAGTCTTATCCTTTGCTCCACAGATCTGCTGCTTCTTGCACACATGGGGACATGGAGCAGAACTACTGACAACATCAACTGACATCTCCATACTTGTTTACTCTTCTCACAGAAGTGTTTGTAGGATTCCTGAGTTAATATTTATACCACATGTAAAAGTGTCAGATATGGGGCTGGAGAGATGGCTAAGTGGTTAAGAACACTGGTTGTTCTTGCAGAAGACCTGGGTTCGAATCCCAGCACCCACATGGCAGCTAACAACTGTGCATAACTCCAGTCCCAGAGCATCCGACAGTCTCTTCTGCCCTTCACAGGCATTGAATAACATGGGTGCACTTAACTGCATTCAGGCAATACATGCATACACATAAAATAAAAATAATAAATAAATTTTTTTTTAAAGTGTCAGATCTATAGAATGAAGGACAAAACATTGACAAATAAAGAAAAATGAGTGTAGAAGGAAAAGTGGTGGCGAGATTTAGGAAGACAAACAGGAATTTTTTGCTTCTAGTGTGAAGATTTTTGAGTTATGTAGGTTAGTGCTTAGGAAAGCTGGAATGAGTTCCAGGGATAGCTTTTAAGCCTGATAGTTAACTTCCTCAGAAAAAGCCAATGAAAGTAACTAGCATTCAGAAAGATTATTTTACACATTGGAATGTTTTACGAAGTATCTATGCTGTTTCCAAGGTTACAGAACATTTTCTAGCAGACTCCAGAGCTAACCCCATTGTCCCACGAAGCAGTCATGAAATTTTACTTTTGTGTGTTCCTTCTAAAAATTCACTGCCTGCTATTTTTCCAGTGGCTAATGAGTCATTTAAGCTATTCTGTATTTGTATTTCTAAGAATTCATTCTAACTTTTTGTAATACTAAGTTAACTTAAAAATCACCTTTATGGAATTATTTCTCTAGCTTTCTGGTTTTATTTTATTATTCATTTGCCAATCTGAAGATCCTTTCTTTATAGACTAATGAGACACAAGGACGGTAGTTTTTAAAAAATGCCTTGAGAATCCAAAAGGGGTTTCAACAACTTTAATCTGAAGGATTTTATTTATGGGCAAACTCTTCATGGTCTCACACTGAACCTATTTATCCTAACTTCTCTAGGCAGTGACGTATTAATTGAGTTTAATTAATATTAGGTATTGCCAATCAGGAGGGAGAGAGTGCAGCTACCAGAGGCACACAGAATATTTTCTCCATCCCTGTCCAGTAGTTATTCACTGAGTGTCAAAGATTGGGTGATATTTCAGTATTGACAAACAAAGCTCCCTCCCTTCTGCAGTTTACATTCCAGTGAAGTGAGCATATAATATGGGGATTAGGAAGTGTTATATATTGTAGAGTTTGATTTCAGCCTGCATTATCATTCTGTCACTTACTTTGTGACCATGGTAGATTTTTAACCTGTGTACATTTCAGTTGTCCCTATATGTGATGTGAGAATAATAAAATTGCTTCTTAACATTGTTTTGAGCTTGTATATATAAAGTGCACATAAATGAGCAGTACACAAGTGCATTTGCTATTATTATTAGCTAGCTGTATACCATCACATCAAGTAAAGGGTCTAAATAGGAGGGAAGCAGGGCAAAGGAGTCAAAAATGATAAATCTGCATATTTCAGACAGGATAGTCAAGAGCACCCTCCTTAGGAGGGAATAATTAAAGGAGAATCCCAAATGATGTAGATAAATAATGCTAAAATTGGATAGAAGAAAATCTAAGCGGAGGAAACTGGTAGGGACAAAGGCATTAGTTAGCAGAATATACATCCATTGGGAGTTGTATGTAAGCCTCTGTGATGGAGCGTCAGGGAACTAGAGAGAACTGGCTCGATGACAAAGTAGAGAAAATGTGTGGAGGTTTTGTAGGACTGGATGAAACAAAGCTTTCAGCAGTGGACTGCATTCTAAACAATGAAAAGCCCATGAGGGGCTGAATCTGTGGGAGTGACAAGATTTTGTAAAATGAATATACTTGGGGACAGGGGAGGGAGGAGGTCCAGTATGGAAGGGAAAACACTAGACCAATAAGCAGTGTATTCTAGAAATCCAACTGAGAACTGACTGTATCATAAAACACAGCAGTAAGGAGGAGAGATTGATGTCTAGAAATTGAATGCTAGATGCATTTCAAAAGTGGAACTAGCAACATTGTCTTATAGGTTTCATGACTGTGGATATAAGGGGTCAAATTTATTTCAGTTGGAGGCTGACCATCCTGATAATTGATATACCCTTTGCTGTTATGGTATGCACCTGCATCGGAGGCCTGGTTGGACCAGGAATTCATATGACCAGGAGCCAAAATAATTGAGATGGTCATTACACACACAGTTGGAGATATTGACTAGGTAACTAAATATTGGTATTGGGAATTCAGGGAACAAAGGGATATAACTATGAAGTCATCAGGTTATAGATATTTTAAGACATTATGGAACTTGGAGTCAATCACCAATATCAAACGAGATTGAGAAGAGAAAATAGCTGAAGACTGAGCAGTGATGTTGTTAGATTTTAGTCTAAAATTTATTTATTACTGAGGGCTGGAGAGGTGGCTTAGCAGGTAAGAGCACACACTGCTCTTCCAGAGGATAGGAGCTCAGTTCTGGGCACCTACATTAGGCATTTCCCAACTGTCTGTAAATCCAGCTCCAGAGGATCTGATGCCCCAGTCTGACCTCTGACTCTCTCTGTCTCTCTGACTCTCTCTCTCTCTCTCTCTCTCTCTCTCTCTCTCTCTCTCTCTCTCTCACACACACACACACACACACACACAAACACACACACACACACACCCTTACATTAAAATAAAAATATAAAGAGAGAGAGAAAGAAGCCTTGCTTTGAAGAATGGGTAGCAATGAGAGTTGACAGTTGTTCATTGAAGTAGACAGTGTGGAGCCAGTCACATGCTCATCAAAAGAATGTTTCTTGAAGAGTGAAAAATACGGCATAATTGGAGAGGATTCAAGAGAGTGTGGGAAACAGCAAGGGTAGTTATATCTTTGAAAGAGTTTTGATATGTCAAACATAAATATGGGGTATCATTTAGAGATTGGGGAATTTCTTTTTCTTTTGAAAAGAGATAAAATCATAAGTTTATACAGTCTTGAGAATAGGTTTATTAAGAATTTAAAAGAAAAACTTTTTGGTATGTGTTCGTAGGGATAATTTCAGGACTGAAATAGGTGCATAAACAAGGGGGGAGAGCTTCAGCAGGAAGGAGAAAGAGTGAGCTATAGGCATGTCTAAGGCTAGGTCATGTACGGTAAATGAGAAATTATGTGTTAAGAAAGAAAGTGATAGTTATGGGAGTTTGAAAAGACTTGTAAGTTCTCCTTTGATTGCTTCTCTCCTGGAAACTTCAGTGAGAAGTTGAGAGCAGTGAGAGTGAGTGCTACAGGACAAGGGGAAAATGTGACACAGAAGCTTCTGGGAGTGAGCTGATGGCTTAAGCCGTCAACAGTATCTGAGGTTTGACATGATATCTTTAAGTTGAGTTAGAGTGTGTGTGTGTGTGTGTGTGTGTGTGTGTGTGTGTGTGGTTTTTGTTCTTTTGTGTGTATACTGTATATGATGTGTGTGTTTGTGTGGTATGCAGACTCATGCATGTGTGAGTGCTGTGTACTCGTGTTCAGATTTGAAGAATAACGGGGATTGTGTGGCATCCTCTGTCATTCTCTGTCTTGTTCTCTTGAGGCAGGGCTCTTGGTGAACCTGAAGCTCGCTGTTTAGCTCCACAGGCTGGCCAGCAACCAGTGATCCACCCGTCTCTACCCTACAGAGTGCTGGGTCTGCAGGCATATGTATAAATGTACCTGGCTTTTTACATGAGTGCTGGGGATTTGAACTCAGGCCCTTATGCTCACACAGCAATGCTCTTACCCACTGAGCTATCACTCCAGATCATGTGTGCTGCTTCCAATAATGTTCAGCTGTTTGAGTTAGGCATGGCACTAGTATAGAGTTGCATTTAACCAGAGTTGGAGTTTTGCCAAGCAGGTAAAAACACACTTTAAAAGAGCAAAGGTACTAAGGGTTCATTTCATACTATGATTATAGGGAATCATGACCTTGAACTCTAAGTGAGTAAATAGATAGCAGGACTGTGTAAAGTGGTTTCTAGAATGAATGATTAGAAAAATGCAAAGTGATTTTGAGAAAGTAGAATTTTTTAACTTTAAAGAAACTTTATTGAGAATTTCACACATGCATATAATGTGTTTTGATCAAATCCATGCCCACTCTCTCCCCTCCAACACCTCCCATATTTCCCCATTGCTTTTTCTGATGACTTCATGTTCTCTCTTTCTTTTTCATTCCTTCCTTCCTTCTTTCTTTCTTTCTTTCTTTCTTTCTTTCTTTC
>NW_008358101.1:7875634-7899031 GCF_000622305.1 Nannospalax galili
GAAGGTAGGAATTGGCTAGGCAGTTAGGGTAAAAAAGACCCCAAAGAAAAGTAGCCAGTTTCTTGGCTAAAAGTCAAAATGTCCTTGGGCTGCTCAGCAACATACTCTGTTTCCAAGGTCAAAAATGTCAAAAGTATTTGGGAGAAAGTAGAATTTTTACAGTTGAGAATTGGTAATGGCAAAATCTTACAGTGACTGACTATGCTGCAACAATCAATGAACTAGAGATTCTTGGAAATAGATGTTTGGCTCCTGAGACCCTGAAGTCAGATGACTCACCTACATGGGCATTCAAATGACTAAGACTGGTGACAAAATAATGGTGAAGAGAAAGTAAGCAAAAATCTTCAGGGGTGGGTTTCGTTCAAGGAAATTATAAGGCAGCTGGTGGGTCTAAAAGTCCATGTAATGCAGTTTGACAGTTTTGTTTTCTAGGAAGAAGAGAGTTTAGCACCTACAATGTTCAGGTAACCTGGAGTGTCAAAAGATGCATCAGACAGTCATTTTCAGCAGCTTGAAGTCATTTTGTGTGGGAAGTGAGAATCCTGAACAAGTAATTTAAAATTAGGGTAAAGTGCAATGCATAAAATAATCAAGGTATAGCTAAATCACAGTGTGGGAGGAGTTAACCAAAGAGTTACTTTCAGGTGAGGGAATCCATCAGTTTTGTTATGAAAGTATGTATCCGTTCATGAAGAATAGATTTGATTTGAAGATAGGAGTTGGAGAGAGGGAACTTTAGTCACAGTGAAGAGAGTCAGCAAAGGCATTGGAGTTGGAACAGGTGTCCATTTTGTTTATAATAATCAAAGGAAATCAAAGGGATAGGATAGAGAATCTGACTGTGGATGGACAGAAGGATTCTAATGTCAAGCAAAGATTTTTTTCATTATTAAGCACAAGGAATGAGGCAACAAATAAGGACACAGCAAAAGTTACTGGGAGAAAAGAGTGACTAAAGAACATGATGTCACAGAATCAGTACAGAACACAGGAGGAAGGGAATCAAATATGGGTAGATTATCAGTCTGCTTTTGGTATACTGAGTTTAAGATGCCCTCTGGCATTTGGATAAAGTTATCAGGCAGAAAATTTGAAAGCAAGGTTGGCTCATGGGAATCGTCAATGGACTGCTGATTGTGGAAATCATGAGCCTGAGAAAGAATGTCGGGCCGCACGCCTTTAATCCCAGCACTTGAGAGGCAGAGGCAGGCGGATCTTTGTGAGTTCAAGGCCAGCCTGGTCTACATGGTGAGTTCCAGGCCAGCTGGGGATACAAGGAGACCCTGTCTCAAAAAGACAAAAAAGAAAGAAAGAAAAAAAAAAGAATGTCAGGGAGGGGGTATGTGAGAGAAGTGCCATCAACAGTAGAGTCCTTTGGCACATACTGTGGAAGGGAATGAGAACCAGCAGTCACAAATGAAGACAAGGGGCAAGCCAGAGCTACCCAGAAAGCAGGCCATGAGACTGCACTGCTATTCAAGCTAAAAGAAAAATAAGAGTAAGGGGATGTTTAGTAGTATCAAAAGATCCGTAGAGTTTAAGATCAAGAACTACAAATGTGCTCTTGGATCTTTTTACCAGAAATTCCCAATTGATGGGTGGTACAGAGCAGCATCAATGAAAAGGACCGCAACAGCCTCACTCTGATCATTGACCAGCACTTAAGATCAGAATAACAATATCTCACCAGAAGGGATGGAACATCCCTTATAACTGTCTGGGTCCCGTTAGCATAATATTCAAAGAGTACAGTTCAGTCACTTATGCTTTAATATAATGAATGTTTGTAATATTGAAATGTGAATCTTTAAAGACAAAATCAATTTACACCGATTACTCTTGGTTTAACAGTCTGTGTCACTACATACAAAGTGCTACCCTGAGTTGGGTCCTACCATGGTAAAAGGACCCTAGTAAAGAAATGAAATAAACAGATCGGTTCTATAGTTAATAGTTAAACAATGAAGTCAATTCCTCAGTATAATGTAGCATGTGAGATTTACCATTAAGAGACAGCATGAAAGTTAAAGAGATTTTTGCAACTTATCTATAAATGTAAAATTATCTCAAAATTTAAGTTTATTGTTCAGAAAATGACCCTGAAATCTAGTGTCATAGGTAATGCGAAAAGATTTTCTACCAAATAATTAAATAAGCCTTTGGTTCTCGTATAAATTGATTTTAGTTGATGAAATTTTTATTTGTGAGAACTAGCACATTTCAAAGGTGTTTATATTTGAATGATGTCATGGTTCTCTAGAGGGATAAAACTGGGTGGTCCAACAATGACTTAGACTGTCTTCATACTGGAGAGGCTGAGAACCTTGTAACTGCTCAGTCCATGAAGCTCGATTCCTCCACAGACCCAACCTTGTACAGAAGGTCTGGAGGATTGTTGGAGAGCTGCATGTTTTCAGTTCATATTGGAAGCCAAGTTCTGATACCAGTGAAGGAATGGAGCAGCAGCAGTGGCAGCAGTAGTTAGATGAACTCACAAACATGGTGCATGAGCTCACCAACAGAGTAAACGGACTCACCAGTGAGACACAAAGGCATGAAGCAAAAAGCAAAGCTTTATTTGCTGGGACCCCCTTCCATGTGACTGCCACCTGAAGGTGCTTTCCATATTTAGAGTGGGTCTTCCATCTTCACATAACCTGATCAAGACAATTCCTGACAGGCGGGCCCAGTGGTTTACCTCTTAGTTCATTCCAGTCTAGTTAACAACCAAAATTAAGCTTCCCTGAGGTGTTATTCTGAGAGCATTCAAGTAGTATGTTTTCTCCAAGTGACCAATAGCTTCAATAGCCAATATCAAATAAGCCTATTTGCAGAATGAAATCTTCCTTTGTATTTGAATTTGGTCACAAAAATACTTAAGTCATATTTAGATTTTATTTGCTTAATATATTCAGAAGGAAATCAATGCTCATTGTTTATTAACACCCCCCACACAACAAAAAAATGAGGTGTTGAAGCTGCAAACAAAAAGGTATTAATTATCTCTTCCTGGGAAAGATTCCAGCTTAGTGAATAATGATTTGCATATCTAGTTCCTGTCACAAAACATCAAGCTATGTTTCTAGGGCATCCTGGACAGTAGGGCACCTGGGCAGCAGAGACAGAACTTCCTTCTCTCTTTTCATCTCCCTAGTCTCACCTTCAGGCCATCTGAGACTGGGTGGTGCAGAACCCACTGATACGCTGCGCTAACTGTATTTGGATATGTTCTTTGTGGAGGCAAGAGGAATTGATTCTCCTTTTCTGTTCCATTTTGGTAATTATTTAATCCGCATATAGTCTCCGTAAAAGACCTTCCTAAATTGCCTTTCTTCATCTTGTATTCTTCCCTCTTTATGCTTACTTAGTGTTTGTTCGATTGTAATTTTGTCACGTTAAGCACATTTTATAATTGATGCAGCTTTATACTACTTTTGGATAAATTTGACCATCTCTTTACTTGGTAGTTAAAAACTAGGTTAAAGCTTGTGATATGATTATGATGAGGAACAGAAAACACACCTGACATTTTCAGTGTTTTACAAAACATTTGGTAGACTGGTACTGAAGAAACTTTCATCATCCAAAAATCTCTTTCTATATTTTCCTTCACAGGATGTAGACCTCACTGACCTAGGAACCAGTTTAGCAATATCATCTGCAGATTTATTTGGGGGTTTGTTCCTGTAAAGGAATTTAGAGCTTCAAAAAGTTCGTGAAATGAGGTGATCATTTAGTACATCAATAAAATATAAAGACTTATTCCTTTTGCCATGTTTTCCTCTTTCATTTATATTATACAAATGAAATACTGCTGGAAATCTCTGCGATTGCTTCACCAACAGCATACCTCTGATTACCAGATGTTCTGGAACCAAGTCTGAAGTCTGTAGGCCAGGGACTGTCTTGGTTGTGAAATATTTACTTTCTAGAAGGCACTGGATGAATGCTCTTGAGGGTCAGGGATAAAGTATGAATAATGGCTTATTGAAGACTTGGTAGTATGTAGTTTTTTTCTTGTAAGCCAGTTAGTCAATTGGGAATAGATTGAGGAGGTTACTAAATTTTCTTTAGAGTTTTCTTTGTCATCATTTATTCAGGGTTGATCATACTCTAACAATTGGGAGCCTAGTGTGGTGGGACACATATAATTCCAGCACTTGTGAGATGAAGGCAGACCAAGTCATTAGGATTTGATGCTAATCTGGTCTACAGCATAAGACCCTGCCTCCCACCTAATTCTATAAAAATGGGATCATTTTGGATAATTAGAAATGCATCTGCCTGAATTTATCCACCTGTTGTCCCCACCTCCCTGGCTGAAAATATAGTAAAATTGATGTGCTAATGTCTGGGTCAAAACCTGCCTATTATTTATAAAATGAAGATAATAAGACATCACAGTATTTTTATAACATTTTATTTTTGTTTCATGTGTATGAGTTTATTGCCTGCATATATGTAACTGCACCTGTGTTGTACAGTGGCCATGGAGGTCAGAAGAGGGCATCGGATCCCCTGCAACTGAAGTTATGGGTCTTTGTTAGCTGCCATGTGGGTGCTGGGAGCTGAACCCGGGTCCTCTGCAAGAGCAGCCAGTGCTCTTAACCACTGAGCCATCTCTCCAGCCAGAGCCCTCATAGTATTTATGAGAAAAGGAATAGGAAGGGTGAGGCATGAATATGTCCTATGTTCTCCTTTGTTTGAATTATTGTGGGGAGAAATCCAATGGGACAAATAGTTGTTAAAGGTCTGCAAAACGGGCAAGTAATTAAAATGCAATAGAGAAAAAAATGCCTTAAGAGGTAATTTGTGTTCTTTTAAGTTGGGATATTTGCTGTGGTATGTAAAAATGGACTATTCAGAGAAAATATGTAACAACCATGTTCCTTAATATTGTAAAATCCAATGTCTTGAAGAGAGTTTAAGAGAGGCATAGGTCTCCTCAGTTCACCTGTTATAAGTGAGCACCTACATTACTATATAATCCAACTTGAAGAAATAGTAAAAATCTCACTTAAGAAGAAAATAAAGTCAAGACTTTGTCAAAACATTGAAAAATAAAAATATTTCCAGCTTGATTGACCCTGAGTTTGGTTAGCCATTTTGGTTTATTGCTATATTATTTTATAAATATTAATTATCTGTGTCAAAGATGATATAAAACCTGCTTTGTTGTAGCAACCATAAATTCTGTTTTGTATTTAATCAGTTAACATTTGTAGTATATGATTAATTCAGTTAATTTAGACATGAACTTTATTTAGATGGTTAAAATCCATACATCACTCTCTCTTTTAGAGAACTTTTCTATATTTAGCTATACGAATATCTTCCATCATGGTTTTACATAAATAATGTATGCACAGATTTAGAGATTCAGTATTATCAAGCACAAAACTATAATGCATTAAAAACACTAAAGTCACATACCTAATGTGATCTTTTGATGTCCACATCTTTTGTTGCTCAGCATTGTACCGACAGATCTGAAACATTCTTTTACTTTCTCAGCAGAATCAAAGATCAAATATTGCTATCACTCCAAGGACACGGTTGATGTACCTCAGCTAATTTAGTGAGTACACCTTTTATAGAATTCAAGATGCAATAGCCACTCAAATATTTCTACTTAAGGCTGATTTCTGTCAATCATGATGTGAATTTTAACTACACACATACATTTCTTCTCATCACATCACAACAGCAGGATCTTGTGTTCACCACCATTTCAGCAACCACAGAGCATGAGCATCGCAACTGGTGTATGGCATGAGGACCAGTTATTGTTATTAAATTCATTTCAAATATTAGAAAATTGAATTAGCTTAAATACCTAAAAGTGACTAATCGAGATGTTTCCTAAGTCTGTTTAGACCCAAAGCAATGCTCTTTTCACCCTGTCATATTGCCCTTTCCAGATACTACATTTCAAAAAGTAACTACCTGAAATAATTAGAGATGGTGGAGGGAGGCAGAATGTGGTTTTAAACAAGCAAATGGCAATAATAAGTTATTATTCCATGCAGTTTTTTTTCTCTCTAAGCTATGGGAGGAAGGAATAGATAACATTCTTCAACACGATATGCCATTCTCTTCCTGTTTTTAGAGTCTTTTATTTTAAACCAGCAGAGCATGGACACACACACACACACACACACACACACACACACACACACATTCCAATGAATATCCACTTTCTGCACACACACACACACACACACACACACACACACATGCACGCATGCACGCACGCACGCACACACACATGCACGCATGCACGCACGCACGCACACACACATGCACGCACACACATCACACAGTTACTCTGAAGTATAAAGACATTTAGAGTATTTAGACCTGACTGATTCACAGTTTTTTTACTTGTTACTAGCACAGTTTTGTGCAATGTTTTGTAAAATTATTACAGCTAACTGCATAACAACTCATACGATGTTGAATATGTATTAGTGTATCCTGTGATGAATAGAGAATCACAAAGAAGTGAAAGGTTAGTTTTGGATAAAGGCAGGAAATATTCATTTTAATTGACTGTTTAGACACCATCCATTGAATTTCTATTTCCTTAAAAAAATTTTTTTTTGATACGGAATCTCTGTAGCCCCAGCTGGCCTGGAACTCGCTATGTCGACCAGGCTGGCCCTAATCTTAGAGAAATCTACCTGACTCTGCCACCTGAGTGCCGGGATTAAAGACATGTGCCACCCCACCCAGTATTGACAGCATCCATTTAATTTCTTAAGGATATATAGTATTTGGTAAAGGACTGTGAACTTGGGTGTGTAAGTATCTGAAAGATGTGTTTTTATTACCTAATAGAAGGACATCCCTGAGTGGTGCTAAAGGATATTGTTTGATTGTCAGAGAAATTTACCTCTCCTAAAATTCTAGCTGTATACCAAGTAATAGCTTTTATTTTGGAATTTATCAGCCATTTAAGAAGAGAAATATATTGGTACCACTGTCATAAAACCTAAATATGAAAATATGCCCATGATGTGTAAATTTGGCTTTTCCATGGTATCACACATTTCCTGCATGTTCCATTCCTGTTTCTTAAAAATTTTCATAATCTTTGCTTGAGTGGTCCAATTCCTCAACTATATTGTCCGGTCTTGATATTCTTTTTTCCATTTCATTTATTCTATTGATGAGGCTTTCTCCTGTTGTTTCAAATTGGCTTTTTGAGTTTTTCACTTCCTTCTTCATTTCAGCCTGAGTTTTCCTCCATAGTTCTATTTCTTGTGAATTCAGTCAGAAGTTTATCCCTATTCTCTTTCAGTTCTTTGAGTTGTTTGTTTGTGTGTTTTTTAAATTCCTTGAATTTTTTGATCATGTTTATGATTGTTCTTTCAAATTCTGTGTCCTGGATTATCTCTAGGGGATTATCTTTGTAGGACTCTTCTATAGGACTGGTGTGTTTGGTGGGGACATATTATTTTGTTTGTTTCCTATTATTATTTGTTGTGGTGGTGGTTTTGGAATATGGAAAATGTCACTTAGAGACCAACATGCAGCATATGAAAACTAGCATTACGTTGCCTGCAAGCAACACATTTATAAATTGCCTATTGGGCAGTTTTGTTTCTAACACCACATAGTCTTTTGCAAGATTCTGCACTTATTCATGGTTGAAGTCCTGGAAGACTCTTCTATATCAGCATGAAAGTTATTGTGCTCTGCAAAAATTGTGGAAATCAGTTCTAAGTTTTTTTCAAATAAAACATATGCTCATTTTTTGAATGCATAAGCAATGTGCAAGTACATGAATTAAAACAGAGGCCGTTCCTCTACCCTAAGCACATTCCACACAATTGTTGTGATTCCTAGATGTGTGATGCTCTTTGCTTATGTAAATTAATTCACATGTATCTATACATACTTCTTTGTATACATGTGTAGGTGCAACAGAGAAATCATTTCATTTGAACTGTTGTGAAATCTGTTTTTTTTGTTATTTATCTTGATGCTCTTCCATTCAGAATGTAGAGAATGAGGTTATTGTTTTTAATGATATCCCATTTAATGCATGTAACAATGCTTGGTTAACCAGTTCTCTATTGATAATTTCTCCTTTTCATTATTTGAAATAATGCTCAAGATCATCTTTCTTCGTATACCCTCTAAAGTGATTAAATACAAATTGATTTCCTCCAGTTTTATCTGATTATCCTATGAAGGGTTTATTAAAATCAATATGATATACTGAGTTATAGAAAATTAGGAAGAAGAACATGTATAAACTAAAAACCTACTCATGAATAACATTTATCTTTATAGATTCTTTATTAGTCTGTATAAACCAAGGAACATACTTACTTCATTATCATATCTTTGAGTTTCTAGAAAGCACTGCAGAAAGCAGTGCTTCTCAGTCTTGGCTGCACATTAGGCTTATAAAATTTTGATTCCCACACTGCAGCAATTAAATTACACTCTCTAGAAGTGGGACCCAGGCTTGGTAAGCTGCACTAGATGATTCCAGCATTCTGAAGATGATTGATTCAGAGAATAACTTGTTGAGCGTGAGATGTTTCCTGGAGAAAATTAGAAAAGTTTTTTTTTAAAAAAAAAACCCAACAAGTTCAAACAGAAAAATTCCAGTGACTTAATCTGTCATCAAAATATAAAATACATGTAAAACATACCCATATGATGCTTTTCTTAAAAAAGAAGCTTCAAGGCTGCACTTCCAGGCTTCATTTGGTTAGTGGAAGTGAGGGGAGACACAGAAGAATCTTGCTGTGCCCAGGGCTCCTGCAAGAGCTCCTGGCACCTCTCCGAAGCCTGTATTGGCTGCATTTTCTGTTTTCTTTTAACATACAGCACTCTTCAAATTGTGTTTCTCTCTCCTGATGGAGGATACTCTCCATGAAAGCAAGAGTTCTGGCTGCTCCAATCTACTCTCCATCCCTAGGGTTTGGTACAGTGCTGGCACAGCAGGCACTTGATCAATGTTGCCTGCATGAATTACTGGGCAGCACTTTGGAACTTAAGAGAGGAGTAAAAGGAAATCAGGGACTTGAGGTGACAGCACGGGACCAGATTGTTTCTGGTTTGATCTCCTTAGAAACTCTCCTATGCCAGCATAAAAACAAATTGCATTGTATTCAGAGAAATAATAAACTGTATTTCACTTGTACTTAGATTTTTATGGAGGGAAACAATTTTGTGAAAATGCAAATTTCATTTATATCTAAGAATGTGAGGAAATAACAGCAAACAAGATTATTTGGGGGAAAAAGACATTTAAAAAGTAGGGAGTAAAGTTACTAGTAAGGCAAAATAGGTTCACGAACCTACTTTTTCGCACAACCTACCTACCTGTTTAAGCAGTAAATAATTCAGAGGACACTTGTTTCCCATGAAATTCATTTTGGCAGAAATAAGATATGAAATGATGCAAAAAAATTGAATATAAAAGATCTGGGTCAGTTCAGGACTGGCGAGGGATTTTCAAACCCTAAATTATAAGAAAACATTCTAAATGTTCTAAGATAATGAAATTTATTTTGAACACCTAAAATAAAAATTAATAGGTCTGGAACGGCACAAGAAAGAATAAGAATTATATTAATAACTATAAAACTTTACAAGAAAACATCTATTCCAATTGTCATATAAAGAGTAGAGTGTTATAGTCTATTTTTGCCAATTTTAATATGCATATTTGAGAAAATGAAGCAATCACTAATATTTCAGTGACATATGACATTGTGCAGGTAATGGTACTATTTGTCAGGTTGATCAGGATAAGCTATGCCTCCTCTCCTCTCCCCTCCCCCCTCCCCCCTCTCTTTCTTTCTTTCTTTCTTTCTCTTTCTTTCTTTCTTTCTTTCTTTCTTTCTTTCTTTCTTTCTTTCTTTCTTCTTTCATGTTTGTGTAGTACTAGCTGTTGAATTATAGGCATGTTGTACATGCTAAGCAAGTACTCTACCACTGAGCTAAATCCCTAGTCCTTTTCATTTTAGTTTTAGACAGGGTTTCAAAAGTTGCCCAGGCTTGCCTTGAATTCATTCAGGCAGGCTTTGTACTTAAAATAATAATTTTTTTGTATCTTGTATTTTAAATATTTTGTAATTTTTTAAGTACAAGGCCTGCCTGAGTGAATATATATATAAATGTATATAAATTTTAATAGAATTATTGCTTTGCTTGGCTCTCATTACCTTGTGCTGTAAAAGGAAAGGATTTTCTTTTTTTCAATTGTTTTCTTTTTACTGGATTTTTGCGAGTTTTATACCATATATTTTGATGATATTTAGATTTGCCTCTCGTATCTGCACCCAGCCTTACTAACTCCCCATCAAATTTCTGTACATATATATAAAATCTTAATGCCTATAGAGTCAGGTCTGTGTCCCCAAATGTCCTTTGATGTGTGGGTTCATCCACTGGAGGCTGGTCAACCTAATAATAGTGTCACCCTTAAACAAAACTGACTTTTCTCCTCCCACTAGCTATTGTTGATTGCCAGTAATTCCTCTGAGAACGTTGAGGTTTGTTCTCAACTTCCCACATCTATGCTGGAATTTTGTCTGGTTTGAGCTGGCATGGGACTTATCCATGCTGTCATAATTGCTATGAATTTATGTGAATAACTGATCAGCTCTCTGGAAAACTATGTTTCCTTGTGGTCATCCACCCCCTCTGGCTCTTTACAGCCTTTCTACCCACTCTTCCATAATGATCCCTGAGCCTTGGGGGGCAGCAGTTTGTACTTTTGATCTCCAACCTTAGATTCCCAATTAATTGAGATTGTATCCAGCAAGATAGAAGATCTCCCTGGGTAATTTCAGAGACAGAAAAGTCTGAATGGGAAGTAATTAAAATGTGGACACATTTGATACTGAATGTATGCATAATAAAAATATTTTTATTTTTGAATGTTTATAATCATTAGTATTTTCAATAAATGATTTAGTCCATGTACTCAGTGCTTATACTTTTAGGTAAATAAGTCTCATTTAATTTCAAATTTCTCATGAGAAGAAATCTAATCATGAAATAATCTTATTTTTATAAGGTCATTTTACAATGATATCCCATAAATAATGGCCATCTTTGTGCAGTTAAATTTTTATCTCTTAGTTCATTAATTATTGTTTGAGCCTCTTCAGTTGTCCTTGGTTATCATTTTTTACAATCCCTACCAATGTATTATATGAGTGTCACTAAGCATGCTTCCTGTCCCAGACAAAGAAAAGCACTATTTTTGGTGTCAAATAATCACTAACATATAATTTAAGGGGGATATGTGTTTGTTAAAAAATTATTCTCTGGTGAAGGTTAAGAGATGAATTCATTCAGAGTGTGGAGGTTACATTGAAGATGTGTCACTTATGGTTCTCTCTCACCGGAAAAGTTTCCTTATGCAGCAGACGGAGATTAACACAGAAACCTACAATTGGTTAATGTGCAGAGAACAAGAGGCTGCAGTGTGTTTATTCCTGAATGGGATGCCTATTTTAAACCTCTGCTTCCCAAGGCTCAGGGATCACTGTAGAAGAGGAGGCAGAAAGCCTGTAAGAGCCAGAGGTGGGGGGTGACCTCAAGGAAACAGCGTCTTCCAGACAGCTGATTATTTACTCACATAACCCCACAGTGGTAGTGACAGCATGCACAAGTCCTGTGCATGCTCAAATCAGATAAAATACCAGCATACACATGAAGCAATGTGTAAAAAATCCCAACCCATCCCAACTGTGAAAAGGAGCTTTTTTTACAGGGATGGGACTCTTGGTGGGCCCAGTGGATGGACCCACACTGAAGGACATTTGGGGACACAATTGTACTCTTTAGAACATACATTAAATGAGAATACATTAAATTGAACTGAGGGAAATCAGGAGGTGTGGAGAGGGGAGGCTATCTAAGTACCATCAAACTATGTTGAATGAAAATCACAAAAATTTAATAAAAATAATTTTCTTAATGAAACAAACTAGATGGCCTATAGAAACAAATAGATAGTGGGGACTATTGTGAAGTCACAGATCATGAGGGCTGTGGACCTTGTCACTGGAGTAATCCACTGTTAGTTTCATAACTAAACGGACTGTTGGGAGTTGGTGGAAGTTGCAGAAGGTTCAGACTGATTAGAGGACGTAGGTCACAGGATGCATGCCTTTGGAGGGTATATCTTGCTCCAAACCTCGTCTCTGTATCTCTCTGCTTCCTAGTTGCTAGGAAATAAGCAGATTTCCTCTGTAATCTCTCATGGTATGCCACCTTTCCATAAGTCTGACAGTACATAGCCAAATGACTGTGAATTGAATCCTCTGAAACTGAGAAATAAAACAAGTCTTTCTTCCTTAAGTTTGAGTTTCTCAGGTGATTTGTGACAGTAATGAAAGACTAACATATAGCTCATTACTTTTAGCACTTGTATTTTTAAATGATACTACTTCTCACTTTTTGAGGAACAGACTCTTAATGCTAAGTAGTTACTGTTAAGAAAGGTTCTAATTACTATTTGAGTATTTCATGTTAGCAAACTTATGATTGACAAATAAGATTTTATTTTCACTTAGTGAAACTTTTTTTTGTAATAGTTTCACATATTTTAGAAGGTCTGAACATGTCATTAAACCAGAATTATATTGATGGTGGAGAGGCTCTAGAGATCAGTCAGTCTATTATCCTATTTTATAGATGAAAATGCCAAGCCCCAAAAGGCCAGAAGAGTTGTGAGTCATATGCAGAATCCAGAATCCCTTAATTCCATGCCCACTGCCCTTTCCTGTCATATTTCACGGTGGTTTTAGTTAAGCATGGACAAATATTTGTTCTCTATCATTTCCCTTTTCCCTGACAAACTCAGAATTTATTTTTCCTCCTGAAAATTAAAGTTACCCTCTTTTTGCACTCCAAACGTGCCTTGGAGATTTAGGAATGGAAATGATGTTAACACAGTCCAATCTGAAGATGCCTAGTATGAGTATTTAGATTATATTAAGGTAAAGGTCAGGCTTGGAGAAATCAGGATAGATGAAAAGCAAAAGGAATGTAAATGCAAAGACAACATCCACTAAATACACAAAGATGGCCATGTAGTGACTCCCTTTTATTATGAATTCACTCAAAATAGATATGCATCCCTGACTTATTTATTTATTTATTTATTTATTTATTTATTTATTTAGTGTGTGTGTGTGTTTGTGTGTGTGTGTGTGTGTGTGTGTGTGTGTGTGTTTGGACGCTCATGTAGAGGTCAGAGGCCAGCTTCAGCAGTCAGTTCTTTCCTTAAAATAAATGAATTGGGGGGTGGCTAGAGAAATGGCTCAGTGGTTAAGAGCACTGGTTGCTCTTGCAGAGGGCCCAGGTTCAACTCCTAGCTCTCACATGGCAGCTAACAACCATCCATAACTCCATTTCCAAGGGATCCGACACTTTCCTCTGACCTCTGCAGTCATTGCACACATGGGTGCACTTATGTCCATGCAAGCAATACACTCATACACATAAAATTAAAAATAATAAATATATATGACTTCTAGAAATTGAACTCATATCTATCTATCTATCTATCTATCTATCTATCTATATATATATATGGCTTCTAGAAATTGAACTCAGGTCTTCAGGCCTGCTGACTAATGTCTTTACCCTCTGAGTCATCCTGCCAGCCCTAGTTTACTTATTTTTTGGTACTAACCATAGTTTCATTTATTTATGTATAACTCCTATTCAAAAACTCAAATATATTGACCCTAAGGAAGTTAATTTCTTACAGTTCAATGATAGGAAGGCCTGAATAATTTCATCAAAAGGTTAGTGTGCTTGCATTTAAAAGAGTCATGTAAGACCTCAGGAAAAATCCTTGCTAATGCCATATACTAAAGCATAGTACATTTATATCAAAACTCTAATTTACATGTGCTTATGAAATATAAAAGAGAGGTCAGGAAGAAAGTCTGAGAGGAAAGCTTTAAGCAATGACCCAGATAAACACAACCTTATTATGCAATGAGCAGGCTCTGCCATCTTTAAAGGAATTTAAGAATAGACACCACAGATACAATTTGATAATGTCACCTAATAATAATAATGCATTCATTATTACTAGTGACTAGTATACGTAGCTTTTGGGATACATGGTTTGACACTGAAGTGTTTCACAGCATTTCCTAGCATTCATTAATGTGATCCCAAAATAAATTTTTATAGTGTAAGTTTGGAAAGTACGCTATCATTTTGGTGAAGGAAGAAACCCTATAGAAGTGATGTTTTTGAATGAAGTTCTGAAAAAGATAGAGGAAGTGAACAGAAAGATTCTCTATTGGGCCCCTAATTTTCCAGTTTTAAACAAATGTTTATCAAGCATGTACTTGTGTGCCAGGCACGATCCTAGGCATTACACGACTTAACAGCGATCCATATTAGTTACTTTTCTGCTGTTTTGATAAAACACCATGTCCAAGGCAACCCAGGGGAGAAAAATTTATTTTGGATTACAGTTCCAGAGGAATAGGAGTCCATCATGGCAGAGAGACATGGCAGTGAGAGCAGGAAGGTGAACGATCCCATCTTCAAACACAAACATGAAGTGGAGAGTCAACTGGAAATGGGGCAAGGCTATAAACACCCCAGGGGCATATGTCCTCCAGCGGGGCTGTACATCCTAAAGATAGCATGACTTCCTTAAACAGTGCCACTAGCTGGGGACCAAGTGTTCAAATACTTGAGCCTATGGATGACAGTTCTCATTCAAACCACCACATGATCCAAATGGGTAATATTTCCTCCCATCAAGAAACTTGTTTTTTGTTTGTTTGTTTGTTTGTTTGTTTTTTGTGCTCTCTAGACTGCCACAGGCATATCACCAGAACAAGACAGAGGGGAGGAGAGAGGAGGTGGAAAAAGAAGGTAGACCAGGAAGAAGTGAAGAGTAGTGAATGGAGGAAAGATTGCAAAAGGGATTCCTCTTGTGGCTCTTTCTGTGGCTCTACTTCCAGCTTGAGACATCCTCTCGTGTACTCCTGTAGATCTAGGTGGTTTTACCCCTGCTCTAGTCTTCACCCTGATTTCTCAAATGTGTTCTTGGCTTGTCTCCCCAGTTCATTCTGATGTGCTTGGGTTGCTGAGCTCTGTATCTCAGAGCTAACCATGGTTCTGGGACATAAAGAATGATCTAGAATGTTCTTTCCATGAACATGAATTATGGTTTTCTGGCAAAGTACTCAGCTGCTGTGGAAAAAAACATGCATCTTGGTATGTGACCATTCTTACTACATTGTGTGCTGAATAGCTTTAGTTGTCAACTTGACACATCTGCAGGAAGGAGCCTCAAATTGGGGAATTTTCTGCATTGGACTGGCCTTTGGCCATGTCTGTGAGGCAGTTTCTTGATTGTTGAGTGCTGTGGGAGGGCCCAGCGCACTGTGCGTGGTACCACCCCAGGGAGGTTGTCCCATATTGTATAAGAAAGCAAACTGAGCATGGACCAGGAGAGCAAGCCCGTAAACAATGTTCTTCCATGGCCTGTGTTCCAGCTACTGCTGGAGGACATATGCCCCTGGGGTGTTTATAGCCTTGCCCCATTTCCAGTTGACTCTTCACTTCATGTTTGTGTTTGAAGATGGAATCGCTCACCTTCCTGCTCTTGCTACAGGTTCCTGCCCTGATTTTCCTACCTTAGGCTCCATCAGTGATGAACCACATGTGACCCAGGAGATGGAACCCAAATAATCCCTTTTCTCCTCAAGTTGGTTTTGGTCAATGTTTTATTACAGCATTTCAAAAGCAAACTAAGATACACTGAAAATTGAAAAGGAAATTTTTGGTTGATACATGATTGCCCTCTGAAAGTTTAGGGCCAAAGTCTAGCAGGAGGAATAGTAGCTCGGGGAGGAGTTGTTAGCTCTCTCATTTCCCCCAAATAATGTCTGTCAGCTATGCCATAAGTGGTTCCATACGTCTATCTTCTAATATTTCTGTTTCAGTACAATTATTCCACAGATGCCATCACATTAATAGCTATTAGGAGCATTTGAAATTTTAGGAACATTTCACTCTACCTTTTAATTATTTAATATTTTATGAAAACACAGTCTTGCATCACAGTTCATCTGAAACTTCTTGCTTTGTGTGCTGTCCTGAACATTTTAGGGAAATTCCTACCTTTGACGTCTACAAGTAAACATATTCTTGAATTAGTGCCTGGAGAACTCCCCCAGTTCTTTAAGTTTCCATGACAAGTACGGTTTTAAGTTCTCCGTCAAATCTGTGCAGATCTGTGATGTGGGAGTAAGAGGGTGAGCATTCGTGCCTGCTAGTTCAAACAGTTAAAATTAAATTCCACCACTTCCCTAGAGCAGTCTTTTATAAACTTGACCCAGTGTAACCTCTGGTATTTGCTTCAGCAAACCATTTAAAGCATATAACTGTTGTCTTTTTTTTTTTTTAAAGTCATATTCAGAGTAGTTAGAAGACTATTGATACCTACCATAAAGGCTAGAGTTGAAAGTGAAGCCTACGAACACTGAATGTGGGCTGTGATGAATCACAGTGTGTCAGCTCTTCAGTATTACGATCCTCTACCTGAAGATGTTCTTCACGCTGTCAGCTTGGCAAGCTGTCCGCCCTGCTGACCACTTACACAAATTCTAGTGCAGGCATGATTTTTGTTGTTGTTGTTGCCACATTGGCACTCCTCATTTATCTTGTAATTACCATGTGACTGTCTTTTGAGATAAATATAGTCGTTTAGTAACCACAGTATTGTGGGTAGACATCAATAACATAACCACGATTTATAGATCAGTTAACATATGGAGCAGGGCCATCCTTGTTTTCTGCATTTGAATTAGTACTGGATAATTGAAGAGGTAAAAATAATAACGTAGACTTTGACCCTGGGCTCTTTGTCCTAGGAACAACTGTTAGCATTAAATTTTTGTTGTTTAGTGTTAAACATTTCAATCACAGAATTTTGTTACTGCTTCACTTGCCTTAGTTTACAACTCAGAAAAATCTGCCTTTACTATGCTTTTGCAGAATAAACATTTTTGTTTTCAGAACTAGTGTTTATGTGAGTATGTGGGTTTCTCTCTCTCTCTCTTTCTCTCTCTCTGTTGTGCGCATTTGCCTCTAACAAAAGGAATGAACTAGAATTTAGAACTTAAGCTTTGTGAAACTTAGATATCGTTAACATAGAGACCAATAATAAAATATGTTAAATGAAAAGGTGAAGTAAATGCAGTTAGAGTTCAAAAGAAGAATGGGAACAGAGAAAAAGCAGCCAAATGGGTTGGTTTCCTAGGTTTTCTTCTTATGGTTTTGAGTAAGATAAGAGATTAACTGACAGAAGTAACACCCGCCCCTTGCTTTTCAGATAAATGCTCAGTTTGGTGTTAGACTGAAAACTCTTGAAATCAAAGATTGGAGTGAATATTTTATGGAGTCATATGAATTTACTAGTCAAGTAAATTCCCTTCCCACCAACACGGTATTTTATTCTGTAAATCAGAAGAGACTAATTTATGTTCCAATTAAAAATATGTCAGAGAACAGTCTTCCCTTATTAAGTGCTATGGATTGTCTAATATATATATATATTTCATATATGTACTGCCTTCATTTTGATAAGAAAAAAATAGGAAATGTGTATAATCATATAATTAATCTCTAGAAACTGCGTTTAAATTTTCTTGATAAAAGAATTCTTTGGTATGATAGCTAGACAAACCAAAGATGCAGAACTGCTCTCGGTGGAGAATGAGAAGAGCTAGTCAGAGCATGCATAATTCCCCTTGGGCTGATTTGCTGTTTCCCTGTCTCCCAGATGATTTTATTCATCCTGTCTGGACTGAGACCCAGCCTAACATGCCCTTAAAGTGTGAATAGGTAACAGCTATGTCCTGTGGCTACAGGAACTGGCTGAACTTTCTCCTGCCCTGTCAAATTGATGGTGTTTCCAAAAATTTAAAGTAGACTGTGAATACAACTATTGAAGTTTTGAAGTGTCCCTCCTACATCTTTAACTTTTAAATATAAAGCAAAACAGAACTTTCTTAAAGTATTCATTTTGAGGATAAAGAAATCACAACTGAACTGAAAATTTAATCATGATTATTTACATGGGAGGCTGGATAAAGTCACTTCTCCCGTTCACTTCTCAGGAAGCGTGTACTGAGAGGTCCCAGGGATTACACACTTTGGGTTCTGCTGAAAGACAGTACCAGGCTTGAAGGAAAAGAAATGCTGAGGAATGCTGAGGGTTTTAGGGGTCTGATAACTCCAAAATAGGAGAACAGTGTTGTGCTTGTATATTAGTTGACTAGCTGCCTACCTGTATCACCTGAAGCAAAAGTAATCCACGAGGAAGACAATAAAACACCCACATAAAGCAGAGTGTGCAGCCCAGTCTTGCCTTTGAAAATAGTTGGTAGTCCAAAGAGCAGAATTATTCTAAGTGAACCTTCCTCTGTGGAACTTGTCCTAGATTTTTATGGTTGGAATTAAGTACATAAACAGTTGGGTTTAGAGAATTATCTGGTAGATTAGAAGGGCTGGAATAGTGTCTCTGGTTTTGGGGGAATAAATGCCTCTGTGTAGGTGTCCCTCTGTTCCCTCTGTTCAGCTCTGTCTACTTCATAAGACTTGGAATCGGGGGCAGCCTGAACGCTTACCCCCCTTTTTTTTTGAACAGGAATCTCCACCTCACCTTTCTCCCCAACAGTTGTTGATGGACATTTTCTGTTAGTCCTTAGGGTCTAGATTCTCTGCTTTATTTTACCTGCCTAAATTTAAGGGTGACGAGAATTTTAAAGTCAAACTAGAGGAGACTACTTAATACTGCTAACTATATTTTGGCCCTCAAGTCAACTGTCTCAGTTAAAAAAAAAAAATATCACATCATTCAAGTGGAGCTACTGAGCCTGAGGTTGAATGTCTTGTACCCTACTAAGCACCTGTGTGAACTTGGGAAAGGTGAAGAACATGAACCTGTTTTGCTCTTTCCTAATCTGAATAAGCATAAGCAGGTACTCACCTCACTGTGTCTGCCGTAATAAACACTCAAGTTACAATAATCATTAATGGGGATTGCAGCAGTGTTGGGGGCTGATAGCTCCATAGCTAAGACTCTGGGCTCTGCCCTTCTAAGCACATTCATCTCTCTTTTCTGATCCATTCTTAAGCATTTCAATGGAAGCATCCACCTAAAGATAAACCAATGGCCAATGATAGCTCAGTATGTAATGGTGCCTGCTGCCATGGCTGACAACCCGAGTTTGATCCCCAAGACCCACTTATTGGAAAGAATGAACCCATTTCCTCAGCTGTCTTCATTTCCACATGCAGTGACAAGTGTGTAGGCACAAATAAATATTAAATAGTAAAATGCAAAATAATTAAAGATAAACTGAAATATCATTTGATTGTTAACCAGGAAAATTTTCAGTTCTTTATTCAAAAGTCTGATAAATTCAAGATTGGCATAGAAAAAAAGTTTAAACTCTTTGTAAAAGTATAACCACAGTCTCTTACTACATCATCTTGGTTACATGAATGGAAGGGGGTGAGGGAATCTACAAGACCAAGTCTGCTGAACTCATGGACAAGGACAAAGAGAGCACTTTTGGAAGCAGAGTAAATGTGCCCATAAAGTCTGGTCTACTCAGAAAAGTTGTACTGGACAGAGGCAAGGAAGTCTTTTCAAGACTGTTGTAATGGAGGATAGAAAAAAGACTGAATTCAAAAATAAAATAAGAAAAGAATAAAGAAAAAAAACCTGCAGAGTTTTTTAAAATTAATTAATTAATTAATTTTTACACCCACTTCCCAGATAGCACCCTCCCATAGCCTCCCTCCCTCTACTAGAGCCTCTGCACTTTCATATCCCCGCTACTGTCTACTGTATTGTTGGCACCCCCAGCCACTCCCCACCACCTGCCCCTCTGGTGAATCCAGTCCGCCCATCCAGAGGTCCCTGTTCCAGGAGGGTCAGCTGTTCCTCATCCTGTAGCAATCAGTTGTCAATATTCCTTTGGGTAAGATTGGGGTCTGCTGTTCATTTTTCCAGTTCTATGCTGGGTGACTATCTGGGAGTCCCTTTGGCCACCCTGACCAACAACTCAAAAAGGTATCGCCTGTCTGGTGTTGTTGCTTGTTATGTAGCCTTTAGCTATACATAGGGACTCTTATGAAATTATATTGGCCCCTTTAATCTTTGGTTACACTTTCCTTTTGGGTGTTTAAGGCCATACAGTTGGTCCAGATAAACTGATTTATTTTTACTCTTAAGGTCAAGATTTTTTTTAAAAGGGAAAAGCATTTTCACTTAAGTTGAACTGGTCATTGAGATTAGGGTGTTTGCAAGGCTGCCCACTCAGTCCCATGGAGACTGGGAGCAGCGGCCTCTAATTTCCTTCATAGTTGCTTTTCAAAGGAATGGCCTTTGGTTTTCATGGAATGTAAAACCAAGCAATACAGGGGAAAATGGGGCTCCCTTTCAGGGTTCTTAGTCTCATAAAAGAATTTAAGAATGGACTGAAATGGAAGGCTTAGGACATTTTTATTTGAATTAAGAAACAAATTCTTAGAGCAGGCAAGCTGTAATCTGGAGCAGGTGCCCATAGGAGGAGAATGGAGGGGAGAAGGAAAAAAAAATAAACCCTTTAGAGCCAGCATGGAGGAGGTCAGATACACCATGGACTAGCAGCACTATGGTAGGGAGGAGAAGGGAACTTTAGAGAAAAGTAAAGAAATCCAAATTGTTGGGGCAGCCCAAAGCATTTGGGAAAGCATAGTTAGAAAAGAGATGTAAAGAAAAAAGGTGAGGTCCTAGGACAACAGGTTGTAGGGACTGTGAAATAGTGCTCATATGACTTTGAAAATGTGCTTGGTGAAATAAGCTGAATTTTGAGCATGTGTGTCTAGAGAGTCTTGTGTCTCATGAGAAAGTTTATGTAAGAATGCTTGCTGGGAGATGTCTCTGGGATGCCAGTTCTCCCCTCTTGTTTCCCATGAAAGACACTGACCTCCTAAGTAGACACAGCATGGAGATAATGTTGTTGTGCTCATCTTATTTTGCTGAATTGTTAAATTCAAGCCATATTATTCAGTGTTCTGTAAACACTTGATTGTGGTTCTCACAAGTATGAGAAGCCATTTCATGGTTGTTCAGTTCTGTACACATGTGACTGTGATTCTCACGAGTGTAAGTGTGAGAATAAAAGCAGATGGACATTAACACTCATCATGTATGTACATGAAAGCACTGGGTCTCCTGGTCAATTTGCAGCTCAGTGGTAATCCATTTAGGTCCCATGGCTGCCCCCTGGTGGCCACACAGATGTCCTTCTCTCACAGGCTCCCTTATTCCCTTGAGACAGAGAAGTCTTTCACTGAACCAAGAGTGAGGTTAGTGGCCAGCAAGCTTCAGAGATCCTCCTATCTCACCCTGCCCCCGCCCCCCATCCAGCTTGTTACTTGATTGTTGAGGATTCAAACTTAGGACCTGTCCCTACAAAACCTACAACTCTTACCTCAAAGAGGATGAGCTCATTTATTCTGGAGCCAATTATGAGTGATTATGGTCCATGAACACAGATTTAGGTTATCTAAACTCCATATTCCAACATGATCACAGTTTTTTATAGAACCAGCAAAAAGAAAGTTATAAAACAAGTCACTTTTTAAATACAGTGCTATATTTGAACACTCGAATACATGGTTTCTAAAACAAGTAGGGCTGAAGAGATGGCTCAGTGGTTAAGAACACTTGCTGTTCTTTCAGAGGACCTGGGTTTGATTCCCAGCACCCATATGACAGCTAACAACTGTCAGTAACTCCAGTTCCAGGGGCCCTGACACCCTCTTCTGGCCTCCATGGGTATTGTGTTCACACAGTGCACTTACATACATGCAGGCAAAACATTCATACACATAAAATAAAAATCATAAACAAAATGTTTTTTGAAATGTAGATTAAAGTGAAGGTGGCAAATCTGTTGCTGTCTTCAGATGCTATCTGATAACACGCTCAACCTTTTAAAGGATTGGTGAGAGCTGGGTGTTTTATTAACTAAATACATTCCAAAAAGTTTTATCTGTTAATCACAGGATGTTAAGTCCTTCACTGAGGTGGCCCAAAATAAATTATAATTAGGCTCTGGGGTACAGATCAAACTCTTCTGCAGTCATTGCAGTTCTGATTAGCTAATCATCCTCACAGAAGGTTGAGTGGAAGGTGAAGCTTCTTTCAGGGGACATTTCTCCACAATGTTCATATCTGTGCAGCAAGTGTCCTTACCAGCTGAGCCATCTCCCCAGACTATGCATTTTGCATTGCTGTGTATTATGAGTATCAGTTCTGTAAGTTGCACTCTAAGTTTTATTTATATTTCTGTATTTGTACATTATTTTTGCTGTTGTACCTCTCAGCCTTTTGACAAATGTTGGTTATATGATGACTTAGTATGTCACTTACCTAAGTGCTGCCTCTGTGTCAGACAACTTCTGATAAAAATGTGGGTTAAGGATAGAAAGTCAGTGAAATGAGTAAAAGCATTTGCAATGAAGCCTGTTGTCCTGAGCTTGATTTCCAGGACTCACATAGTAGGAGAGAACTGACTCCTGCAAGTTGTCCTCTGACCTCCAAAGTTGTGGTAGATTTGGATGCATACACACAAGCACAAATACAGAGAGAAAGAGAGAGAGAGAGAGAGAGAGAGAGAGAGAGAGAGAGAGAGAGAGAGAGAAGGAGGGAGGGAGGGAGAGAGTTTAAAAAGTAACAATAATAAAACTTAGGTTGAAGTGGAAGCTTAGTTCTTGGAGGACCTTAGCCTACTTTTTGCATCATATATGTTATGATGTGTTTCAATCCTAAGCAAGTTGGGACTTCCTGATCTGGAGCAAGAGCCCAAGGACACATAGGAGATTGGCAGTTACTTCCTGTCATTAACCCTCTGACAGTGATTCCAAATTCACAAGGCTGTCTTTTCTACTAGTTAACACCTTGGCTTTGAAAAAATGAATTCTTGGTGCATTTCTGTGTGGTACTGCTTTGCAATTCCCTTTTCCTTTCTCTGGGGGATTAGTGGGTTATGCTTCAGATGCCCAGGAAAGAGCACACACCACTTTGCCAGGGCAGGCTGACTGTTACTCCTACCATACAGGTCTTCATGAAATTCCCTGCTAAGACCTTAATTTTAACACAAGGAAGCAATCCCTAGTGCCTGGCTGGAAGGCAACCACATGTAGCTCCAGGCTACTCAAAGCGGAGTGAGTGACACTGGCAGCCAATTTTGTGTTTATTGTTCTTTTTTAAATTATTTTTAATTTTAAAAATTATTTTTATTTATTTGCATGTTGGATGTGTGTTTCTGTATGTGTGTATACCATGTGTATGCAGATGCCCATGGACTT
>NW_008358101.1:7899209-7909670 GCF_000622305.1 Nannospalax galili
ATGTGTCTATGCAGTCATTGGGTAGATTTCAATGGTAATGTTTATCACCTCTACTGTTTATTGCCCTTTGATTAATTAATGTTAGTATTAAAAATAAACTTAAAGCCCTTCTTTTGCTACACTCCATAAAGATACTATAAGTAACACCTAAAATTAATCATTCTAGATTTAATTAATGTTTTTACTATACATCGTATATATATTCTGACAACTGGAAATTTTTGTGGGGGTGAGACAGGGTCTCCCTGTAGCTCCAGCTTGCCTGGAACTTGCTATGTAGACAAGGCTGGCCTCTGACTCATTGAGGTCCTTGGAAGGCCTGCCTCTGGCCTCCCAAGGGCTGTGATTACAGGTGTGCAGCACTGGACTTGGCAATTGGACATTTTTATTTGGTCTTCGCAGTGTTTAGTGTTTTGTAGTAAAATATTCTCTTATTTTTCTGCAACATATTTTGTGTCTGGTATGTATTTTTATAATTTTACATTACATTTAATTGTAATATTTGTTAAGCAATAGATATATAAAGAAAACATTTTGAGAATGTTTGAGAATTTTTATTTGTTTGAATGTGTAGTCTTTTGAAACATGGGAAATTATCTGATATTTTGTAAGGAGACCCTAAAAGTGATAAGTGATAGCTTGGAGGCAAAGTAAAAGCAAAACATCAAGTATAAATATAAAAATTAGGTGCTTATGCATTGTGATTGTGTTTTATGTGTGAATAAAAATAGCTAGACCTAGTGTTTGAAAAAAAAAAGGATATAATTAGGTCATTTGTACATATTCTCCTAAACTTTAGACTCTCCAAAATAATACTAGTAGGGACTTTTAAAAAAGAAACATACTATCTATTGCTGGATTGTAAATGATTAATTTATTTCTGTCTTGATCAATTTACAGGTGACATTGTATCACCTGTAAATTTACAGGTGACATTGTATCACCTATTTTTAAGTATAAATTTTGAATTTCTTTATGACATTTTTTGGTTACTGTTAATTATACAAAACCCATGCTATGTGAAGCAAACAGAGCAAGATTGTTTCGGAACAATGCTGCCTTGTGTTAGGTTTATGATTAAGTAGGAAAAATAACTTTGTACCTTTCCCACTGGATCATTCCAAGCATTGTTTTCCACATAGCACTCTCAAAGGAGTTAGAGTTTACAATTTCTTTTTTAAAAAAATCAAAACCAAAACAAAGAAATAGTTTCACAAGAATGTAAGGCCAAAGTTCCTTGAAAAGGAAAAGTTTTCCAGTTTGGTATGTTGAATTTTACTTGTGTTTTCAATTATTACTGCTACAATCAATCAGTAATTCTAAATGTGCTGTGATTCCATATCAAAGGACTGGCTCTCTCTCTCTCTCTCTCTCTCTCTCTCTCTCTCTTCTCTCTGCTATATGCTTTGTCTACACATGTTCAGGCGTGTGTATGCAGAGGCCAGAGAAGGATGTTGTTCACTGTCTCCGATCACTCCACCTTTTTCCCTTGAATCAGGGACTCTAAAACTTCCCTGTTTTTTTAACTAGATTGGCGACCATCAAGCCCCAGCTATCCTCTTGCCCCTTCTCCCTACCCCCAGTGCTGGAGTTTTATGTTCACAGTCACACCCAGCTTTGTACCTGAGGATTGGGGGTCTGGACTCAAGTCCTTATGCTTTCACAGCAAGTGCTCCTAGCCTAAGGACTAGGTTCTTACTGAGGACGCAGTGTAATGCAAGCTGGTTATTTGAGATGTGAAGCTTTGTTCAGCCTGTGTCATATAGGCAAAAAGCAATATATTTCTTCTCAAAAAGTAGCAGTTAATTGGAGCTGTTGTAGTTGCTGAGTATCCTAATAGCTTTTTATTGCTGTGATAAAAACTGACCAAAACCAACTTGGGGAGGAAAGGGTTTATTTGGCTTACATGTCCTGACCACATTCCATGTTTGAAGGAATTCAGGCAGGAACTCAGGGCAGGAATCTAAAGGCAGGCACTGAACCAGGGACTATGTGGAAATGTTGCTTACTGGCTGGCTTCCCCGCTCCCGCTGGCTCAGTTACTTCTTTTACACAGCTCAGGCTTACCTGGCCAGGACAATCCCACCCATTTTGGTTTGGGGCCTACAGCCTACCAGTAATTAAGAAATTGCCCCACAGACAAGCCCACAGGCCAATCTGATGGGGGCCATTTCTCAGTTGAGGTTTCTTTTTCCCAGGTGGGTGTCAAGTTGACAGCTGAAGCTAACCAGGACATCCTGCTCTCCAGTTGTTTGTGACTGGCTTTCTGGTGGAGTAGTTGAACACCACAGCTGTGATCTGATCTTGGCATTCAGTCTTCACATGTAAAATTAGAAATCCATAGTCTTAACTAATTGAGGCCTATTAAGTAGTAGGAATTTACCACAGACAGACTTAAGTTGCCTTATACTATTCAATCCTTGAAAATAATTATTTAGTTACAAACATTAATGTAATTTATTGACATTCATTAAAAATTTTAACTATTTTTATTAATGTTTGAAAATATTCCTGTACGAAACACAGGGTATAAAATAAGCAGAGCTTTTCAACATTTAATTATTATATAGGTTAGTAAACTTACATAATTAATATAAATTTGAGTATCAAGCTTTGTTTTGGTATTTGTAGGCCTCCCTCTGACTTCCAAAGGTTAACTAACTAATAAGATATTTAATATTATTCTCTTGAGATAGGTAATAAGTTATATGTATATTTCTATATTATTCAGTAATTGTAAGTGAATGCTGCACATGCAATTTACAAAATAAAAATTGCTTAAAATAAAACTTATGCCTAAGCATAGTGCTATGCACACAAAATTCGGCCACATACAAAAGAGTTTAATACTTCAAAACATATCTGAGTGTGTTTAGATTTTCAAGAATTCTAAATTCTTAGAGTAATATTCTAATAGGAGTCAAGTGACATGATAAAATGGATAATTTGGAAGGCTTTTAATAGAAAGAGTAGCTACAGCAATGTGGACAGTGTTCGGGATAGGCAGGAAATGGGGAAATAATTTAGGGTCAGTAACAGAGAAAGGTAATGCTTCCTTAAGCCTGAAGAAGTAATAACATTCTCAACATTTAATTATTATAAAATAATTTTAAAAAGCCTGGAGAAATAATAACACAGAAAGGCAGAAAGAGGGCTGCTCAGACTTAGCCAAAACTGACCGTTTTGGAGAGAGACCATCAGCTTTGACTGTGAAGTATTTCCTACAGGTTCTTGTGTTCGGACACTTGGTCCCCAGTTGATTGTATTATTTTGTGAGGCTGTGGGCAGAGATGGCCCAAGAGAGGTAGGCAGAGAAGTCTTCTTCTGGGTAGGCATCATATGGCAAGCAGCTGTCCCCACAGACCCAGAACCTGTGCAATGCCTTCCTTGCCAAGGTGGACTATAGCCTTCTAACCAGGAACCAGAATAAATCCTTCCTCCCTTAAATTGCTTCTGCCAAGTATTTAGTCACAGCATAGAGAAAAATAACAAACAGGGATGTAATACTAGAGGAGCATGGGGAGGTATTTTGGAGACAAATAGCTCATCTGCACTCAACCTTAGCCTTAAACCCTCCTATAGATGCCTTCTATTGGCAAAGCAAACTTACATCAGAAAGGAAGTGATCTCATTGATGCAGTTCAAATAAATATATCTGCCAGTCCCCAGAACATGTGGATGTGAGTGGAGATTAGGTCTGTGGGTAAACAAAAATTGCTAAGTACAACATTTTATCCAGAAATTTATTCACAAAATGCTGTTATCATATTTTATCTCAATCATTCCCTAGAGTTATTTCATTTATGTATCCCCTGACAATGACCTAATTAGTCTTATTCTCACATCCATCCCTAGCTCTTAGTCTGTGTACTACACGTGCTACTCAGTAATTTGCTGTTGACAGAATACAGGAGTCATTTACTAAACATATACACTCTTAGACACACTAAGCCCAAAGATACTAGGAGGGAGGAACAGTAAAGAACAAAAGATAAAGAAGTTAGAGAATGGGAAGACAGTTTTAAACATCAACAAAACTAAGGTGTTTTAAAAGCTGAAAGTTAAAGACAAAAGTTTTACATATAGTAACAAAAAGGCGAAGATCCATTTAAATAAAATAAGAAATATAAATGATAGGGCTAGAGAGATAACTCAGTGGTTAAAGGTGATTGTTGTCAAACATGATGTCCTGAGTTTGATTCTAAGGTCCAAAGTGGCGGGAGGAGAAAACTGACCACCACATACATGTGCACTGTGGTGCATATGCACCTCTCTCTCTCTCTCTCTCTCTCTCTCTCTCTCTCTCACACACACACACACACACACAGACACACACACAGGCTTACAAAAAAAGAGAAAGGAGACATTGCAACTGATGTCACTGAAATACAAACGATCATAAAATTGCTATAAATAATTATATGCCAGCATTTAATAACCTAGAGGAAATGATTAAACTCCTAGGCACTTACAACCCACCAAGAAAAAAATCATGAAGCGATAAAAAGTGTCTATAGACCAATGAAAAGTAAAGAGATTGATTCAGCAATAAAGTGTTCCCATCAAATAAAGGCCATAAATAGATGTGCTTGCTGCCCAAGCATGAGGACTTGAGGTCAGACCCCTAGCACCCATATAAAATGCTGGGTGTGGCTGCACCCATCTCTAACCCCAGTGCTGGGTAGGGCAGGAACAGGAGCTTGCTGTTGCCAACCTTACCAAAAAAATACGGCAAGCTCTGGGTTCAATGAGAGACCCTGTCTCAAGGATATAAGGCAGAGAGTTATAGAGCAGGGTGTATGCCTCAGTTCTGTACACCCACACACATGTACCTACACATGTATATCCCTCTTCCTTCTACTCCCCTCCCCCGTAATACACAGAATGTCTGGACTTTCATGTTGTGCAGCACTAATCAGAATAGCCAAGAAATGAGAATAGTCTAAGTGGACCACTGGAGATATGTAAATTATAAACAGTATTTAGCCTTAAAAAGAAGTTGGGAATTTTGTACTTTGTGACAAAGTGGGTAAAACTAGAGCAGATTTTGGCAATTGAAATAAGTCATGTATAGAAAAACGAATACCACAGTTGTATACAGAATATAAGAAAATCAAACTCATAGCAATGCTGAGTAAAACGCTCATTGCCAGAGCCTAAAGAGTGAAAGGATGTAAGGAGAAATAAAATAAAGATCTAAATTTCAGTTAGAAGGAATCTTTCCCAGAAATTTATTGCATATGGTTATAACCATATTTAATAACAAAATATTGTGTACTTGAAAGTTTCTAAGAAGTTAGGTTGGGAGGCCAGAGAGATAGCTCAGATTAAGAGATCTTCTTGCTTTTCCAGAGGACCTGAGCTTAGTTCCAAGCACCCATATCAGGTGACTCATAACTGTCTGTATCTAGTTAAGGGGATCCAGTACCCTCTACTGGCTCTCACAGATATCCGTACACACAGACACAAACACACATGTATAAAAAATAAAATAAATTTGAAAAAAAGAAGTAGCTTTTAAGTGTTTTTAACCTCCCCCAATAATAAATAGATGAGGCAGTGCTAGATTTAGAGATTGTATAGTGCATACATGTACCAAACACCATGCTGTAAACCATTATAAATTATAAATATATGCCATTTTAATTGCTAATTAAAAATTTAAAAATTCTTACACATGGACACATACTGAATTATGACTCTGTTGCATACAACCATAATAGATATCTGTATAAACCACACCAGAATTACATCTTATAATCAGTTTTAGCTTAACATGTACCAAGCACACTAATCTCCACAAAATAGGCCCTCATTAAATACATTTTGAATGTATTCAATATATTCAAGAAGCAAAAAGTGATTATATATATGCTATTACTATAAATAATGAGATTGACTTCATAAGACATCAATTGAAGCCAATATTATCAGAAAATTAATACAGTATAGTCCATTTATTTAGCATCCATCAAATAGGCTTCCTGGGTATTATTATAGCCCAAGGATATCAAGTAAGATAATCTTGAGTGCTGTTTTTTTTGAACCTTTCTTCCTCTGGGCATTTTCTATGATTTTACTTTTCTAAGTCCTCAAGTGTGGCCATGTTAACCAAACATGTGAAGAAAAGTGGCATTTAATACTTCTCAGGGTGAGAACTTAGGAACTGATCATCGATTTGCCACCTTGCCCTCCATCTGCCCTAGAATTCATGCTGATACTGGCGTTGGGAGCCTCATGAAATGAGGAAAATGTGAAAGAGATCCTATGACTCCCCAAGGTGAACTGGTAAAATAAGGGGAAGATAAACTTAGCGGCATTTAAACCACTAAGACGTAGGAGCTGTTTGCCTTGTCCTGTGTTATCTTACATAGCTGATTTGAAGCAATACAGCAGGATGGATGAGATTAAATTGGACTCTCAGGCATCTCAGGTGAGCAATAGCTTAATGAAGACAATTCTTAACTCTTTTAACTATTTTAGTTGGGGTCTTGTTATACTGCCCAGGCTGGTCTGGAACTTCTGGGCTCAAGCAGTCCACTCACATAGCTGGGACTACAGGTGTCTGCCACCATGCCCAATAAACACAAAGCCACAAAAGCATACTATAAAGCACCCTAGGAGGTGCCAGCTAGAGAAGTCAGCATCTGCACAAAACAAAAATTCTGCGCGAGTGAGGGGAGGGATTAATATGGAATTGACACTAGAAATCGGCCTTGAAGAAACCTTAAAGGATTTTCAGTCAGAAAAGTCTTAAAGAAACATTCTAAGATGAGCAAAAACATGAAATTCAGCAACTTGCACAATAACGAAAGGCCTGACAATTGGCACATCTATTTGTACTCACAGCAGGTAGTTGGATCTGATCCAGAGCTCCTGAAAGCAGTGCGATCAAAAAGTTCAGAGTGTCCTGGAGCGCGAATGCCCGGGTTTGAACACTGACTTGGTGTCTGTGCCATCTTGAGTATGCTACATAACTTGCTAATATTCAGTTTCACTTTGTGTAAACTAGGGAAAGGAAACCGCCTACATAAAGAGCATGTAGAGATTATAGGACCTATGCTTTTTGATGGTGTAACAAAATGCTTTGCATAAGATATGATCTCACTATGTGAAAAGCACGAATTTTATGATTATCACTGGTAATACTATCCAGGTCTGTATTAGTCAGGGTTCTCCAAAGAACTGGTAGAGTCCGAGTATTCACAGGATAGAGTCGGAGTAATCCAACAATGGCTGCACCACACTGGAGAGGCTGAGAATCCGTAGTCGAGGAGGCTGGATGTCTCAATGTGGCGCTGAAGGCCTGATGAATTCCAAAAGATCAGCTAGTCTTCAGTTTAGAGCAGCAAGATGAACTCACCAGCGAGAGAGAAGGCACGCAGCAAGAAGCCTGGCATTCTCCTCTGCCTTGGCCTTTTATACTGGCTGCCATTAGAAGGTAACACCTACATTTAGGGTGTGTCTTCCAGCTTCGGATGATCCAATCAAGAAGATCTCTCTCATCCAGTAAATCCCAGATCCAGTCAAGTTGACACCCAGGATTAGCCATCACAAAGTCATAATAATTTTTTAAAAAATTATCTTAATGTTTGGTTGCATATAAGTGCAGCTGTGCATGCAATGCCTTGTAGGGCCAGAAGAAGGTGTCAGAACTCCTGGAACTAGTTATGGATGGTTGTTAGCCAGCAAGTAAGTGCTGAGGACCGAACCCAGGTCCTCAGTGAGAGTAGTCTGTGCTCTTAACCACTGTGCCATCTCTTCAGTTCCACATCATAATATTTTATTGATGCAGTTTGACAAAAATGTTGGGCAACAGCAATGAAAAGAATTGACCTAAAGGAGAAGTTAGAAGAGAGTACTTTAACCAGGGAACATCTCAGGACAGTCAAAATATGGATGCCCTGGGGATTGTAAAGATTCTGGAACGTTCGCCTTACAAAACCATAGCCAATCATATTCCCTTATGCCTTTTTAAGGAAAATCTAATTTTACTGTTGAAACTATAAATAAAGTGTGAGTGGAAGAAAGGAGCAATGAGCAGGCTCCAAGTATACTCATCATACACAAAGGTTTGCTTTGTCCCTGGCAATTAGACAAGTGTGTTTCAAACTCTGCTGAATGTATTCTTCTATTAGAATTTGCCCATCTAAATGCTTATGTGTGTATTTTTATGCCTCTCAGTGCAATATCATAGTGCAGATTCAGGGTATAAGCGGAATAGGGGCAAGAGAATGACCATGACTTGCAACTTTGAGCTCAGTACCCTACAGTAGGATGTGTTCTGCTGTGGGAACATCATCTCCTAGATCCTGGGTCTGAGCATGGCAGTTAACAAGAGAGACCTTTAAGTGTGTAATTTTCTTTTCTTCTTTTTCAAAATACCAGGAGTAAGCAGAGTGGAAGAACAATTGTATAGCCTGTTTACCATGGACCATTAGATATATTTTTGTACACAACCAATGTTGTCTGTACACTGCATAAAGCTTTGGAATCACTGCCTCAGATGGCGTTAGAAAATTTTCACTTGTGTTATAAGAAACTCTACTCTTCAGTGTTATCACTTAAAAATGAAGAAAGTAAGTGTATATTCCATGTAGATATACAAGAAGGATGATGTGACCAGGTAAGCTCATCGTCTCCCAAAATGTTGAATAAACTTAAATGGCAAATTCCACCATGTGTTGTTACATATGCTGTGAGAATTTCCTTTCTGGAGATACATAAACAACATGCCTATAATGTGCTAACCACAAACCAAAGCATGATTCCTCCAAAGTTCACCTGGGGAACCAATGAGTTCACTAGGCTTTCTCATAGAGCTTGGGTGAGGAGTTGCTGGCAGACGTGTGAGTGACCCTAAAGCAGTTTAGATCCCCAGCACCCATTTAAGCACTGGGTGGGTGTGGTGGCCTACCTGTAATGCTAGCTCTTGGAAGGTAGAAACAAGGAATCCCTCAGAGAAGGCCGGCCAGCTCTGGGTTCAACTGACAGACCCTGCTTCAAAGAATAAAGCGGAGAATGATCAAGAAAGGCTTCTGACACAAGATTCAGGCAGTCACATGCATGTGCACATGTGCAGCTGCACCTTCTCCATATTCATGTGCCTCCACACATACACACATGCACATACACTACACACAGAGACACATGCAAAACAACTGCAACCCACAAAACCCTAGACAGGAGAAAACATGAATTTGGATGTTAATATTTAGTTTTCCTAGCAGTACATACCTGCATGTTCAAGCCTACCATGAGGACTGGTTGTAGTGAAGGAAGTCAAAATGTTAACTAAAAACAAACAAGCCATCAAAAACCCCTTAGAAATACTCAGTTGTGGTTTTATTAGAACATTTTTTTGAAAAGCCTTCCACAATGTGTTCATGTGTCTGAGAGCTAACATTTGTCCAAACATTTTTCAGATCTATTTTTAAAATAACTTGCTATTTTAGCATCCCTGCAGAAACATTTTCCCTTGGACAGATTCTACCTTTGCAATTGTGTTTTAAGTGCTATATTCTGATGCATTTTTATACAAAGTGATGAAATAACATAAATTTCCTTTTAAAGAAAAGAGAGTGGAGAAAGAAGAGAGCCTGCAGCCTGTGTTTTTGTGTTGCTTAGTTGTCATGTTTACATTTTATATTGAGCTGCTTTTTACAAAGAAAGCTAAGCACTATGTTCTAAGATATCCTGTCACATGAGGAACCATACTGTAAGGAGCTGTACAACTTGACATTTAAATCTTTCTTAAAATGAGCATGCAAAAATCAAATACTGTATTGGTATGCAGACTGTAGAAGATTGGAAGGCATAAGAAATCAAAATGAGAATTTGAAGTTTACAAAGCTGGTTTTCTAATTTTTTCCTTATCAGGTTTGTGAGGCCTAGTTAGATTATGTTTCCTTTGGTGCACTGATTATATGGTATACCTTTTTTAAAATTTCGTTTTGATTCATGTTATGTGTATGAGTGTTATCCCTATATTTGTGTAAGTGTGCCCGTGCCCATGTCGTGTTGTGTAGTGCCCATGAAAGATAGAAGCAGGTTTCAGATTCCCTGGAACTGGAGTTATGGATGGTTATTAGCTGTCATGTGGGAGCTGGGATCTGAATCTGGGTTTTCTGTAAGAACAGCCACTGCTCTTAACTGCTAAACTATCCAGCCCCACCTTTCTTTTTTATTGTGGCATTAATTTTATTGAGGTATACTCCATATACAGTAAAAGTGAACTCATTTTAAACAGAGAATAAGTTTTATAAATTTAGAAACTTTAAAAAAATGTAATAACCACATGATTAGAAGAAGCATTTCATTACAGCTTTAACATATTCAGTAACACACTCCAGAGCAAGGATACATCTCTTTCAAAAGTGGCTGTAAATTTTTAGGTTCACAGTTGAATTAATACAGTTATACAATATTGAACTCAGTATAAATCCTATAAGACATAAAATT
>NW_008358101.1:7909717-7912938 GCF_000622305.1 Nannospalax galili
TTTTAAAAAATTTTAATAACCACATGATTAGAAGAAGCATTTCATTACAGCTTTAACATATTCAGTAACACACTACAGAGCAAGGATACATTTCTTTCAAAAGTGCCAGCCCCACCTTTAAAAAAAATTTAATACTCATTACAGTTTCAACTTTAGTTGTTTGTTTATTGCAAGCCATTTTATTTGAGCTGGAGAGATGGATCAGTGGTTAACAGCATATAATGTACTTATAAAGGATCTGAGCTTGGTTCCCAGCACCCATGTCTGGCAGATCACAACCACCTGCAGCTGCAGCTCTGAGGATCCAATACCTCTGACCTCCACAGGCACTTGTGCTCACATGCACATACCCACACACAGACACAGATATGTATACATAAATATTTTTAAAAGAGATAAATTTTGTTTGTCTTTTTCTAAGAACCATATTGTTCACCATCACTGAATTGATAATAATGGCATTCATTCAGCTACATTATTACTTTCAACTGTTTTGGAGTTTCTCTCTATCCATTGTGATGTTTCAAGATGGCATTTAAAAAAAGAATACAACTTCATGGTGGTTGTGTGTCTAGAATATGTTTTATGCACAGCAATTTGTTTATTACTAAGAAACTTCCAAATAGTCCATGCTTACTGTGATGAGAATAAACTGGAGAAAGATGTTTACCAAAAATTTTTTGGCTAATCAAATGGTAAACTGCACCTCGGATGCAGGTCTTCTGATTTCTTGCCCTGACGCTCTACCTTAGCACTGTTACAAGACGGTATTCTTCCTATCTGTATGACGAGCTGCATGGAATGAGGTCAGATGGAGTGTTAAAGGACAGGTGTGGAGTGGTGGCCACATGAACTCCCTACCTTGGCCAGGCCTGACCATGACAACAGTGAGCAATGATGATGTACAGAATTATCGTTGTGTGGAATTGTTGGGGAACCTACGTGTGATGATTTATGAAGCTCCAGGAAAACTGCACTTTTTCTCTGACCTGGAAGTTTTTATATCATAGTCCTTACTCCAGAGCAGCGCCAAAATTCTTTAACTCTGTCATTTTGGTGAATATATTAAAGAATACTATAAAATACAGTTTTTATATCTATTAGAAAAAATGTTCTAAGACATTTCCCCATTTAATCAGTACTTAAATATTAAGCATCTATAATGGACTGGATTAACATTCAAATAATTAGAGTAATGTAGGAAAGGAAAGCTTGCTTTCATGGAGGCTTTGACCCTACTTCTTTATATTTTTATAAATTAGCTTCTGCCCAAATCAACACGTTTGTGAAGACTTTGAGACTAAATGAAATCAGTAATCGAAGGAGAGGATATGTCTTATCCTCAGAGAATCTGGAACTTGGGTATTCTGAGGACATGCTAGGCAGTTTGTATCTGCTTCTGTG
This sequence comes from Nannospalax galili, assembly GCF_000622305.1. Taxonomy (NCBI): domain Eukaryota; kingdom Metazoa; phylum Chordata; class Mammalia; order Rodentia; family Spalacidae; genus Nannospalax; species Nannospalax galili. The sequence continues at coordinate 7,911,122 of NW_008358101.1, forward strand.
ACAAGAAAGGTCTACCTCAAAGCTTTATACAAAAATATTCCCCATGGGTCAATCCGTGACTCTGGAGAAGAAAGGAGAAATCTGCCCTACAAATATCAGGCCATAGTATATATTTCCCAGTGCCTGTGGGAGGCTGAAGTGTTCCTGCTGACTGCAGCTGGGCTTGCTCAGCTTGGTGAGGTAAAGTGATTTATTTTTGGTTTGGCAAGGGTTTGACTTCATGCTTCAGGTTGAGTTCATGTTTGTTCTGAAGGTTTTGGGTTTGATATTTCAGATAATAGCAGTTTGAGGGCAAGCCTCAGTTAGGAGCACATTTCCAGTTTTTCCTTGTATCGTATCTGCCGTCATGCTGTCATCTAAAACAACTATCAAGGGCGAACTCCAAATCAGTGGTCAGCAGGTGCGTTCTGGCTACCATGAGGCTAAAACTAATGGCACAGCTAAACCTGATAACAAAGGAGCAAAGTAGTGAGTTAGGGGCAGGAACGAATGAATATTCTAACAACAATTTAATCAAAGCACGAAAGGGAAGGAAACCTCAAGGAGTATATGTAAATTGTCTGTGAAAGCACACTGTTCTGACTCTTTTCTTATTATTTTCCCATCATTTCATGTTCTCCCATTACTACTGTTCCATTACCTTTCAAATTTAGTTTCTTTTCTTAATATCATAATGTACTTCTTAGACAAAAGATAGAATTGAAATAGCTTAATTTAGTGACTTCCAGCTGGCTCTCCAGGATTCACAAGCCATTTAGGGCTGGCTTTTCACTGGTAAGGCAAGCCAAAGCAAACGCACCTGCTTGTCTATTGAGGCCACCAGAATTACAGCTCCAGGAATATCTTCACCCCTCTCCCCAGATGAACAGACAGAAGTTATCAGAATGTTTCTCTTTACATTATTGCCTTTAGAGTCCTGTTTATACTTATGGAAAAGGTAGAGTCAAGAGGCTTAGGATATAATGGTAGATAGTTTTCACTTATTTATGGCATTTAAAATTTTATTATTTATGTATTTGTATGTATGTATGTGTGTACTTGCATGTGTGCCACAACATGCATGTAGACACCAGAGGCCAGCTGGTTGAAGTCACCTGTGTCCTGCCACCATTTGTGTTCCAGGAATTAATCTCAGGTCTTCAGACATGGCAGGAAGAACTCTTACCCACTGAACCATCTTTCTGTCTACCTACCATTTATGGAATTTTTAAAGTAATGGGATTAGTTGTGAATTTTCATTCACACATTCATTCTTAGTATGTGTCTAGTAGAAATAATCATAAGAAACTTTGTTATGAGATATTGCTTTTAAAGACAATTAGTGCTCAGAGTTCCTTACATAAGAATCACTTACTTTATCATGTGATATATATCTTAAGTCTTGTTTTGGTTTTTACAGAGATTGTATATTGAGTCTTTCTATTGTTAATTTTGGATGTTCCAGCAATATACTCTAATATTATTCTTAAGTAGTATTTCCTGGGAAGTACTGTGTGTGAACTTAAAATTTAAATAATCTCCATTTATTTTGGAACAAGGAATGATTTTAAATGTCTTGTCTTAGTTTGTTCTTTTCTTGAACTCTAAAAGCTCCTTGAAGATTTTCTGTGTATTTAATAATTCATCTTGATAAAAGTCCTTATACATATAGCTTTAAGTATATTTATATTTACCTATTTGATTCTGACAGTCTAGAAAGGAATAAATTATAATTTTTGAAAATGCTTAGCAGTTATTTGATTTCCACAGTTTATTGGAATGACTGTTTTCTAAAGAACATTAAATTATATTTTATATCCATGGAAAACTGCATATTC
>NW_008358101.1:7912974-7981211 GCF_000622305.1 Nannospalax galili
AGTGTTGACAGTTGGGCACATAACACATACATGATACAAAAGTCTCATTATCTCCCTTGTAAAGCACACTTCCTGCCCAGAGACACCTACTTTCTGAATCTTGTCACCACTAACAACTTTTTGCCTTCTTTTGGACTTTGTAAAAATTGAATTATACAACAAAATGTCATATATCTGGCTTCATTATTTAAACTATTTTTAGATTCATGCACGTTATCACGTGTCATTATACATCCTATGCTATGAATACACCAATTCTATTTTTTATTGGTTTGAGAATTTCATGCAACGTATTTTGATCATATTCAGACCCCTCCCTTCTCTGCCCCTACCTTAGCACCCTGTGACTTTATGTCCTCTATTATTTCTTTTACAATTTTTTAAGGAGCAATTTTTAAAAATACTCTAATCACGAACACATGTGTCATCTCCAGTTTTAAGTTACCAATATGAGACTATGTTGAACATTCTTGTACAAATCATTTTGAAGACATATTTTTCACTTTTTTGGGGCAACCACCTAGGAATCAATTATTTGAACATAGTACGGATTGCCTTTTATTATTGATTGATATGACTTCAGTCTGGGCGTCAGTCTTATATGCATACTAGTGTTTCATGTATGTGTACATATATTCTAGTATCCATGTACCCACCTTATATGTAAAGTGTATGTAAGATAGATAGTACAAATATTTTATCTGTCTATAATTGTGTATTTGTAATCTTAGTATCTTTTCAATGAAATTCAATGTGCAGATTTTTATTTGTAATAACGCACCAATAATTTAACACATTTTTTGAGACATGGTCTCATTTTGAAGTCCCATCTGGCAAACTTGCTGTATAGCCCAGGCTGGCCTCAAGTTCAGGTACATCTTACTGCTTCATCCTTTTAAGTACAGGGGTTACAGGCATGTGCCACTATGCTGACTCTAGTAATTCTTTACTTGCATTCAAAATTAAAATATTAGTCATATAAGATTATATGCGGAGGTGTTTTGAGTTGCATTGAATGACAGTTGTGAATGACCGTGTAGGTAAAGGTAGTTTCCCGTTTATCATACCATTGTTTCCATTCATTGGTTGATTTGCTATTTATTTATTTATTTTTATTTATTTATATTCATTTATTTATTTGGTTTTTTTGTTTTGATTTGTTTTGTTTTTGAGACAGTGTCTCCCCGTTTTCCCAGCTGGCCTGGAACTTGCTATGTAGATCAGACTGGCCTCAATCTCACAGAGATCTATCTGCCTTCCTCTGCCTCTGCTTCTTGAGCATTGAGATTAAAGGTGTGCACCACCATGCCTGGTCCTGATTTGCTATTTAATTTTACATAAAAGAAAAGATGGAGAGGTTATGAATAAGGCAATTATGAAATTTTTGAGAAACTGTCTCTCTGTCCTTCACATTTTCTCTATATGCAAGTTCTGTTATGTATCAGAAAATTAGAATTTGTACTTTTTCTAGTCTGTTGATAGCATGACAGAGAGAAAGCGTATGCTGAAAGGCCTTCACTTCTGGTCTTGCATTTCTCTTCATGAGTTGCAAAGGAACTCATGAATTTGCTATGCCTTTTGTTATTTTCGTATAGTTTATGTAAACACATTATTTACTACTTTAAAACTGTGTTTTCTTGCTTGGAGCATGAATATCCTGTGTGCTGAATGATGAACTTATTTTGTTGATCAAAATGTGAAGGAATCGCATACGTTAGGTAAATATGGTAATACTTAAAGACCACTTATAGTGGCAAATAATAATATCCTTACTGCTATGAGGTGCCATATTTGCTTCCTTGCTTGCTTGCTTGATTGATTGCTTGCTTGCTTGCTTGACTGATTGATTAACAGAGCTTCTATATCCCACTTGGCCTTGAAAACTTAGTCCTCATACCTCAGTCTTCCAGGTGTTGGGATTATAGATATCTAAAACCACACCAGGCTTTGCTTTTTTATAGCATCTTTTGAAATGACCCTTGTATCTCATGCATAACAATAACTGTCACATCTTTTTCATCCTAAACTGAATAATGTTCCTGAAATACTGCAGTATGCTCTACTTTAGAGTTGAGCATTTCACAGACTCTGAATTACCCAGTAAAAATAATAAAAAAAAACCTTCTGAGCTTGTTTAGCAATATTCCTTAACATATTTGACATTGAAACCATTTTCTTCCTATGATGAGACTTAACTAAATTCATAGAGAATATTTCCATGATTGATTCTTTCAAAAATGCTAACCTTTGTATAACATTTCATGGATCCCAGACGTTAACAGCAGAAAAATTGCCATTTCGCATATATCTGCAAGGTTCCAGTAATTGTATAATATGTATGACAGGTTTCCCAACTTTAGGAAAAACTGAGTCTTTTCTTTTAAGAAATATAAACTTCTAAGCCTGTATTATTTACTTTTCTGTTGCTCTCATAGGAATACCATGACCAAGGGAACTTATAAAAGGAAGAGTTTATTTAGCTTATGGTTCCAAAGGGGCAAGAGTCCATCGTGGCGGGGAGCAGAGGTAGCTGGAGCAGGAGCAGAAAGCAGAGACTCACATCTTCAAGCAGGGATAAGAAGCAAGGCAGAACTGGAGACTTGGCAAGGCTTAAGAACTACCTAAGCCTGCAAGTGCAAGGCCCTGGGTTTGGCCTCAGCTCCAAGAAAAAGAAAAAGAAAAAAGAAAAAAATTGAGGGTATAATATTAGAATCCAGTTGACAGAAAGCTGTTTTAGGAGACTATGATCATGTGGCCCAAGTTACAGAGACTTCTTGTGGTTTATCTTCCTCTAAGGAAAGGATTCATGAATTATAGTATAGTGAATGAAGGGCTCACTTTTCATCAAGAGTTCCCAAATACCAGCATGAACACATTATAGTCACCATGGGGAGCTAATAATACTAAATTTCTCGAGTCCAAATTGCAGCTCCATAAATCTGGGTTGGGACTAAGGGAAGCTTTCCTTTTAAAAACCTCTTCAGGTAATTTTGATGTGTGACCATGTTTGTAAAGTAACTCATACTTTCCCTTGAATATTGGTTTTGTCTATCAGTCTTTTTATATGACCTGGCTATTAGAGAGGGTTACAAAGTTTTCCTTATATTGATCCAGAGTCATAACACTGTGCAACAAAGGGAGCCAACTTTTAGGACTGGAGAGATAGCTCAGTTAAGAGCATGTGCTGCTCTTACAGAGAACCAGGATTCAGTTCCCAGCACCCATATCAAGTAGCTCACAATCACCTGTAACTCCAGCTCTAGAGTATATGAAGACCTATCCTGGCTTCCACAGGTGCATGCATGCATGTGCACACATACACACAAATAAATAAAATCTTTTATTTGAAAAAAGGAATCAGGCACTGGAGAGATGGCTAAGTGATTAAGAGCACTGACTGTACTTCCAGAGGACTGGGTTCAGTTCCTAACACTCACATGGCTGCTAGAAACTGTAACTCCAATTCCAAGGGATTTGAGCTCTCTGCTGGCCTCTGCAGGTTTGCATGCACATAGTGCCCTTACATATATGCAGGCAAAATGTTCATATGCATTCAATAAAAACTGTTTGACTAGAAGGGAAGGCAAATTTCAGTATGACAGTCTTTCAGTCTTCTAATCTCTGATGTTTTTCTATATATATATGCAAATCTATAAACAAGAGGTGCATGCGAAATAAATCCTCGTGCTAATTAAAATTCTAGAAGTAACGTTGGGAAAGCAAGGTGAGCATTTTATATATATATATGCATTAATATGTATATATATTTGAAATTACAACCTCTGAGAACATTATGTCACATGAGAGTGTTCACACATATTAAAAGTATAAAAAGAAGAATTTGTATCTATTAAATAAACATACTTTTTATTTAACGGTTTAGGTAAAAAACAAAAGAGGCAGTCTTTATTTTGCTATTATTTCCCTGTCTGTGTGCTTAATGATATTTTTCACTGTATTTGAAGATAATTTTAAATCAAGATTAAGTTAAATAGCTTCATGGAAATGAAATATTAAAACAATATAATAGAGGTTAGCTTGTTGAACTAATACTGTGACAACTTCTATAAATGGAAGTTTTTAATATCATGCAAGGAGTTGTTATTTCACCTGCTTATCACACAGAGTTGGCATCAGGATTGAATGAGCTAATGCATATAAAGTGAATTAACTTGTTTCTATCATATTTTGAGTACCAGATGAATGTGGGTTATTATTATATCACTACTTTGATCGATGGGAAGACTGACTTGTTCCCAGGTTCTGATCATAGCACTTGGCATGCAGTGTAGCACAGAGCAGGTGTCTCGAAGCATTTGTTCATCAGTTATACTAGCCTTTTCTAATAATTCATACAGATGTCGGGATCATCAGGGCTTCCCAATGGGACCTGAGAAAACACTACAATTTCATGTGCTGTTTCCAAAGTAAACATTCCTTGAACTTCTTCCCAGTTTTCAGGCTGCTGCTATTAAATAAAATCTCATGTCCATATGAGGAGCGGTGCTTTCAGAAGACTCTGGGCAAAAATGGTTAATCAGAGCTCATAGGCTGGGGGTATATTGGAGTTCTGTACAGCAGGATTGGGTTTTGAAAAGATTAAGATTAAGAAAAAGAAAGTTGCAGACAATATGACAGAAAAAACTGAGATAGGGAATGGAGATTAAAGTGTCAAAAGGACACTCTTAAAATGTGAAACTTATTTACCAGGTTAACAAATGACTCTGTTGGGATTTAAGAGAAGGAAATGAAGAATGACAGAGGTGTATCTGTGTGTGTGTGTGTGTGCATGCATGCGTGTGTGTATGTGTATGTGTGTGTGTGTGTGTGTGTGTGTGTGTGTGTGAAGCACCCCAGAATATAGATAGCTGGACTCGGATATATTGAGCAATATGGATATATTGAACATGATGGGGAATGTTAAGTACTTTCTTAGACTCAATGAAAAGAGAAAATGAAATTTGAGGAAAACAGTAAAACTCTCATTAAAAGGCAAAATGAATTTGGAATTTTGAGAGATCTTTCAAAAAATAGTCAATAAACTGGAAGAGTTTTAGGTGAGAGAGAGAGAGAGAGAGAGAGAGAGAGAGAGAGAGAGAGAGAACTATGTTTAGAACTCAAGAAGTGAAACTTAATGAACTATGTTTAGAACTCAAGAAGTGGGTAAGGTTGTGGGGAGGAGGGCTATTGAGTTGAACTTTTAATCCATTCATATTCAGTGGTTAGTGAAATTTTAGGTGGGTGCAGATTGAATACCTGATGGATAATGGGAGAAACATCAGTCCAGTTAAAGCTGCAGGAATGATAGTCTAGATCAGGAAAGAGCTGAAAACCTGGAGAATGTTCCTCTTGCCAGCAAGTGCAAGAAATCTCATTTCTAGGCATTTGATCATTCCAAATATCACTCCAAATGAATATTTTCCTAAACAGCTGTTTGTAGCTTCATCAGTTTGGATGAAAGGATGCAGGAAAAGTGCTTGCAATATTTATTTCATTTCCTCCTTCTAAATACAAACACGTAAGACAAAACAATTATATTCAAGTATTAGAGTTGTCATCAAAGTGTCAAATTGATTGTTTCATCCTTTTATCATATTTCAAGTAAAAGAGACATGGTCTCTTGACAAAGTAAATAAGTATTTATTTACAATAAATGAATAGTCCATATTTTCTGCAAGGCACTGTAATGTTTGCACATAGCTTGTAGTGCATGTGTGACACACATTCTTATTTGATGAGCTCCATTAACTCTTTAATTCTCAAGGTAGGTGAATGTGTTGCAAAAAGTAGTTACCATTAATTGAAAGTAATGCCTGAAATATTTCATTAATGCTTTTGTAAGTTTCATTTTCCCATTTTATTTTATCTATTTAAAATCCACTTAAATCCCACCAAGGAACCATTATGATCTCTCTCGGTAGCTATTTATTTAGTTATCTGGCTCCCAAATGAGAGAAGAGAATGAACGCATTGTGGAGAAAAGACATTCTTAGATACATAGAGCTACCCTAAAATCATTGTTTAAAAGGCAGAGAAGTTGTAAGGTGTAAAATAGCTGCAGTAATTATCCTTACCATGCCATCCATTCTTTCCTCTAATACCAAATTTCATATTTTTAGCTTAAACATTTAAACTTTAGAAAACCATGATAAGGTGACTGTCTTTTATTATTCTATAGCATTCACATGTGACAAGAGAATATCCACTAAAGACTACTGCCTGTAACTTGAAATATTCAATTATAATTATAACTATTGGGCTGGGACTGTAACTCAGTTGGGAGTGAGAGTGTTTGTCTAGCATGTGCAAGATACTGGATTCAATCCCTAACATTGTTTAACCACATCTTTAATTCTTACAGGAGGATTAGAGAGTCAAGGACATCCTTGGCTTCCTAGTGAGTTAGAGGCCAGTCTAGGCTACATGAGTCCCTGTCTTGAAAAAATGAATAATTATGTGACTATTACTAAATTATATATGTATAGATATATTATTTCTTATTTTTATTTTGTGTGTTTGAGTGTATTAGCTGCTTATGTGTAAGTGCACCTATGATGGTAAGAAAAGGGTATCAGATCCCCTGGAGCTGAAGTTATAGACAGTTGTTAGCTGCCATGTGGATGCTGGGAATCAAAACTGGGTCCTCTGCAAGGGCAGCCAGTGCTCTTCACTGCTGAGCTGTCTCTCCAGCCCCTGTTACTAAATTTTAGATGACACTGAAATACTTTGTTTGCTCAAAACAAAATGCTTCCCAGATATGTGATTTAAGAATGCTGAATTGTTCTTCTAAGAGGAAATTGTGGTATATCACAAGTAAATTTGTAACTTGAGTATCATTGTCATTTTTCTAACTCATTAAAACACTAAGCACAATATATAGCACATAACTAGATTGCCTAAGTGGAGAGATGAGTGAATCCTACCTGGCCCACTAGAGGCACAGAGAAACTTCAGCTAATGCTATTAACTTCTTTTTCCTTTGAAGACATGGGAACCGAACTTACAGGTGTAAACATAACTATTAGTGGACAGCAGCTGGGAGGAGAGCAACTCCCTTAGAACTTCTCACTCGAAGCCTCTGGCACTGGTTAGTTGGGGGGTCGGGAGGGGCTGGGTAGAAGTTCTGTCTCTAGGAAGTGAGAAATATGAGGGCAGGTGGAGAGATTATTTCACTCTCCGGTGTCTATCCGAAATGAATCTCACCAAGCATTGTCCTACAAGAATCATGTTGGAAGAAAGTGGAGCCTGCAGCTATGGTACAAATCAAAAGAGACTTAGGAAAACGTTCCTCCTCCTGCTTTTGCTATCCCTGTCTACCATCTCATCAATATGGTTTCCTCATTAAATTCATCTTCCCCCGCTCCTCCCATTCTTTACTATTCTACACTATCCTCTGTTTCTCCTGCTCCTGTTCCTCCTCTTCCTCCCCCTGCTCCTCCTCTTCCTCCCCCTGCTCCTCCTCTTCCTCCCCCTGCTCCTCCTCTTCATCCCCCTGCTCCTCCTCTTCGTCCCCCTGCTCTTCCTCTTCCTCCTCCTGCTCATCCTCTTCCTCCTCCTCTTCCTCCTGCTCCTCCTCTTCTTCTTACTGCTCCTCCTCTACTTCCTCCTGCTCCTCCTTCTTCCTCCCCCCTTCCCTTTGTTCTTTCCTTAACTTATTCCTTTCCCGTAACTGATTTCCTTGTCTAGACACATGCCCATAAGTATAAAGAAAAGCCATCTTTCCTCCATCACTCCTTTTCCCAATCCAGCTGTCTGCATTTTTAGCAAATTATTCACATTCTCTATCTCCATTTTTATATCCTTTGTGTTTTCTTGCGAATCCACTGCATTCCCTCCATCTCTCTTTCTCTTCTTAGAGAATCCAAAGCCTGACCAGGGTGCATCTTATTTGACACCTTCCTCTGCTACACTGACTATAGCTTCTTATTCTCATATTTCTTGCTTCCAACTAGATAAGTTTTTGTGTGTTTGGTCTTTTCTTTCCTCAAGGAATGAACAGAGATTCTCCATTGCTTGTTTAATGATAGGATAGTTTGCGTACTCTGAGCTTTTGTAAAGTAATTATTTGTTTTGCAGGCAATAATGCACTTAAATTAGTTAAATGTAAACAGGGGGGTACATGTAGGTGATATCAGATATAAATTTTTACAGAACTATATTTCAGGAATAGTGAATGGGGAGAAGAAATTGATTTTGTTAGCATAATAACTTGAATAAAAATAGGTTAATTGTGGGGAGTCAGAGAGATAGGTCAGTGATTAAGAGAGTTTTGTGCTCTTACAATGAACCAGAGTTTGGTCCCAGCACCGGTGTAGTGTAGCTCACAACCACCTGAAACTCCAGCTTCAGGAACACTGGCACCATCTTCTGCCCTCTGCATGTGCACACATATGCACAGACACACAAACACACAGGTAAATACAAATGAAATTGGTTTTCTAAAAGGGCTATTTAGAAATGTTGCCAAAATGTTAACACAGTCTTAGGATTTTGCAGGATCAAGCATGTTAGAATTCTAGTGACTGTTAAACAAAGCAAGGCTAAATAATCCAGATGAGCAGAGACTTAACTTCTTATCTATTATTTTCGTTTCTTAACAGTCTGTGAAATCAGGCCTTTTTGCTTCAAATTTTAAAATTTCCCAGTAATCTCAGTAGTCAGTCACCTCTGTTTTAGGATGTTAGTCTAGTTTTGTGAGTAGAAGATGTCCTGGTCTCTGCCCTCATTGTGAAAGAGGTTTCCCTTTCCTTATGTTAAGGTCTACTTCACCTGTCTTCCATGCCTTTCTGAAAATAAAAATTATGCTGATGTGGCTTTTGAGAGTTCCCAGAATGCACATTGGCAGAGGAACAGGCCCTGATGATTTGTGATTAGAGCATCTGGCTTTTTAAAATCCCAACATTCACGTTCTTCTTCTGGTATTGAATTTTCTCTGCTCCACCACCGTCTTATGGGTAAAAGTCATCATGTTCATTTGTTCCCTGTGAAATTGACATCAGTATGCAAATTTTAATATAAAATGGGTTCTAAGATAATATTTTTGAGGCTTTTCCTCTTTCAGATTTTGTGAGTGGAAATGAGATTAGTTGTGAAGATTTCTGTTGAAGTGTATCTGAAATGATTTTTATCAGTTGCACTCTCTTAAAAATGGATATTTTATCTTTTTTGTTGTATTTTTAAAAATAAAAGCTATATATCACATAAGTTGTCTTGCAAAACAAATTCTTTGGTATCCTATTGTTCCCATTGTTTTAAGGTCACTGTATTTCTGCTTTAGCTAATACCACATCCTGCTGTCAATACTGCTGTGAAATTTGAAGAATATGGTCTTGTGACATAGTCGCTTTCAGAGAACATGCACATAAATGAGATCATTCAAATAATTTGAAGAGTATATCTATATCATAAATCAGTGGTATTGAAATATTCTGAGAATACTGCACACCTTTTTATGACAACATAAACAGCTGCATGCATAGTGGATAGTGGTAGTTCTGTGCAATTCTTGCTTCTTAAAGTACCAACACTTGCCATTTATCATTTGAAATGTAATTTTTAAACATTTTTACTTATTTATTTCTGTATATTGAGGGGGAAGACATGTGCATGACATGCCATTCATGAGGAAGTCAGAGGGCAACTTGCAAGAGTGGTGCTCTCCTTCCATTTTGTGGTGTCTAGGGATCAAATCTTCAGACTTGGCAACAAGTGCCTTTACCCACTGAGCCATCTCACCAGACCCGGAAGTATGATTTTATGTCCTAGATCTTTAGCCTCTTTATCTAACTTCCCTTTTTTTTTTTTTCTTTTTAACAATTTGGGTGGATTTATTCATTTTTATTTTATGTATTTGAGTGCTTTGCCTACATGTATCTAAGTACACCCCTATCTTGCAATACTCACAGAGGCCAGGAGAGGGTGTTTGGGACCCCTGGAGTTAAGAATGGTTATTAGCTGCCATGTGGGTGATGGGAACCCAATGAAGTTCTTCTGCAAGAGCAGCTAGTACTCTTAACCACTGAGCTCTCTCTCCAGCACCCTAAATTCCTTTTTTTTTTTTTTTTTTTTTAAATCAAATGGGACCACTATATCCTCTTCCTTGTATGGTGGTATGAAGGTTAAATGTGTACATTTTGTTATGGGACTTGTGTGAAATATGAAGTTCATATCCTGTATCAAAACATCAGAAGCAACAAGATTCATTCTTTACTTTTACTTTCTTTTATACACTTTTAAAATGTTATTTCATAAAATAATTTTGCACTAATATTCAATGTAGTGCTTTGACATTAAAGAATTTTTTCAAGGGCCAAAAAGATGACTTAGTCAGAAAATAATTTCTATTCAAGCATAGTAACTGAGTTTTATTCCCTGCACCCAATGAAATAAACGCTGTGCATGGCAGCATGTACTTGTGATCCCAGTGCTCGGGAGGCTGAGACAGGAGGATCCCTGGGGCTTGCTGACCAACCAGTCTAGCTATGAACTGGATTCAGTGAAAGACATCTCAACAAATGAGATGAAATGCACTTGAGTAAGACACTAGATCCTGCCCTCTTGCTTATACACACACACACACACACACACACACACACACACACACACAAAATGCAAATGTGGTTTTAGTTTTTCCACTCAGAAAGAAATCTTCTCTGGTTCAGAAAGAGGATAAACATCAGCCAGACCATATCAAAAGAGGACTGTTAATCCAAATTATAGTGCTGTTTGCTATGAATTAATTTACATTTGAAAATATTTTACATAGATGTGATATAATTTTTTAGTCATATACAATCTAGCCCAATTCACTGTGTTTTAGTGTTTGAAATTACTCAAACTTGAAATTTATACATTGTAGATTTTAATATGTAGTAGGAGATCAGTATGTATCAGGGAAAAGTCTAGGTTCTTGGCGTGTATTAAGGAACCAAGATCTTTCCTGAGCAATTCTTATCTTAAGCATTGGGAGACAGGAAACATCAATTTTGTAAGTAGTAGGGCAATGTGAAGGATGCTTAGAAATGTGTGGGTGTGTGAAAGGAAAGTGCATTGTAGTAATAAGTTTACTGTGGTAGGAACCCTCAGAGACTGACATTTAAACAAAGTCATGAAAGGGGCCTGAAGTTTGAGCATGTCAGTTTGGGGGGGAGCACTCCAGACACAAGTGACGATTGGTACAAAGACCCTAATGCAAGAAATGGTGCTGCGGGTCGGGGGGGGGGGGGGGGGGGGGGGACTAACAGGGTAGAAGATGAGATTCCAGAGTTTTGACAGGTTTAAAGATAACTTGAGGACTCAGTCTGTCATGAAAATCCAGGGAGCCACTGCAAGATTGTGAGCAGACGTTTCACATCTGATTTATTTTTCAAAAGAATCACTCTGGCTGCTGTACTGAGAATAAGCTCTAAGCACAGGCATAGGGAAAGCTGAGCAATCCATTAAAAATCTGTGGTTAGGGCCAGTGAGATGTCTCAGCAGGTAAAGGCACTTACCCCCAAGCCTGAAGACCTGAGTTTGACTCCAGGATGCACAGGAAAGAACTGATTTCATCAAGTTGTTCTATGACCCCCATGGGTACACTCCATGGTCAGAATTCAAGTAAAATGTTTCTTAGGACAAGGTGGCAGTTGTGGAGGTGATCAGATAGGGTCAGATTGTATGCCTGTTTTGAAAATGTAGTCAATATGATAGATTAGGTGCAGAGTGTGAGGGAAATACAAATCTAAATTTTGAACTTAACAGCTGGAGAGGCACTTTTACTATCAGCCGAGGTGGATATATTGATGGAAGGACCAGGTGTGGAGGAGTAAAGTGAGTTTTGTTTTGGAGATGCTGCTATTGAGCAGTCTATTAGATATCCAAGTGAAAATGTCACAAAGGCAGTTGCATTTCTGAGTGGGGTTAGGAAGGAGTATCAGCCTGGAAATTGGATTGTTCCGTGTACTTTACATACTTTGTCATTAATTTCATGTTTGAGAATGACTTAAGCATTGACTACGAGGTTTAGAAAGAAAGGAAACCCTTGAAAATGTCCCTGACATTGTTTCTTGAATGGTTTTCCACACATTTAATCAATTGTCAGCAAATCAGGAGACTATTTGAAAAATGTCCCATTTTCTCATCCTTATATTGTTTTAACCGCCCCTGAGGAGTAGAAGGCAAGTTTGGGTTAGTTCACTAACACTTGGGAAGCAGGCATAAACATACCCATTTGAATGAAATTGTCTCCATTGCTGATAAAAAAAAATAAAATAAGATAAAACAGTCATAGTCTATTATCAGCAGCTTAGTCACAGCAAGGAATTTCTTGACATTTGCTAGGGAGCATAATGATAAAGGGGATAAACGGGGCCCCTTTTAGGGATCTTAGCCTTATTCATAAAAGAATTTAAGAATAAATTCAAATGGAAGTTTTGGGACAATTTTATTAGAATTTAAGGAAAAAGTCCTCAGAACCAGCAAGCCATAAATCTCAGCCACTGCCCTTGGAAGGAGAATGGAATGAAGGAAAGAAGCCCTGAAGTCACGCCCTTCAGAGCCTGCCTGGTGGCGGACTAGCAGCCTCAAGGCAGGGAAGGAAGGGAGCTTTAGAAAAACAGTCAAGAAATCCAAGATGTTGAGGCTTCCCAAAGCATTAGGGAAAGCATGACTAGAGAGGAGACAAGGAAAGGAGAGGTTACACTTTTCTGAAAAAATCAGAGAAAACGGGAAGACTTATGGAGACTGCATGTCTCTAACCAGTTGATAAACACTGCATGCACTAGGGGGCAGGGATTCGGGGCAGCAGAAGTTCACCATCTCATTAATGTACTAGGTCTTCCCATCTCTTTAGCATAACTTAAGGTGAACCTGCCTTCCTAAGGTTGGGCCTATGACCAGGAGAGCTGGAAAAACTGGAAAGTTCAGGTTCCAACCTGGGCAGAAATTTTTGTTCTTCTGAACAGTTTTAAGGTGTTTTTTTTTTTTTTTTTTTAAACTGTAAAAAGGCAGCTTAAAGTTCAAATCTGGGTAAAGTTTTATAAAATAGTGGTGGTGGTGGTTTTAAAGAGAAGCCTGGTAGAGGATAGTGATTGCAGGCCCCAAAAAAGAAAGTAAAATGAGGGAGAGAGAGTAATTATGTAAATTGTGTTTCTTGAAGGCATTCAGAATTTTTAATTCACATACTCAGTATTTGGAAGCACATTTAGTTCCTGTTTGGAGAGCTGAAAGCCTTGCCTTAGTCTCATCTGCAGGCTTGTGGCAATGTGAGTTTCTCGTGTGTGTGTGTGTGTGTGTGTGTGTGTGTGTGTGTGTGTGTGTGTGCAAGTGCGCGCAGGGAAGGGTAGAAGTGGCTGAGTGGGCAGTTGGCAGCCATTCATCGAATTGATTGCAGTCATTCATAAAACCCAGCAGTGCTCAGGGCGGAGTCAGGAGAGGCATTCCCCCGAGGTAGCTGCAGAATAGCAGATTTGTATAAGTCTTCAGTGATGCTTGAGAGATGACAGGATGCTTCCATGCAAGTAGAAGACTAAGATTCCATATCTGGTTTTTCCCTTTGTAATTGAAGACATCACAAAGATTAAGAGGTCACAGGCCTTGAACCCTTTCTCCCTCATAACTGTGGCTGTTCCAGGAAATGAGCATTCTGGCAGCATTTGTCATCTCCTAATGTGTGGTGAGAGAGGTGAATCCTGGAAGGAGCTTCAGCATACTGAAATACCGTTCTGCTTCTTAAAGAATGAGGGAGTCTTATTTCTATAAGTCTAACGCATAGGGAATGATTGAAATTTGGGGGTGAACAGCTTCCATATATTAGAATTGTCAGAACTATTAAGATTGTATCTCTGTAAAGTGGGATACAATTCAATTATAATTTTAAAGGAATGTTCATTCACTTAGGCTAACAAAAACCCAGGAGAATATTATATATTCTGTATGTCTTTTTCTGAACACAGGGTATTTTTTTTTCTTTCTTGTATCTACAAGAAATTTCATCTAAAAAAAAGTCAGATTAGAAAATGTAAACTTACATATTATCTTGATTAACAGTGCTCTCAAATTGGTTGAATAATTAACCATCTGAACCAAATTGTTTTTTTTTTTTTCTTTCAAAACTCAGATTCAGGTATATCAGTCTAGCAAATATATGTCCAGTGGTACAGTTAAAAACTGGTGTTAAAAATGTGGTGTTGTTGTGATTTTAGAATTACACCTAAGTCTGCTTTAGTCAAACAGGCTTCCAATCCCTGTCACTGATGAGGCAGGAGGGTCATAAGTTGAAGGCTAGTCTGGGCTATAGAGTGAGTTCAAGACCAACCTGGGCAATTAGTGAAAAGACACATTGGGGATATAGGTCAGTGGTAGAGTGAATGTCTAGATTCAATCCCCATCACCACAAATAAATAAATAAATAAATATTTGCAATAACTATAAACAATTGTATAATAAAATATACATCTATATCTAAATTAATTCTAAGCATCTTACATTTGAAGAATGATGTGTCTGTTTTCATGATTTAATTCAACATTAAAATTCAGAAATTCAAAAGAAGTTTTTGTCAGAAAGCAGCTATATAGCAAGTGCAGACAGTAGTAAAATGCTAAACTACTGAAATATTAAACCCAAACCACAGGGTCCTGAGATTAGATGACAGTTTTCTTGCAAAAGACATGGTCTTGTAGTTAGAGAAAATATTTGGTTTAAAAACCTACTGTTGTGTGTGATATTCAGCATCTCATAAAATAGACACTTCAAAGAATAAAAACTCCCCATGTGTTAGATTTCTTTTATTTCAAAGCTTTGTACAAGTTCTTGATATTTGGTGGGGAGGGGGGAATCTAGATTCTCAGATTCTTCAAATTTTTTCAAAGTTAGTGGTATTTTCAGATATTTTTACAAACCAGCTCATGTAGATTAAACAGGCTGCATATGCTATTTTGAGTTGAGTGAGAATTGTCAAAGATTTTACCAGTGTTAAGAATTTGAAGTCACTGGGCATTGCACCTTGCAAAAGTGAGATTAAAGTTTCAGGGCTCAAAAGTCCTAGAAAATTCCTTCTTCAAACAGCTGCCTCCCTGCAAATTGTCTTAGTGCTGTTGCATAAGTAACCTTCTTCATTACACCCGAACTACAGCCTAGGGCTTTGTGGTGGCGTTGGGGCTGGGGAAGGTTTCTCTCATTGTTTTCTCTTGACCAGTCAGTCAATTTAGAGTTTAGCTCCTGAGAAATGCTACAGTTTTCCCTTTTATCCCTGGAGGAAGGTGTACTGAGACTTTGAAATGGCTCCTTTTCTTCATATTATGTATTGATTTCTGAGTCTTTCTTGCTCTTGTTTGGAATAAGCAGAGTCTCTCTCTCTCTCTCTCTCTCTCTCTCTGTGTGTGTGTGTGTGTGTGTGTGTGTGTGTTGCATCTTTCTGTGCCTTGTGTCTGCGCCTACCTGTTCAGTTTCTTTCAGAAGTGGAGAATTTTGCCATGCAGCTTTTCCTCTGGGAAAAAAAAAAAAGCCTCAACACTGATCTACTTCTGAAATAATATAATTGGCCTTAATTATGAGCAATGTAGTTAAATCTCCAAGAAGCCTCCAGGAAAGTTCTTAAGAACCAGGGACTCATGTTGTGAGATTCCGGATTCTCAGAACATTTACATGCAGTAAAAATCTAAAATGTCCGGCCTCGGTTTTATAAGGCTTCTCTAGTCAAAGCCCTGTTGGGTTTAAAGCTTTTGAAAAGAAGATCTTTCTGAGTCAATAAAGTATAGCCTCAGATGGAGGTGTTTTCTAATATGGGCCAATGAATCCCTTTGGTGCTTTAAGCCCTGTTAGCATGACGTTAAGATTATTGACTCCTGCTATCTTATATATTCTCTACATTTATTTTTTGATGAGGAATTAAGGTACAGACTTTTTGCATGATTTATTACACACACACACACACATACATTTCAGTTGTGAACATGTTCTTCCACTTCTTCCTCCTTAGTTTGAAGGAATATGAGACTATCTGGAAAACCCTTAGATCTCTTTCTGTCTAAGCAGGAAAACTTGTGTGCTGCTTAATGATGTAAAATAAGAGTCCATATATTTTAGTAGAACAGTCAAAAACACAGAAAATCCTGCTCAGTTTTTAACCTATCAACACAGCCACTGTTCCTATTTCTAATTGCTCAGGTGTCTTCATCTGGTGAGGCCAAGGCTCTTGGTAGCTTTTCTGCAATGGGGAAAACCACTCACAATCATTTTATTGATGCTGAAAGGAAAATCAAATATAGAGACCAGCGTAGAATTTATGTGGGTATAGTTGAGATTTCAGAAGCCCAAGTCAAAGATTTCCCATTCACAGGGTCTTTACAGGGCCCTAAGATTAATATTGATGGGGCTTACACATACTTTCCTTTAGATTGTGTTTTCAGTACCATGTTTAATTTCCAGATGTGCTCTACCCTTTTATAATTAATAGTGCATTGTGCTGTCTATCATGCGCCCCAGGTGTGTTGTCAGGGACATGGCGAAGCCTGCAGCCTGCAAAACACCAAGAAATGCTGAAAACCAGTCCCACCAACCTCCACTGTAAGTATGGCATTGGTTTTATTGACTGAAAATGTCATCTATTAACCAGATCACTGGTTATAGATTTATTCTTTTACTTTGCATGCGGGAGTAGATATACTGGCTTCCCTGGTGTATGTATAATAAAAAGGCTACTATTCAATTAGAGAAAATTGTCTGTAAGCAGGAGCTCTGGAGTAAGTATCTTTGTTCAGTGATTTTCTAATATCATATTGCAGGAAGCAGACTAATTAGAGGGAAGGGAAATGTTTTTAGGGCTTTACAGTATCAGGAATCTTGGGTTTCATTGCTGTCATCATCACCATCGTCATCATCACCACCACCATCATCATCATCATCGCCAATTATGGAATGGATGTGAACTAAAGCATAAGACTTTAGGGTGGTAAGGAATCAAGATACAGATAGGGTTCTAAGTGGGGACAGGAGTATGTCAAAAAGGAAATGAGCAGGAAGCTTTTTACCCAATCTTGACACAGTATTTAAAGGCAATGAACAATTGAAACCATTGTCTGTCTAGTTTTGACTTTATTATTGCATTCTTAGGTGTAGGTGCACATGGTGAGTAAATGACCAACAAAAGGCAACATTAACGAGTAGAAAAGAAATCAAACATACAAACTTTTGGTTTTAGATACTGAGTTTGTGGAGATGTGAAGAACCTTAGAATTCTGCAGAGTAGCAGGATATATTCAATTCTTGGAAAATAATATGCTCCTAGTAAGAAGAGATAAAATTTTCCTCAAGATGTTGTATCATCAGTAATATCCTTCACAAATATATTATAGCCAATTACTTATTACTAGGAAATATCTTCTCCCAAAGTTTGTACCAAAAGCCTCTGAAAATCTGTGTCCTCAGATTGATTTTCTATAGATTCCTTTAGCTATCTTATGAAAAGCTGTGTCCTCAGATTGATTTTCTATAGATTCCTTTAGCTATCTTAGAATTCTTTTTTATATAAAAACACAGTAAATTGATGGAGTATAGTAGAAAGGCTCTGAAGAGAAAGTTAAATTTTGGTTACTAACTTTAAGTTTTTATTAGCAATGATCAAAAATAAACAAGATTATTACCTTCTCTTAGCAGTAGCATATGTGTATACAGAGCACTGAATATGTCATTCTACTCTGAAAGTTTTTAAAATTTTTTAATTTATTTTATGTTTATGAGTATATTGTCTTCATGTAGGTAGGTGTACCTGTGTGGTGCAATGCCTGCGGTGGTCAGAAGAGGGCATCAGATTCCCTTGGAATAGGAGCTAAGGACAGTTGTTAGCCACCATGTGGGTGCTGGGAATTGAACCTGGGTCCTCTGTAAGAGCAGCCATCTCCCCAGTCCCATACTCTGCAAAAATTTGAAGTTCTTTTTTACATTTTACCTAATCAAAATTCACATTTAAGTACATATTTTATTTTTTAATTTATATTTTATTTAGTGAGGCTTTTTGTTTGTTTGTTTTTGTTTTTGTTTTTTTTTGAGACAGAGTCTCCCTGTAGCCGCAGCTGTCTGGAACTCACTGTTTAGACCAGGGTGGTCTCAATCTCACAGAGATCCACCTTCTTCTGCCTCTTGAGTGCTGGAACTAAAGGCATGTGCTGCCACACCTGGCTTCAGATTTTATTTGATTTCATTTCTTCTCCCTGTTTTTTTCCCTTCAGTTTGCCCGTTGAAATGCTTATATTTTATATATTATATGCACCTACATAATTATAAATAATGTAAGCTTTAAAATATTGCAATTTGCAATAAAATTTGAGGCTCAATAGGTATGTTAAAGGTTTTTATGTCAATAATAGGCTTGAATATCATCATTGGCATTAATCAGTATTTTCCAAGGAGCAAAATAGCTTTGATTTAGCTATAGTTAAAATAATTTCTAATTACTTTGGTAAAAATAAAATCTCATAAGTGCCCTAAATGATTATGCCACAGACTGTCTCTATATAAACATATGTATGTGTTTTATATATATCAAGATGAGGTGGTCACATTGTGTTGTTCAGGTTGGTCTCAAATTCCTAGGCTTAAAGCTGTCCTCCTACCTCGGCTTCCCAAGTAGAGGAACAGGCATGTACTACCATATCTGGATTCTATAATCTTCTTACTATAAAATCATTTTCCTGTGCTGGACTTTACTGACTAATTCCCTGAAAACTTCTGATTCTCTGTACCTTTCTTATGTTTTACAAATTAAAAAACTTTACTTCTAGAAGGAAACAAATAATTTCTTGGAAACATTTTTGCAGAATTAATGTTGATGTTAAATGTTTTTGTCACATATACTGAATATCTTTATTGTAATTTCATTTTATTTTGCATGTCTGAATTAAGGTGTAATGTGTTCCTGTTTGTACACATCTGTGTGGGAGAGTGTGTGTGCACATGCGTTTGTGTGCATACATGTGGAAGCCAAAGGTTGATGTCATATATCGTTTTCCATCTAATTTCTCTCTGCTTCTCTCTCAGTCTTTGTCTGTCTCTCTCTGTTTCTCTCTCTGTTAGTCCCCCTCCTCTCTACTCATCTGTGTGTGTGGTGTGTGCACAGTGTACATATGTGTTTTCAGTAACTAGGAGAGGATGTCAGTGTGTTCTTCTCTATCACACTCAGACTCATCACCTTGAGACAAGGTCTCTCTCTGAATCTGCAGCGAGGCTGGATGACCAGGCAGCCCTACCCATCTTCCTGTCTCTGTTCCTCCAGTGCTGGAGTTACACGTGGCCATACTCAACATTTTTATATGGATGTTGGAGATTTGTACTCCTGTTATCATGCATGCTCAGAAAGTGCTCTTCCCCATTGAACCATCTTCCCCAGCCCATCCCCATTCCAGTTTTTAAGTCAGAGTCTCTCATTGAACTTGGAACTCATTTATTGCCTAGATTGTCTGCCCAAGGAGCTCAGAGAATCCTCTTATTTCTGTCTCACAGAACTGGGATTATAGATCCATACAGTTGGGCCATGTAGGTGCTGGAGAACAGAACTCAAGTCCTCATGCTTGTGCAGCAAGCGCTTTATGGACTAAGCCATCACCCACCTCCTTATCTATTTATTTTAATACTGGGTATCACATGCAAAGCAAATGCTGTGCTACTTCCCCAGTCTTGCAGAGTCCCATTTTAATTGGTCTCACTCCTTCTAAAGTTCATGTTCAGTTGGATATTAGATACAAAGTGGCAAGAATGTCCATGTTCAGTTGGAGATTAGATACAAAGTGCAGTTGTCACCATTTTCAATAGACAGTGCACACATATATACCTGTATATATAAAATAGATATTCTTTGCTTGAAGTGAGGAAAATGAAGTATGATTATGATAGGAGCAAAATCAGAGACAGGTTAGTCAACAGCCTGTTGGAATTGTTCATAGAGTGACGCTGACGTCTTAGAGGAGTAATAGAGTATGGGAAGGAGACATTTCAAGAGCTAGGATCAAATACATTTGGTAGTACTTTTGAGTCAATTTAATATGTTTATAAGGAAAGAATTTAGAGGAACTACCAAATTCATGATGGGATGATAGACACATGGATCAAGAAATTGAGTTAAAGATGCAAACCAAATCTTGGGTAGATAAGCAATAGTAAGTTCAGATTTGGGCATAGTGATTTTGTGGAGCCTCTAAGTTGCTCAAGCTTGTAGATTTAGTATATAGTTGAGGCCATGCAAAGCACTTAGTTAAGTGGAGTAGTATATGACATCACAAATGATTCCTAGGTTAAAAACAACAGAGAGGAGGGGAGAGAAGAAAGAGAGGGAGAGAGAAAGAGAAAGAGGTCGAGTGGAGGGACTTGAGCATTCAAAGAATGGAACAAGGAAGAAGATTCCCAATAAAGTTGATAAATAATGGTTTAAAAATCAGGATGTGGGGGCTGGAAAGATGGCTTAGTGACTAAGGGCATGGACTGCTCCTGCAGAGGACCCTGGTACAGTTCCCAGCACCACATGGCAGCTAACAACTATCAGTAGCTCCAGTTCCAGGGGATCTGACATCCTCTTCTGAACCCTATGGGCACTGCACAACCCAGATGCAGTTACATACATGCTTAAAAACAAGGATGACCAGAATCAAGGCAATAAAATATTCATGTGGGATGTCCAACGTGGTATATGAGACAGAAAATCAAGAAATAACTGAACACATTTAAAGTGCACCTTGATTTTGGGAGCGAAGAGGCAACGGGTGGCTTTGCTCTAGCAGTTTTGGCAAATGAGTGGGTAAAAATGCTCTATGTCAGCTGGCTGAAGAAGGAAATAAGTCAGAAAAAGAAGATAGCACATGTGCATGTCTTTTCTAGAGTGCTATTATGAGAACAAAATGAGAGTTATAGGGCATGTATTTGGAATATAGATCGAAGCAGAGCTTCTTGATTGTGTTACTTGGTGCATCCTAGTACACAGACTGGATGGACAATGCATAGCCACATATTTTATATTTTTGATAACTACAAAACTATTAAAATTCCATTTAAGATATCTAAATGTTACTCATAATTTAAACATGCTGCCTGACTTACCATTTAATCACAGTAGTAAATATAGCAAAGTATTTGTTAGTTAAACAAATTGAATTCTATACCTGCTGCTCCTCAGGTATAAGGTAAATAGGTAAATAAAACAGAATTATTGTCTAAATGGCTTCCTCTTGGGTTGGGAAGAAGGAGGCAATTATAGAATCCAATAAATTATGATATTGCATGGTGTTATGATAGAAATATTTTTAGAAGAGAAAATGACTTACTCTGTTTTGGTTTGGTTTGGTCAGGGAATGATTTGAAGAGTTTGTGGTCATTAATATGAATTTTGAATTTAGTAGTTGGGCAAATTTAGGGTATAATTTTCTAGAGGAGAATGGTTACCCAAAGCATCAAGCTGTGCTGTGGTAATTTAAAACATTTCTGTGACTGCATGCTTTGTTTGCTCTGACTTGATCTTGAGGGCAGATTGGGCAGTGTCTTGTACACTTTATCCTGCCCTGATGGGGCTGTAGTGTTGATGGCCATGGTTCTGAATGGCACTCTTCTCATCCTAGGTACATGTTCTATGACCAAGTATCCCTCTCATAGGAAATTAGTTTATGTCATCTCGGGATTTTCCTAGGTCATTCTTCATCTTCTCTGCTTCCTCTTTTCTAGAAATCACCTTTGTGTACAGGACAAACTGTATCTTGGACTTCACCATCTTGAGTACCACCCAAATTGAGCCTTTTGACACAGGCGTGCATATCATACATTTCTTTCCTTTTCTCCAAAGCTTGAGATGAGTCAGCCTTGAATTGACAAGAAGTCCGCCATCACAGTTTCTTTTAATAGGTGAACTTTGCCAGATCTCAAGGGCATGGCTTTTTTCAGCAATAATAATTTTTGTGCAGACTTAATCATATCATGGAGACTTCTGAGGACCAACATATATGAATCCAGGATGAATTTAATCATATAGGTTAAATCATTGTAGTATACATGCAACCCAATCTTAAAATAACCTTCAACACTAAAAATACAACTCTGGGAGATATTTCTATATTTGTATCTGCAATTGAAAATGTGGTTACTCATTTAAAATCATATATCTAACATCTTAGTTGTAGCTCATGTCTGAGAATAAGTTAAACCAAAGTGTGTATTTGATAGTGAAGATACATAACTTTTCTGCCTTTGTCTCTGTGACTTTAAGCACCACATACCTGCTGTGATCTTTAGGCTGTGTGGTCAGTTGCTCCGAGCTCTAAATTTTGCTGGAGAAGTAGATGACAGAAATGCCTAGGATCACACAAAAGAACCGATAACCTGTTGGCACACTGTCACCATTTAGACATTCCCCCATCATAGATACAATGATGGTCCCTTTCATAATCTAAGAAAAGTACAGTGAAGACTGATGGGGAGCCACTTTTCTTGTTTTTTGTGCTTTTGTACCTCTGTTCCTCCTGAACCATGTATTTTTTTTCCTGCTCCTAAAGTTATTCAAATTTTTTACTCAGTCTTTTTCCAAGTTCGTTTGATTTTTTTTATCTCAGCACAGATGTGGTCCACTCCTTCAGTAGAAACATATTAAATCATCTTTGAAAGCGAAGGAGAGATCAAGAGGAAGGGAAGTAAATATCTTGGGCTGGTAGGAGCGTGTGCAGCAGGAAAACCTTTCATTGCTGTCCTTGCAATGAGGTGACCTATTCATTCTCCTTTCAGAAAGGTCCTGTCTGCACTGATGGCATCCACAATGTGTACCCTCGACACTGTCTGGAACTCTTGTCCTGGCAGAGCTTAGACTATAGAGGAGAAAATCTCAATCACAGCAATGATAGAAGTTATTGAAAAGTATCAATGACATAACTGAGTGCAATTATAGAAAGCAGCCTTGGGGAAGCTGTTTACAGAGGTTGTTCACGAGGATTCTAAGAAGTGGTGACATTTCAGGAGAGACTTGGAAAACGGAAATCAACCTTGTGAAGAGTCAGAGGAAGAAATGCCAGGCAGAGAAGAAAGTATGCCTCACATTCCTTATAGGGTCTATGTATGAACCCTATGTGTGTTAGGGAACTGAAAGAAGTCCAGAGAAAGTGAGGAGGAGGATGGCAGTGGATTAGACAAGGCAGGCTTCCATTAAGAGGCCTCCTGGGCATTTGAGGTTATTTAAGGCTTACACTAAAAAGCTCTTAAAACCCTTCAAAGAAGAGAGAATCTTGATCCAGTGAGATGTCACAAATGGGAAAGCGAGAGTTCACTCTGCTTGAAAAAGAACATAGAGATTTGATTCTGTTTGTGGCATGAGAGATGAAACAAGTAGAAATTAGCCAGGAAGTTGTGAAGACACTGAAGGAGACGGGAACTTCTGTACCCAGATGTTCTCTTTGCTTTTCTCCTGTTATGATAAACACCATGACCAAAAGAAGCTTGAGGAAGAAAGGACTTATTTGACTTCCACTTTCAGGTCACAATCTATCATCATTGAAGGACGTCAGGGAAGGAACTCAGGCAGGAACCTGGAGGCAGGAACCATGGAGGAACATTGTTTACTGGTTGACTCCTTGGTTCATGTTCATCTAGCTTTCTTACACAGCCCAGACCCCGCTGCCTAGGCTTGGAGCTGCCCACAGTGGGATGGACCCTCCCACAGCAATCACCAGTCAACACACAGACAGAGACAAGTCATTCTGATGGAAGCAGTTCTTTAATTGATTTTCCCTCTTCCCCTCTTCCCACAGGATTCTATGCTGTATCAAATTGACAGCAAAAACAACCAGAACAGAGGGGGAAGAAGTTTCAAAGCATAGTGTGATCTCTAACATGTTCAGGGTTCATTGAATTATGAGATCACCTGATCTGTATTCTGATAAAGTTTTAGTCATTTACATAAATATATTTTAAAATACACGTATAACTAAATATTTTAGGAATCTCATTTGTATTACTCTACTTATTTAATGTAAGATTTCAATCTTGAAGGTTAAAAAATATGATGGATATAAAAATTGAATAAGAATAAAATTATTAGATTTTTCTATTTTAGGCAAGTTTGTTTTGTGATATTTTTCATCATGATACTCTGTTAAGACAGATGATTTAGTAATATTTTCATTATTTGAATACTGATTAGAAATAAGTATTTAATAATATATACCATATAAGTATTTTTAATGTAGAAAGATATCCTTTTTACTGACTATAATGTAGTCAAGAAAAATGGAACATATTTTTCATAAGCAAATAGTCTTTAACAACAGATTTTATCACATGTAAATATATTTTTGAGGGACCTGTTTTTTGTGTATCATCTTTAGTCGTATTTTTTTCAAAATTGTAATGAGTTTGGATTTTTTTGGTTTAAATTTTTTCCATATACAATAAGAGATATTCAACGTCATAGTCTGGAGTTCTTGTGACATCTGTAGTAGGGATCAATATCACTTTTCTATTGATATTAGAAATGTAAGAGATCCATGTAGAAAAACATATTTTTTGTCTTTCAGAATGAAATCAGTACAGCCAGTAACTTGAAAATAGAGAATACTGGGAACACTGACATTTCCAATTCATGGTTATAATTAGAAAGTGACAGAACTTAAAAAAAAATGTGTGGCTTTTATAAACTTCCTTCTCTTTTTCTGATTTGCAAGCTAATGCATATCATTCTATGCCAATTCATGAAGTCTTCCAGAACCTCTCTTTCTGCTGTAACTATGTTAGTAATAACACTGTGTTTATCTCTTTCTGAATTCTCGTGGAGGATAACATTTAATTTCTCAAGTATTATATTTAGTTCTGAAAGTGCAGAACTGTGTTAGTTTTATAAGAGTGTTATGGAACTTGACCAGTCCTTTGTTAATTTTTCCCTTTTAGCCTTGTTGACAAAACTGGGTCCTCTGTTAATGATTCTGTGTAGTTTTTATGTTGCCCACCTTGACCTTAGAAGGCATGTTCATTCTCTGTTTCTCTGTCTCTGTGTGTCTTTGTGTCTCTTCCTCTCTCTTTCTCTCTGTATTTGTGTATGCATTTGCATATATTTGTATATATTTATTAATTCATGTTCACAGAAAATATTTGAGCCAGATGCCTCTGAACATCTGTATGAGTGTTTTCCTTGATTCTTATACTGTGTTCTGTTCTTGTTTGTATCAGTAAATATACAAACCACTTTTAATGCCTAAGCCCAGGGCTAGTCTTAGGTAACCAACTCTCTGATTCTCCATCCCTTCCATTCTTCCCAGTTTTCAAACAAAGTGATCATTTTCCACAGGAAAAAGAAGATTTTTTTAAAGATGTCCTTAAGATACTGATTATACAAGCCCTCACAGACTTTTGATTGCATTTATTTCATAGCAATGCTACATTGAGCTGTATGATATATACAAAAGTTAAGATGTGAAGATATATGCTCATGGCCTGAATATGGAGACAGAGCATGGATCAGCCTATCAGTGACTGGTGCTAGAGGTCTCAGCAGTAGAAGAGCACCCAGGTTTAGAATCTAGGTATTTGGATCATAGGCACAGGATTAATGCAAAACAGGCAGATAATTTGCATTATAAATGCTATGTTTTGAATGTGTGCCTAAAAGTTCGTGTGTTGGAAACCTAATTCATGTCAGCGATATTTTCAGGTAGGCCCTTTAGGAGGTAATTATGTCAGATAACGTAATTGGCTAGAGCCCCATGAAGGCATTAGTGGCTTTAACAGAAGATGAAGGGAGACCAGAACAAGCATACACACTCTGCCTCATTGTGTGATGCCCTCCACCATGTTAGGATGCAGCCAAAAGGCCCTCCCCAAATGCTAAACTGATGTAAGCATTGTATTCCCTCCTGCCTCAGCCTCCAGATCCATGAGCCAAATAAACTTCTATTCCTCATGCACTATCTGATCTCTGGTATAAATAGAAAATAGATCAAGTGATAATCAAGGAGAAGAATTTTCCTTGTTTTATTTCCTTTTTTATCTCATGAATTAATGGAGAAACTCTAGCTTTTAATGTTAAAAGCTTATATTTTAAATCTTTGCTGTTACACTCACTTGCTGTATAGCTTTGCCAAGTTGTTTCATCTTTTGAAATCTTAGTTTTATTTATTTATTTAAATCTCTTTCAAAAGTGGTTATAAAATTATTGAGATAATAACTATTATCTCATTTAAGGTTTCTGAAGATGGAATAAAATACACAATTGGGTTATGTACTTTAAAAAGTCCTATATAAATATTATTCACCTATTGTTCAATATAACAATGGATCAGTCTCTACATTGTTCATGATTTCATCCATGTAACAAACTCTTATCTAGGTGTTCAGTGTGCCCATTCTGGCAGGCTTTAAAGATAATATTTAGTCAATCTAGTAACAAATATAGATTGTACCTTTTCAATCGCTATTCATTCCTACTGGAAGGAGTATAGTAAAGACAGAGTGGAAATATGGGAAAGCACACAGTCCCTCTTCGCATTGTGCTGTTGTGAATAAAATTCCTCCTACTATGTGTAAGTAGAGAGGCCAGGAAATGTGTATTGGGAAATGTCCCCCAAGTGATGCTGAAATTCACCCTGATTTAGAATTACTGTTCTATACAAGATATGGTCTTAAAAATGAAAATTAACTAGGGTGTGTGATAATTTCCTGAGTAAAAATTAATGTGAGAACCATTGATCTGGACTTCTTTTGTAAAGCACATGTACCGAGGATACAGAGGGATTAGTAATATTATTATTAGGAAGTAACTGAGCCTCAAGGTCCAGCCTAGTTGCTCTGTGAATCACTGCTATTTCTTCTGCTGTTCAAATGTGAACAGTCTGCCTGTGCCAAGAAAATAGACGTTGTTGTATAAAAACAGGAAGCTTATAGTCAAAGGAGAATATGTACTCGCTGGATCACACTGCTTTTGCATTGAAAGGATAATGCTAAGCAAAAGCAAAAGATTGTTTCCAAGACTTTGGGCACATTATGCAGAATATCAGTGTTTATTTAGTGGAAAATGTTAATGATAGGTAAATGAATGCACTCATCTATCATGTATATAACAGATAATAAGCATTGCAAATGTAACTGAACTATCCTCAGTGACTTTAGATACCATCTGTAGTAATGTGTGATATAATTGAGATCATCGGAAGGGCAAATGCAGAGATGGCGTGCCAGAGCGGACCTTTCAAGTCTCATTTGACTTTTGGTAACAGTAACTTCCATCGTTTTCAAATGACCTGTATGTGTAGCATATATTTTGACATTTGCTCATTTTTCACATGGAACATTAGAGATGTAAACGGTTAAACAGATATAACTTACCTGAACTGAGAGCTAAGTTGAGAGATCATTTACACGCATCTTGATAAGGTTAGGAAAGAGCTTTCAGTTTTCCATGAAAGCAGAGAAAACTAGTGTCTAAGCTAAAACTGAGGCAGAAAAACTTATTAGGGCCAAGAATACTTGATATTTCATTTTATGTGTGCTATTATGTGTACTGTTTGATGTTTTTCTCTAATTAATTATACGAAATACAAATTTTGAACACAACTTGTGTCCTAGTTCTATAGTGAGGAAAGGAAGCCTGATAAAGTAATATGTCTATGTCCAGGTAATTTGCAATCTAATTACATAAGATGAAAAATGGCTTGATGGAAAGATGGATGGTTAAGTCCCTGGGTATGTAGTAGGATGCTATAAACAGCACTTTGCAATGCAAGTAATTGTGTTAAATAAATTACTTTAGATAAAAAATGAAAACAGGTGCACACATATAACAGAATATATGTAAATAAAATTTATATATCTAAATCATTGAAAGCTTTACTTGAGTAGTGAGTTGTAATTACACAAGAACAAAAGTTCATGAAATCATTAGTTGAGAAAATGATTTTGAGAAGTTCTGATGTGTGAGTGGAGCGGACAGGGAAATAGAGCATTGGTTTAAGGTCTGGCTTGAGAAATACATTCTTGAGATAAGAGCTGAAGAAATACAAACTTGCAAAAGGAGGCTGCAGCTTGTTTAAGAATATCTTTGAATATCCAGCCTTGAGAAACTGGTTTTATTCTGAAGGAAGATGTGAAAGTGTGTGAAGATGGAGCTGTCCACATGAAAGGGCCCTTTCTGGTTAATAAATTCACAGGAAGTATATATAATGGATGAGAATAGTGTATTCCTGGAGAAAAGAGCCCAATTAGTAGATGATTAAAATAGACCAGACATGGTTATTAATAGGAGAGATAATGACAGTGGTTACACAGAAAATGCATGAGGGAGACATCTGAAAGGAGAAACTAGCAGGCTTTGGTGACAAGGGAATGTAGCCATGAAGGGAATAAGAAAGACTTGATTCTTTTTCTGAGGATTTGACTCTGGGAATTAGCTTTGTAAAACCAATGAAAAAATACGAAAGAACAAAATCTCCTGCGGTTCCACAGAATTGTATTCCCTGAAACACACACTTCCTTCCTGATCGCCTAGAGAGATCCTTAAAGGCAGAAGACAGTGGCAGAGCAGAGGAACCTCTCCATACAAGAGTACCAAGGTAGAAAGGAGCACACACCTCAGTTTTTAAAACTTCACACCCACCTAAGTTATACATTAGGATCGAAGTAGGAGAGTATCTAGTTTTAATCCTGGCCTAATTTCTCTACTAACATTGTTAGCAAGAATTTCAGCTGTGTACTATTGCATTCCAGATAATTCTTGTGTATGTAACCCTGACAAACGTTATAAAATACCACGACTATCTCTGCTTTACATGTGAGGAATAAATTATGTGTCTATGTGTATATACCATCTACTAGTGAAGGTAGGATTTGAATCCAGGCAGGCCGATTCTAGAGCTCATACTCCATACTTCAGTGGTATCACTCCTGGAAGTTCATCGGAGCTAACCAAATGAGGATCTCCTGAAGCCTTCTGTTCTCTCAGTCCAGGGTTAGGCTCTGGCAGGTTAGAAAAAGAGATCCTAATTCTAAAGCCCATTTTTGTATGGTGGGCACATACAGGTCCCTGGCTCTGCAGTATTCATTTCAAGGTAGGATGAATTATTGGAGAATATGAAATCAGAGACAGAGACAGATTGTGCAAGATTTCTACTGGTGACATGTTGCATCAAAGTTTCTTTATAAATAGGCTTTTATTTTTTTTGACTGCAAAAGCAAGAGTGTCATTCTATAATCCTAAAATATTTGAATGAGTTATTGGGTAAAAGTGAGTGTGCTGCCTTGGGTCATATTTTATCTGGTTCTCTTAGAGGATTTTCTGGAAAGAATAATGGACTTTTTCAAGTCTGATGCCTTTTCTCCCTGTCTGTACTTCTTAAAGGAAGAAGTTGTATTGTGTCAAAATCTTTGATCTAGTGCACTACATTCATAATATGTGCTAAATCATTGGAAATTGAAATAAATTGCTGTTTAGAATATGAACTATGATGTGATTAAGAAGTGCCAATTGACAAATGATTCCACGATTATTTTATTTCCTAGAGAAATAATGGCAAACTAAGTTAATAAGCATCAAGAAGTAGAGAATAGGAGGATCAGAGAGATTGAAAGCCCCTTTCATTTTCTTTCTTTGATTTAAAGAAAATCTCCCTTCCCTTCATCTGTTTTCCTGTGAGACAGCAGAAATGTTAAAATGTATGGAGTGGCTTTTAACACTGTAATTTCAATGATACCTCTGGTGACCACCTTAGGCATACACAGAGAAAGGTGGGAGGGGGGAACTCAATCCTCTCATTTCATTTCTGAGAAGAATTCATTCAGAGTTGGAAAACTGTGATTTTGAGTTATGTCTCTACGTCTCTCACTCCTCTCTCTCTGTGGTGTGTGTGTGTGTGTGTGTGTGTGTGTGTGTGTGTGTATGAACATAGCACTTAGGACTTTTCTGCAGTTAGGATTAGAGAGCATTTCATTTATTATTTTCAGCACAGTGAGAGGTCTCATGTACCACCCTGTTCTGCACACACACACACTGCCTTATATATCAGTGTGCAAAAATACTTTATTTGATCTGCATAAAACAGAATTGAGCTCAGTATCTTCTTGCACATCACACCCCACAAACACAAGCCAAGTCACACTCACACACATCCTTCTGTACCTTCTGTCTCCCATTTGTGACATTTCCCTTCTTCCAGTCACTCAGACAGAAAACCCCTGAGTCATTTTCAACCTCTCACGCCCTTAAATCAGTCACTATGTCCTGTCAGTTCTAATTCTGAACAGTCACTCACATCTGCGCCTTCTGTCAATCCTCACTAGCATTCTCCTCTTTCAGGCTTTCTTTTTACATGGAGTTCTTTGCTATCCTTGTGCTAGTCTAATTCTTCCCACCCATCTTTCATCAGAGCAATTGCTCCATCAGAGGCCTTTAGGCTGAGTAGCCTCTGCTTATAGACTTTATAAAACCACGTTATTTAGTACCCATCGAAGTTTCCCATCATTCCACTTTATCCTGAGTCCCCCCCCACACTTGTTTCCTTTTTTTTTTTTTTCTCATTCCATCTTCTTTATCTGCAGTAATCTGTCCTGTGGTTCAAGTATAGGTTCAAGTGTGATTTTTCAGAAACCTGATCTCACAGGTTTCTGCATGCTTTTGGTAACAAGGCAATATCTGTAAAAGACATCAGTTTTATCTGTTGGTTAATTGATTACAAAACAATATAGTTTATTATTTCAACAACAGTAACTAGAATCTTCTAGATTAAAGGAAACTGCCTTTAATTTAACACTGGATCTCTATGATGTATTTATACCTTAGCTTGAGAGTAAGACAAAAGAACTTAAACATCTCTTCTGATATGATGAATGATTCATGGATGAAATAGATAGAGACACATAAAAGGAAATGAAAGTGAAAGTTGTAGAAATGCCTGGAGGGACTCAAAGCCAATATTAAGAGGTCAAACCCTGGAAGAATAGAAACAAGAGAAAGAACTGTTGCTGAACTTAGGAATGAAGAAATGAAGGTTCATTCTGTTTTGTATAGACTCAGCAAATGTGCAAACTTTGGTAAACATAGTTGGAAAACTTTGTGATTCAAACCCAGATCATTATCTGGAAAGGTAGGAAGCCCTTACCATACTGAACTTTGGTTAAGTTTCTTTCTAAAGAGAATAACAAACATTCTATGTTTTCCTTTGAGAAAACTGATACTCAAGCTGATTATTGTTAAGGGATGGGGTTATAACTCAGACCTCTGACATGCATTGCTCTTTTCATTTCCGTGTACAAAGCCAAGCAGGTTACTCTGAATTGAGTCCTGTATGATATGCCTTCATGTTTCATGTCTGTTCATTCATCTCTCTGTTTTCTGTCACATTTGATTAGCTGATGGTGATTACAGAAGATGCCTGTCCAACACCTTCCCTTGCCTTATCCATTCATAACTTTATTCTGATTCATACAGTTTATATCCATCAATATAGCTGTGTGATTCATCATCACATATTGCTACATACACAATCTTAGACTAGATAGTAAATATCTCCTAAAATTTTTGTAAGCTCATTGTTAAATACAGATACTATTTAGAAATAAATTACAGAGCGCTGATACATAGCTAAATTACATTCAGTGAAGGTAGTTCACACTCAGAATTCACCACTTCCTTGTTATTTTGTTACTTGATGCTCTGCTCTTGAGTTATTCATATCCACTGTATCTGCATCAATGAAATGTGAAGGTGCACCTTTTGCCAACTGCATTTTAAAGTAATATTACATTTATTATGTGACATCTGTCATATTAGGAGTATATACACTGTGGAAATTCGAAAACAGTAATAAATCAATAGTCACCATCTTTCTTACTTCCTCAGTTTGCTTTGCTTTGGCTCCTGTTCCTTTTTTTTCCTCCACGGGAAACAGTTTTGTTAAACCTTTATCAGCATATGAGTGCAAACATACTCTTGATTATCTCCTATCTGTCTATGAAAATGCTCAGTCCTGGGCTGAAGAGATGGTTCAGCTGTTAAGAGCATTGGCTACTCTTGAAGAGGACTTGGGCTCGATTCCCAGCACCCATACAGTGGCTAACAACCATCTATAACTCCAATTCCAAGGGATCTGACACCCTCTTCTGACCTCTGTGGGCACTACATGGCATGGGTGCATTTATACACATGTACACAATACACTCTTACATATAAAATAAAAATGTTAAAAAAGAAAAGAAAATGTTCAGTCCTCCTGAATATATATATATGTATATATATATATATATACATATATATATATATATATCTGACACATATATTTCTATGGATTACACTGACAGGGATACACACACACACACAAAATCTCTCCTTTTAAACTCCCCTCAGTTACCTTAATTAATGCTATTCACTTTCAAATACTTATTAAACTTCTCAGAATTAATCTCCTTCCTTTGTAGAAGTTCTGTAATTTAAATACATTATTTTCAGCATCTGGCATTGTCTATTATGGTTTTTTTTTTGTTTAACTTAAATTTCACATAAACAATATTCTTATTAAAAACGTGTTCAACTGATCATATGGAAAAAGTCTTACAGGCTCCTAGGACCTTGCTCATGTGAAACTACAACGATAGTGTCAGCATGCACAAGACCCATATAAACCCAAGTAGGCAAAAACCCAGCATAGAACTGGGAAAATGGGCAGCAGGCCCCAACCTTAGCTTAAGATCTACTGGCAGCTGATTACTTCTGGGTGAGGGAGAGTTGATCTTTAAGGGAGAGACTCTAAATAGGCTGACTAGACCCCAGTAGATGAACTTGCATTGAGGGACATCTGGGGACACTAATTTGACTTGGTAGGCCTTAACACAAATGACAAAATGCATGAAATCTGGTAGTGGGGAGCTGTGGCAGGGTGCAGAATGGGGACGGTGTAAAAGGTGATTAAGATATTTTGTTTGAATTACACAAAAATTCAATAAAATATAAATATAAATTGTGTTCAATTTCAGATTCTGAGAGAGGAACAATCTTTTGTTTTCATTTTATATTCACTGGTGAGCCCACCAGACCCCAATAAATACTTTGAAGTCCATCATCACATAGCCAGCCAGCTGTGGTTAAACTCGATAGTGCATAGACTATAACAAAAAATTGTGAATGTGGGAAAGGGACTTTGGGGGCAGAGGGAAGGTTGGGCATGAGAGTTGATAAGAATATATCATATATATGTATTAAATTCTTAACAAATTTAATAAAAATTATCTGCAAATGTATCCCATTCAATATTTGAGCATACATATATTTAAAAAATAGTCATTGTATGCAAGAAATTCAAATTTAGCTGGATGTTTTATATTCTATCGGGCAGTCTTAACTACTGGAATTATTATATATAATGTTTTATCTTCTAGTTCAGAAGTATTAGATTTTTTAAAAATAGTGGTCATAGTGTCTGACACAGAGAATGACCTACAAGAAGAAGGTAGTTTGCTAATAATACCGAATATCTACCTGTCTTATTCTTCATTTAGCTGTGTTATTCCTAAATATTTTTGTTGGATGGAATCAGGAAACATTTTGTGAAATAGGAAATAACACATAAGATATGTGTCTAATAAAGTCAAGTTTAGAGTCTAAGAAAATGGAGGTGTTGCAATTACTGCTATTATAGGAAACTGAGGAAACAGGCTGATAAGTAATGACAACTTATAAGTAAGGAACTGAAATAACTTGTAATGGGGCAGGGGGAGGGACACAGCTATGGACAAACATAAACACCTGAAGGGAACACAACTAGAGCCTAAACATAGATATTCAATGAGGAAATAGAAAGAACTCTGGATTTCCTTTTATGAGTACATGGTTGGCTTCAGTTGTCAACTTGGCACATTTTGGAAGAGAAAATCTCAGTTGGAGAATTAGATCTGTTAGATTGGCCTGTGGGCATGTCATGTCTGTGAGTCATTTTCTTGATTATTATGTGATGTAGGGGGGCTTAGCCCACTGTGAGTGGTACCACCCCTGGACAGGTGATGCTGGGTTCTATAAGAAAGTGATCTGAGCACAGGCCAGAAGAGGAAGCCAGTAAGCAGTGTTCTTCCGTGGTCTGTGCTTCAGTTCCTGCCTCCAGATTCCTGCCCTGAGTTCCTGTCTGGCTTTCCTCAATGAAGAACTGTGATAGAGACATAGAAAACAAATAAACCCTTTCCTGCCCAACTTGGTTTTGGACAGAGTGTTTTACCACAGCAATAGAAAGCTATCAAAAGCTAGTATTGAAATTGTTGTTGATGCCATTAGTTTAATGAGAAATATGTATCTCAGATAAGGACTAGAATAACTGAGGATCTCAGTTCCTGGTCTACAAAGTTTGAAATGCTGTGACCAGGCATAATATAAAACATATAAGTACAATATGAATGCAAACAATTAGAATGGGATACCAGTCAATTAGGGTACACCAATGGGGGGCAACCATTAAAAATAGAAAGCCA
The DNA here is from genome assembly GCF_000622305.1 of Nannospalax galili. NCBI lineage: Eukaryota > Metazoa > Chordata > Mammalia > Rodentia > Spalacidae > Nannospalax > Nannospalax galili. The sequence goes on from NW_008358101.1 coordinate 7,947,406, forward strand.
TACATGGCAGTATTGTGTGAAGGTGCTTTCATCTCACCAAAAGTATGCAAGGAGAAAATCATAACTGCAGATCAGGAGCTTCAGGGAAAACTCAAAGGTGACTTTTTCCCCAAACATGATATTGTTGTTCTAGGAACAAATGATAAATTATGCAGAGTAATTGAAGAAGACAGTAAATGATGGTTTCTACAGTAATGTTAATAGACTCAACAGAAGTAGAACACAGTGGAGTGGGAAACAACGGAATGCTTGGATTCTATACATGATGGATATGTTGAATTATCTTGTTTTCACTTGAAATCCCATATTTTTTTTCTGAAGAATCAATTACGGTAGAATTGATGTTGTACAAACTAGGGGGTTTCTGCAAAAATAGCATCTTAACTTGCATAGTAAAAAGCAGTAATATAAAAGTTCGTTAAAATACAAATGAACAAAAGGAATTAGCATTGACTTCTGCTGTAGAGGCTGGAGATCTGAGCTCAGGGCGCTAGATGATTGGTGCGGGCTATCTTTCTGAGTTTTGGCTGTGTCTTTACACAATGGAAAGAATAGGAAGGCAAGTTCTCTGCTGTTTCGGTGGCGGTAGTCTCATTTATCAGTGCCTCACCCTCATTTCCTCAGTATTTCTCAATGGCCTCATCTCCCCAAACCACCACACTGGAGACTACGCTTTGGCGTGTTTATTTGAGGGCAACATAGATACCTTGTTCATAGCAAATACCAACCACCACAGGCATTTTGGAAGCTTGGCCTTCTGTGCTTTTTCAAGAGCACCCATTAGCTGGACAGACTGATTGACCAGTGACAGAATATAATTATCACTTCAGGAGGTCTGGTAGGACCAACCAAAAATATTTGGAGAAGAGTGGAGTTAATAGACAGGAGCTCACACTTGATTGGCCCAGCAGCCTCTCTGGCTTCAGTCTGTGGAAAGAGAAGAAATGACTGTAAATAGGAAGTTGCCTGCGGTGCATCAATAATTGTGTCCTTAGAGGGCTTTTGCTGTTGTTATATTTCTCAGACTTGATAATAGGAGCAATTTTGAGCTGATGAGAAAGCATTTGCATTTGAACAGTGAGAGATGTTCTTGTTTCCTCACTCAAGGAGTTCCTGAGGAAACTAAGACTGCCAAAGTCCATATGGTCTAGAAAAGAACACCATGCTCAGTTATGTGTGGGTCAGCAGACAGCAGTTTTGTTTTGTTTTTTCACTTTTGAAAGGATGCTTACTCATTTCTCCCATTATTGCAAATGTTACTATAATAATTATAAGTGTTGCTTTGCTTCCTGTGGTAAAAAAAAAAAAAAAAAAAATCTAAAAATTTCCAGGAAATTCAAGAGCCATGCCAGCCTACCATCAGTAACCCTCTGCTCTTATCTAAATGCTTCCATGTTTTATCAACAGCCTTCTTCGTACTTTTCAGTTGATGCATGGGCATCTCATATTGTTCCCTGGGATGTATCCTTGCCTGTCTTATTGTTGCTGTTATTTTTTAAAGAGAAACAAAGTTTTACTATGCATTTCATGCTGGCCTTGAACTTGCAAGCAATTCTTCTGCCTCCTGAGGGCTGGAATTATAGGCATACACCACTATGCCTGGCTATCTCAAATTTCCATGTAAGTGCTGTCTTGTTTCTGCTCCAAGTGTTTTGGAGACCATGAGACTGAAATGTATATATTCCAGATTATTTTTTTAGGAAAGCCTTAAAGAATTAAACTGTTTATCTCATTGACTTAATAATTCTCTTTGTGGGAATGTTTCATATAGTAATGAACGCCATTGTGTAATGGCATATGTACAAGGATATTTACTGTGATGAATTAAAAAATCCGTGAATGTCCACCAACAGAAAAATGCCTGAATAAATTACAGCAATGCTTTGCTGTGGAATCCTTTGTATCCTTTATAGCTGCTGGAAATAATCAAATGTTTTCACTTATTCAATGGACAGAACTCTGAAAAGTTGTGGCAATATCATTCTGAATGACATACAGAAACTTGTAAGAAGGAAGGAAGGGAGGGAAGGAGGGAGGGAGGAAGAGGGAGGGAGGAAGGGAGGGAAGGAGGAAGGACAGACCAGTTTCAGTTCCAGCACTCACATGGAGGCTAACAGCTGTCTGTAACTCCAGTTCCAAAGTATCCACTGCCCTCTTCTGACCTCTGTGGGCACTGCACTGCATGGGTGCACTTACATGTAGGCAATACACTCATACACATAAAATAAAAATAATAAAGTATTTAAAGATAGAGATATTTAATGATAAAAATCACTTTAAAGGGATGAAGTCACAATTTATTTAGTTTATCTTATTCTATCAGGAAATTAATTATAAAATATTAAGAAATATTGCTATTAATTTTTTCCCGAGGGCTAAAAAAATTGAGTCAAGAATTGTAATTATCTTTGATGATAATCATTGGTGAACTGATTCATTTAACAGGTATCTGCTGAGAGTCTGAGAGCAGCAGGCAGCAGGCTAGGTGTCAGGAATACAGCAGGGCATATGAAGATAAGGATTTCTCTTGTGGAAATACATCCTTGTGGTGTGAGACACTGAAATAAATCATACAAACACATGCTTGTAAATACATAAATGAACAAATTCAGAAGAGACCGTGATGGGAACAAGGAATTAAATGACTAGGTACCATGATAGAGGCTATCAAAGATCATAATTTAATTCAGGAATCAGAAACGGCCTTTTGTGTGAGAGCTGGGAGCTGAAGAATGAGCAGAAGCAGCGCGTGAAAAGCTGGGATGTTGGTGCCGTTGGCAGGAGGGGCAGTCAGTGATGAGAAACATGTCCTTGATGGGTACAGCCCTTTGAATAATGGTCAGAGTAAGCTAGGGTGACTGGAAGAACAAGCTTAGGCCCAGCTGTGCAGGCCTCAGTTCCACATCTGAGCATGAAATTTAAAGGCCATAGTCTTGCAAGTCTCCACAAAGTGTATTTTAAATCGGTTTTTCATTATTTCTCTATTACTCTTCTGTATTCTTTGTGCGCCTTCCCCTGTGCCCTCCAGAAAATTCAAAATCACAGTCTGAGAAGTTAAATGTAGTAGTTATATAATAACTAAACATATAATTCTCAAATTAAAAATATGTAATTGGCCTGGAGAGATGGCGCAGCAGTTAAGAGCACTGGCTGCTCTTGCAGAGGACCTGGGTTCGGTTTCCAGCACCCACATAGTGGCTAACAATCATCCAGGGGATTGACGCCCTCTTCTGAACTCCATGGGCATTGCATAACGCTTAGCATACATGAGGCAATACAAAAATACAAATAAATAAAATATTTAAAAATATGTAATTGTATTTTAGAGTGTTAACATGAATTCTATAAGTCTACTGTAATTTTTGAGTATTATTTACAGAAAAAACTGTACTATCAAACTTCAACAATACTGTGAAATTTTTGCTATTGCTGTAATTAATGTGAGTTTGGCATTCACTCTGTTTTCAAATTTTCCAGCCTACAGAAAGTTTTTAAAAGTGTCATGTTAATTTTAAAAGAAAGCAATGCTAAAAATAATTAAAAAACAAGATACAACATTGTCATATTTCAGTAAACATCGAGTAGTTCTTTAAAATGTTTGTGTATATTAGATTTTGGTTTTAGCGAATATTTAAAAACAAAATGAGTGCAAAAAGCATACTGGGTCTTTTGCAGCCTTCCCTTATATTCTGTCTCTTTTGGCTAGGAATTTTTCCCTAAGTCATACTGAAAGAAAGATAGTAGCTGCTTTATTTTTGCAACTCCCTTTATAATGCAGACTTGTTTTTGAGATTTTCTTATGATTATGAGTAACTTCTCTTTTAATTTAAAAAAGCTTTAAAATTTTAACAGCATTTTCATCAAATTTCTCAAAACATCTAACCTTGCGTTTTAAATATTTAGGGCTGGAGAGTGCTCAGGGGTTAAGAGCACTTCTTACTCTCAGAGGGCCCAAGGTTCAGTTCCCCACATGGAGACTGATAAACATGTTAACAGCAGTTCCAGGGGGATCTGATGTCCTCTTCTGGCCTCTACAGGCATTGCATGCAAGTAGTGCACCTAGATATATAAGGCAAATGACTAATACACATAATATGTATAATGATTTACTACTTTGCTTTGTGATTTACCCAGCCAGATCCTGTTTTTAACTATCACATCCCGAAACCCAGATTCTCTCTGTTTTTAGGTCAAACAAAAGGACTGTATCTTCTGTGAATATTTCCGAAGCTTAGTGCTATTTATTAAATATTCATTTACTCATCAAACACAAACATATGCTATGAACAAGTTAGTGCACTAAAATCTTTGAAGGATATCAGACCAATCCTTATCTTCAAATATTCAGTTTGAGAACACACCTTCAGTCAAGTACTCAAATCACAAATACAACATATTGTAGCTTATGTTCAAAAAGACAAATGTAGTAATCAGGGAAGTCAGAGATCAGATGGAAGGGAGAAATAAACTGTACCGAGGGTTTACAGAATAAATTGATAGACATCAAAACATCTACAAAAATATGCCACTTCTTAAAATTACATAGACCAGAGGCCAAGATTTCTAAACTAGAAGAGGTTTAAAGGACCACTCCATGTAGCCTTCTTGTCTGCGACATAGTAACACTGAGGTTCTGTGAATTCACATTGAAATTCCTGAGCACTGGTACCCAATGAGATTGGGCTGAATCCTTGTGGCATCCCTGCTCCGTACAGGCATTGGTTCCATTGTAGTAGACACACTGGTGCTATTTGGCACCAGCCGTGTTGTCTGTGACAAGTAGCCTTTATCCAGAGAATGTGCTGTTGTCTCTATTGTTTTATTTCAAATAATTATATTTATTTTAAGTACACTGCTAATTGGAATTTACATGAGCAATAACTTTAAAAATCAAATTCTTCTTACATAAACACAGAGACCTAGTTAAGGTGAAATGACATTTAATAAAATAATGAGATGTTCATTAGTTATGGATATAGTTACTTTTTAGACCATTACTGTTTTATGTTATTTGTGTGTGTGTGTGTGTGTGTGTGTGTGTGTGTGTGTGTGTGTGTGTGATGGGCATATACTTGCCAGGGTGCAGGTATGCAGGTCAGAGGAAAACTTGTAGGATTTGGTTTTCTCCTTTCACCATGGGGATCCCAGTGATGCAACTCATGTCATTAGGCTTGGAGGCACTGAGCCATCTTGCTGGCCAAAAGGTGTTTTTTGATATAAGGGAGATATGACCCAGACTACTCTGTCAAGAAAAGTTTTGAGACTCATTTCCCAGTCTTTTTGTCCCTTTGTTTTACTTTTGTTTTGGAGGATTTTAAAATTTTATCTTATGAAATGATGTGTTCCTTTCTTAGTCCAACTTGACCTCAAACTTTTCCTTTATCTTCAGCCTCCTGAGTAGCTGAGATTATAGACGTACATACAACTTAGAAAGGGGTGGAGGACAGGGAAAGGAAAGGAGACCATCTTCCTAAATTTCTCAGATATTTATGTCACGATCCCTCCAGACCTCTCTGTTCTGAGACTCTATTTAAAAAATGTTTTGCTTGAGCTCTGTGAGGAGAGAGAGGCTCCAGATGGAGTCTGCTGACGTCTGTTTGTTCTCATGACCAGAGTTCACCAGGGGCACAACGGAGACATAAGCAGGAGCATTGCTATTTTGGTGTGATTGGCATCTTGACTTCTTGTTGAATATTTCTCAAATAGGAAGACTTCCTGGGAAGAAATCAATCATAGTGTAAAAGGTCTCTGTTTCTTCTTCCTCTCTTTGGTCCCAAGGACAAAACAACAACCAGCATCTGAACAAAAGAAGCATAGATGTTGTTAATATAGCTGCTTGCTGCCTCTTCATAGGGAAAACCTCATAGAAATGGTGTGCTTGAATTATAAACACAGTTTCTTCCCAAATTTATAATTACTTGAAAATTGTAAAGTTTCGCCATTTAGGGAATCCATCTAAATTTTCATAATGGTGTGGGAGAGAGATTTCCTTACAGTTTTTAGCTAGATGCATTTTAGAAATTGTGGCTTAGACAGGCACGTAATACGTTTTCATTGCCCTTAGCTGATTAGAAATTGAAGACCCTATACTATCATTAGTTGAATGAGCAGTATACAAGAAATCTTGATGGTTGGTATATGTGACTTTCACAAGTGCTTTGCTTTCTGAAACTGAATCTCCAAGAGAACACAATTCAAAGGCCTTAAGCCTTAAGTCAGTGACAATGGAGAATGATCAGTGGTGCTTATAGTTTGTTTTATCCCAACAGTTTGTGGAAGACAATAATATGAATTCCCCCAGCTATTTTTGTTTATTTTTAACTCCCTTGTCAGTTTTAATATGGAGGTTTTATGTGGAGAATTCAGTGTTATTGTTTTAAAATTGATCTTCAGAAAGATAAACCAAAATCATTTGGGGGTTGCTAGCACTTTATTACAAAATGGAGAAAGTATTTCCAGCAAAGTGTGTTGAAGAAATTCTCTTTTCCCCTTTACCTTGTTGATGGGCCAATTGTCATAAATCAACAGTTCAGATGATGGCTGTGGACTGATGAGTAACAGGAATGGAAAGGACAGATGTGCCATTAGAAAGCACTTGCCTTCAAGAAGCAGAAAAATAAGATGTAAGGCAGTATTAATAGCAAACGTGTAAGAGATATTTTCTGGATAAGACATGGCAGTATCATGAGGAAATTTTGTCCTGTCTTGAACATGATTTTTTAAAAAATTTATTTATTTATTTATTTTATGTGTATGTATATTGTCTGCATGTAGGTAAGTGCACCCATGTCTTGCGATGCCTGCAGAAGTCAGAAGAGGCTGATGGGCCCCCTGGGACTGGAGTTACAGACAGTTGTTAGCTGCCATGTGGGTGCTGGGATTTGAACCTGGGTCTCCTGCAAGAACAACCAGTGTTCTTAACAGCTGAGCTGTCGCTCCAGCCCCCTGAACATGATTTTTCAATTGCTCAAAAAATAGTCTTAAACAATACCCTCATGCCCTTACTGGATCTTATTCGTTCCTTAGACTATCCAAATGTTTTTTGGCTAAGCTGCCTCATAATGCTCCCCAAAGCACCTGCCAATATCCTCAACTCTTATTTTAAATAAAGCAAAATAAAATAAACTGGAAACATCAGTCTCAGTATTTAGTATCAGGGGAGGAAGACAGCATTTTGGTGTACTAAAATGCTGAAGAATTTTTCCCTGACACGGTGTTTGTTGCCTTGCATGCTTCTGTCTTGAAAAATGAAGTTTGACAGTGCCAGGGACCAAAGACAGGTGTACTGCCTACAGTGACAAAGACGTCACTGTTCTGCTCCTACATCTTAAAGCTGCTGCTTTTGTTGTAGTCTTCAGCAAAGAAATGATTTCAAAATATAGCCTTAGTCAGAGTGAAAACGATTCTAGGCTATATTAATGTATTAAGAAGTCGACTCTGATCATAGCATTCCCTTCATGCTGTTGATTTAGTTCTTCTCTCATGAGCGTTAAGATTCTCTGGGAAGAACAGGCAGGACAGAGGGAAATTCAAGGCTGGTCCTCAGGTGTTCACCCCAAAGAGAGAGTAGATGATGCAGCACTTTGAAAGACTGAGCTTATGCTTAAAAGACACCTCACAAAACAAAAAGAAAATCAGTTAATTTAGAAATTAGTTTCCAAACTGAATTTCCACATTTTAAGTGAATTCCCCAACCATTTCATTATTAAATTATATATATGTGCATATATGTATGTATATATATATATTTCACTGGATGAGTTTTAAATTACAAACTGCTATCTCCTCTTTTTTAAAAAAATATTTAAAACATTTAAAAAAAGTTTTGTGTATGAGTATTACCTGCATGTGTGTAAGTGCACCTGTGTCATATACTGCCCACAGAGGTCAGAAGAGGGCATCAGATCACCTGGAACTGAACTTATAGACAGTTACTAGCCACCATGTGGGTGCTGGGAATCAAACCTGGGTCCTCTGCAAGAGCAGTCAGTGTTTTTATCTACTGAGCCATCTCTCCAGCCCCACCATCCCCTCTTACAGCAATGCAGTTTGAACATAGGCAAGTTGCTTGTGTCTCTGGTTTATGAATCCTTGGTCTATAATATGATGTATGTGTTTGTGTGTTGTTTACTAATTGTGTTCCAGATTTCCTTTATCGTATTAGTCTGCTTGTGCTTCAGTAACAATGTAGCACAGACCGAGTGCCTTAAATAATAGAACTGTATGTTCTTACAGTTTGTGAGGTTGAAAGCGCAACATCACAGTGGAAATTTGTTGGTTGCTAGTGAGGGGCTCTGATCCAGGTTCATAGATGGCATCTATCTTGCTTAATTCTTACATGATCTTCCCCTGGTGTTTTAGTGTGTACACAAGTAAAGAGTTAAAGGTCTCTGGTCTCTCTTCTTTATAAGTGCATAATCCTGTTGGTTCTAGACCAGATCCTTAAAATCTCATTTAGCTTTAATTCAGCCATTTAGGGAGTTGAAACGTCAATACTAGAAATTTGGGATTACTGAAATATCCAGTCTTTAGCACCTTCAAAACTAAAATTTGGTTTTCAACATATACACTGATTTCATGTTTACGTAGTCAGTTTGGCTACAAATTGCATGTATGTAAAAGTTTAAAACCATGTAAAATGTTAGAACCTTGCTTTCTAGCTAATGCTAAGTGCTTCTGTTTCATAGCTTTAAGCTCTGCACTTCTATGAGTATGGCTTTACAGACTTGCAAGCAGCAGAATGAAGTCTAGAATGTCTCACTAAAAGACAACTTAATGGAGGAATTCAGGGGCACCTTACGAAGTACCATAGGACCCGAAGCTCTCTTTTATGATCTGTGTTTCTGTTGTCTTTCAATGGGTGTGTTTTCTTATACTAATTTATATCTTATAGAGAGCAGAAAATAACAAACTCATTCAGGAGTCCACATTTCCTACCCACTGTACTGCCACGGATATCTACTCAAAAGATATCTAGTGTCCTTGTATAAAGAGACAGTAAAGATAAGGAATCAGAGTTCAGACTGACCAAAGTCTTTATGGGGAATTTGGTCTCTATCAAATAAAATAGTGCAACATGGTCTTGTTGCATGCCTTGTAGGCTATGCTTTGGGGGTTCTTGAGTAACGAGGGACAAAAGTTACTTTGTAATCTGTCCCTTAAAACTATGGCCTAAAAAACGGATTTAAATATTCATTACATCGTTTACTCTTCAGGTTCTTTACTACATTTCTATTGATTCAGTACTTTCCCTACTTATTGTAGTTGCCTCAATGAGGTTTATTAAATTGTTTTGATTTAAAAAAAACTATAGTGAATTTGATTAATGATATAGTTCAAATTAACTGAAATTAATTTATTGACCTAGGAATAACTAATCAGAGGTAACAATTTTTCCTATAGTCATAAAAAATTCAAGTTTGTATATTGATTACCAGATCAATTTTCATCAGTGTAGCCTTATTAGAACTATCAATTTGTTTTGCTAAATCACTTTTTCCTTACAGTAACAGCAGCATTTCGTTTGAGAGACTTCTCAGTGATTACTTGACACAGAATTTGTAAATACTGGTCAATTAATTGCTTTCAAAGGGAGACAAAGCTCTATTACATACAATTTTAAGAAAGCAGTCAAATAAACTTTTATATTAATGAAGAATTCCATAAATGATTAAACCTTGGCTTGAGTTTTAAATTTTAGCCTTGTTAGCATAATACAAATCAGACCTTATTTCTAAGCTGGGTGATACTTCCATGCAAAAAGGTTTCTTTGAAGAGAGATTGAAAATTCCTAGTTATAAAAAGCAAGCTAGCTAAAATTCAGAAGGAATACAAAAGCCATAAAATAAAATATCCATTTAAAATATTTAATGAAGTGTGAACAAAGCTCAAGTGTTTTAAGTGGCTTCCCCTCCATCGCTTTCTTCTCTGAAGCCTAAACAATTAGGCTGGGATGTTAAAAATCATCCCAAAACTTAAATAGCACTTTGGGGAATGAGGTGTTTTAAAAGAGGTGGTGTTATTGCATAAGAACTGCAAACATGAAAATAGTTTTATCACACACAGAAAGCAAAGTGTGTTTTCTACTTGGGTAATGAAAAGAGAAAAGGGCAATTTCACACTAGTTATGGACAGCAAGAACCCTGACAAAGGTGTTCCTTATTATTGTAGGCAAAGCTGGATAATGTAGGCTATTGTTTTAGCAACTCTGATTTCTCAGATTCTAAAATTGTGTGTGTGAGTGTGTGTGTGTGTGTGTCTTTATCTGTGTATGTGTTTGACTCTGTGCATGTATAAATTTGCATGCATGTATTTGTCAGATTTTGACTTTGGGTGTCTTCTGCAATCATTTTCCACCTTATAGATTGAGGCAGAAAATCCCACTTGAACCCAGAACACGAAATTTTTACTAGATAATCACTTTACAAATGATTCCCGTCCCCAACTTCTCTGTAGGGGGCTGACAGTTGGGCCAGTCCCCTTGCCCAGCCTTTCTGTGGGAGCTGGGGATCTGCTGTTACTCTTACATGTCAGGACCTTTACCCACTGAGCCTCCTCCTGGCTCATACATTGAGCTTTATACATTATAACCGACCAGCTGATCTTTCTAGTTCCATGTGTAATTTTATTTTCACTTGTAGTTCTTTCAGGATAGACAATCATGCCAAACTTTAATCTCACCTTCTTTTTCTAATGTTTTGTATTTTGAAATTTAATTTCTTTATTAAAATGCATTGGCAAACTATCAGAACAGTACCAGGTAATAATGGTGGTGATGACTAGCCTTGCTTCTTCCTGGTATGGGTTGGAAAAGTACCAGTGTTCCCAATGTACATGGCACTGCACGTTGGTTGTTTAGATAGGTGAAAAGATCTACAGGAATCCAGACCAAATATGGAAATGGTATGATTGATTTTCATACTATGTTATGTAAATGGTGCTACCTCTGCTGTTTTCCTTTCAGAATCCTCTAAAATAAATATGGATGGTTGAATGGTTTTAATAGTGTATAAATATTGTGACAAAATGATCAGAGTCACCATTTTTTTCACATTTAATTGAATATTTGTGAATTTCATGTTATATTTTGATCATATTTTAACCCCTCTCCTTTTAATAACCCCTCCCTATTTCATGTGCTCTATTACATATAGTATATTAATGTATAACATTAATACATAGTTTAAATGATTGATACGATTGCTGTATAATATAATTTTTATGTATTATAATAAGGCCTATCAAGTCACATTTGTGTCCTCAAATGCCTTCAGTGTGAGTTCATCCAATGGAGCCTGGTTAACCTACCCAGCATCCCACCCTTAAAGAAAACTGACTGTCCCTCTCCCCGCAGCTGTTATTGCCAATAGTTCCTCAGTTAGGGACTTCTTATTCACTCCTCACTTCTATGCTGGGATATTGCCTGGCTTGAACTGGACTTGTGCATGCTGTCACCATTTCCGTGCGATCATATGAGTAACTTCCCAGCTGTCTGGAAGACTCTGTTTCCTTTTTGTCATCTATCGTGTCTGGTTCTTACAGTCTTGCACCCCCTCTCTTGCAATGATCCCTGAATTTTGGAAGCAGGGGTTTGATCTAGGTGTCCTATTCAGTGACAATCTACAACCTCCTGTTCTGTGCACATTGGTCAGTTATGGGTCTGTGCTGGAGAGCTTTAGTGTCAACTTAACACACCTGGGTTGAGGCTCCTCAGTTGGGGAATTGCCTCTATTGGACTGGCCTGTGGCCATGTCTGTGGGGCATCTTCTTGATTATTGAGTGATATGGGAGGGCCCAGACCACTGTACATGATGCTACCCCTGGGCTGGTGGGCCTATTTCGTATAAGAAAGCAGGTTGAGCAGGGGCCAGAGGAGCAAGCCAGTAAGCAGCTTTCCTCCATGGTCTGCACTTCAGCTCTTGCCTCTAGGTTCCTGCCCTGAATTCCTACCTTTGGCTCCCCAATGAACTGTGACCCGACAAATAAACCCTTTCCTCCCCAAGTTGGTAGTGGTCAGAGTGTTTTGTCACAGCAATGGAGAAACAAACTAGAAGAATCATCATCTGCTGCATCAGAGTCATCATCTTTTGAAGGGGAAGTATAATTATCTTGTAAAATTTAAAAGTTCTCTACATTTAATAATGTTTAACTTCTTTTTTATTTCAGGAAAACATTGGTACTTACTAGAATGCCATCAAGTGGATAGGACCGTCTAATTTATTAGTTATCCCTATTGGTTAGTAGTAGGTTGTAGGTCAAGATATCTGTGTGTTTGTGTGCTGTGTGTGTAGTGTGCATGGGTGCATTAGGTTTGTTCACATGCATGTGCATGTGTGGCCACATGTGGAGGGCAGAAGCTGACCCAAGGTGTCTTCCCAAGTGCTCTCCACTTTATTTACTGAGGCAGGGTCTCAGCCTGAATCTGGAGTTTTCCAGTACTGACTTGTCTTTCTAGTCAGCTTGCCCTGGGATCTCCCATCTCTGCCTCCCAAGTACTTGGATCATACTCAGCTGGCATGTCTGCTTTCCCGGCTTTTACATGGGTTCTGGGGATCAGAGTGCCAGTCCTCATGTGTACATGTCAAGCTCTTTATGCACTGAGCTCCTGTCAAGCCCAGTCGAGATCTTGTCTTTAGTAGCGTACGTCCACCTTTTCCTGCCAGCCCGTGCTTCTCACATTTGAGTGCTGTATTTTGCCAGTTTCTTTCCCTCTTCATGCTATTCTTGAGAAGATTGCCGACTGCACACTCTGGATGTATTATTGTAATTTTAATTCAAATATGCTAGTATGTCTTAAAATTTGAAATATTAATTTGATAGTCCTTATTTTCTTACTTTCCTTCCCTAAGGTTTTTTTTTTTAACTTATTTTAGTTAATTCCAGATAATGAGATGGTAGAAAGAAAATAATGCAAATTTGAACTTTTAATCTTTCTTGGATATCAATATATGGTATTATTAATATAATAAATCTTAAAATAATATCAAGAAATATTATGTCAGTTGGGAAACATGTCCTGATTCAAAAGGGAAGCAGGAGTTATGGAGCAGCTCAGCAGTAGAGCGTTTGTCTAACATGAGAAACCTTGGGTTCGTTTCTTCATACCCCAGAAGAAAACATAAAATATGTGAACGTAAGTGAAGCAAAAATGCTCTTGAGATGTAGTTTGAAATAATCCACTGTGCTTCCTACAGATAATTTTGCATTGACTAAGTTCAATTTTTCAACTTATAAAATGTGGGACTCGAGAGATGGTTCAGCTATTAAGAGCACTGGCTGCTTTTGCAAAGGATCAAATTTCAGTTCCCAGCATCCACGTGGAGGCTAACAACTGTCCTTAATTCCAGTTCCAGGGAATCCGACGACCTCTTCTGACCTCTGTGGGCACTGCACAAGAGTGCACTTACACACATGCAAACAATATAGTCATATACATAACATAAAAATATTTTTAAAAAAGGACTCGGTCAGCGTATGGAGGAGATACTTATAGCCATGCTCATACAGGTGGAGAAACAATGGCTAGTAAAGTCATTTGGTGGATACCGATTGCCTCCATATCTGCTATGGTGTTCTTTTCTATAACCCATAATCACACTTAAATAAACTGCTCTTTCAACCAATCTTTTCTTAATACATCCACCTCACTGCTCCATCTGCTGTTCCATCTTCCCCTTTCCCTTTGCCCTAACCTGCCATCAGAAAAGGGGGCTAGTATTTACATTTCCATAGTAGTTTGACGATTGCTCTTACCACTAGATTGAGACTTGCTCCCTTTGCCTACAGATACATTTCCATCTTCCAAATATGCCTCACTAATTCTTCCTTCAAAGTCTCCTGTTGACCCTCTTACCCAGTTTTCAACTTCTATTGTGTTGTCCTACATACAGATGGAGACATTTTATACTATACAGTTTATTGACTCACTGTTGAGTGTGCACCTGAGTCTTAAATTTAAATCACCTATACAAAACTCTGCTTCTAATCACTTCGCAGATCAATTTTACCCTCAAGCTGGAACGTAGAACATTGTTCATCCCTAGCACACAGTACAGAGAAGGAACACATACTGCTTTTCTGGGCCTTCCATAATCCCAGCCTTAGTCCCATGGTCCTCCTCTAGACTTAAGCAGCGTGCTCTCTTTAAGGCAATGACTCATTTTGTTTTGATCTTTTGTCCTAAAATACATTGCCCATTTTTCCACATATGAAAAAGTGTTATTCAAATATCAGAATGCATTTCAAATATCTCCTCAAATAAACATTTTGTTCTCTGTGATCCATAGTACTTGGTCCATATTGCCATTTGAGAACTAATTAAATTTTATTGCTATTTATATTATTTATTGTTGTTAATGGCTGTGTCCCACCTCTTCGGCTCACAACCCTAAATACAATCAACTAGTATGTGCTTGCCTTGAGGGCAGGAGCAATATCTAATGACACTATGTTTTCAAAATAAGAAAGACTTGCTAAATAACAATTCAAAAAAGGCTAGTAGAAAGGCAACCGCAGACTAGTCTAAAACCTTGACTAATACTAATTTCTATTAAATATTCAGTTATAAATGCTAGATGATATTGTTGTCTGCATTAAGTCTATATCAATCTGATTAGTTTTCTTGGCATAAGTTGCAATACATTTATATGCTTTGAGTGTTTTTTGACTATGAGTATCCAGGAATGCCCCTCCTGTATTCTGGGTGGTGGAAAAATCTTACCCTGCTAAAAATGTGGTACTGAAAATTCCACAAAATAAATGAGTAATTGAAATGATGAAAAGTATAAGGGCACAGAAGGCTTGAAAAGAGATAAAAATGTTTATTGTATTATCTTTTATTTGTATCATGTAAGTTAGTGAACTACCTTACAGCAATCATTAAAAAGTTAATGAAAACAAAGATACCATTGGGAGAAATCTGTTGAAGTTTCCCCCGAGTGAGCAAAAGGCTTCATGCCCTGTCCCCTCAGAAGTCTATCTTGGGGCTATTTATATCTGCTATTGTAATGGTAGAAAGTTGTACATGGCAAGTTAAGAACAGAAAGGAAAAGAAATGTAAGAAATGTGGAGTACAAAGTCTTTTTGAAAAGTTTTTTGAAACTTCTGTCTGTCAGCAAGGTTCTACAGGAATGAAATAATCTTATTAACCAAAAAAAAAAAAAAAAAAAATGCTTCATGTGAATAGACTGTGGGTGAGTACAGTGCCCCTGGCAGCATTATTGTCGGACTTGGCAATAATATCCTCGAAGTCTGTAAAAGTGGGGAGGGTTGAACATAGCGTCTCAAGATAAAATGTTTAAAAATACTCCGGTGGGATTGGTGAGAACAAAAGAGCAAAGTCGCACAGGGAGGGGTGCACGGGAGTTGCTGCAGCAGATGTCCTCCCAGGCTGGGAAGCCTGCATCATAACCCAAGGAGGTGGCAGTGATGGTGTCAGATTCCAGTGAACAAAGGCAAAGAAAGCTGAGGCATTCAGAAAGATCACTAGTAACTGCTGTTGGAGCCCACAGGGCTGGGTGAACAGGGCTGGGTAACCCAGGTCAGAATCAGGCAGAATAGAACAGAAATAGGATTGGGTAGGATAGCACTGCTTAGCAGATAGAAAAGTTGAAAGAGTACAGGAAAAAATAGGACTCACCTGGAGTGCTGTTTACTCTTTCATCTAAGGAAGGAAAGGGGCTAAATCCATATCAGATCCCACAAAGGAATAAAGGCCCAGTGGAGTAATTGTCCTTGAACACAGAGGGCCTGAAGCTGCTGGTCTCTTTACATTTGCCTCTGTATCCTACACCAGCAGGGTTGCACTGTGTTTTCTGTTCCCTATTGAAACATCTGATTTTACTTTTTCTCCATAGCAGTTGGCTTACAGGGTAGGCAGATCATAGGAGAATCACAACTCAGAGATGAGGGAAGGCTGAAAATAATTCTGAAGGGGTAATGGAGAATATTGTGGGGAAGATTGGATGTAGGGGGAATGATCTCATCCTCACTTTGATGTGATGTCTGCACTGTCAAGCCTTATGGCTCTTTGCACATCTCTAATGTCCCTAATATTTCTGCAACACTTGACACTGTTACCTAAAGTTCTCCTTGAGCAGATCTTCTTTCCTATGTTCTGGGGTACCAGATTGTAAGTGATCAGAGATGTTTTATTCTCTGCAACACTTCACAGGATCAGTGTCTGTTTAAGTGAGTGGATTATCGACTATATGAGTGAATAAATGGCCCTCATCCTGACCACCACATTGTCATTCCAGAGACTGTTCATTTTGAACCTACTGAAATTATTGGATATAAAAATTTGTTTGTGGATTTAAGTATGCTTGTGTATGTGTATATTTATGTGTGTGTTAGAACTCATTTTTCTACCTATCACTGTCCATATAACTATATTTCAATGTAGGTCTCCCAACAAATATTTTCAAACATTAATTATATATATCCACCTATTAGAGTGATGGATGTCTTTCTTCATTTAGATTTTAAGTAATTTGAAAAATATGTCCCCAGATCATCTTTCTTTTTACTACTTATTAGGAACTAATGTAGAGATTATCAGTAAGTTTAGTTGATTAAAAACTTCTAGGCAGGGGCTGGAGAGATGGCTCAACAGTTAAGAACACTGGTTGTTCTTGCAGAAGACCCGGGTT
Source organism: Nannospalax galili (assembly GCF_000622305.1). Taxonomy (NCBI): domain Eukaryota; kingdom Metazoa; phylum Chordata; class Mammalia; order Rodentia; family Spalacidae; genus Nannospalax; species Nannospalax galili. Next base: position 7,964,055 of record NW_008358101.1, read on the forward strand.
TGAATCCCAGAACCCACGTGGCATCTAACAACTGTGAGTAACTCCAGCCCTAGGGGCTCTGACAGCCTCTTCTGACCTCTGCAGGCATTGCATGACACGGGTGTACTTGCCTACATGCAGGCAATACATGCATACACATAAAATAAAAATAATAAAAAAACACTCCTAGGCAATAGTTTATTTCTTCTAGGTATAAATATATCATTTGCCATTTCAGAACATTTTAATTGCTTTTCCTTAAGATCAAGGATGTAGGTATACCACAGCCATCAGCCAGTGCAGAAAAGATGCCAGATAATATAGTGACTGCCTACTCTGAGCTTACTACTAGAGATAATGTAAGGAATTAAATAGATTTTGCTTCTACTGACATGGAACATGAAGATTAGTTGGAGATAAAAATAATGAGGAAGGGGGCTGGAGAGATGGCTCAGTGGTTAAGAGCACTGGCTGCCCTTGCAGAGGACCCGGGTTCGATTCCCAACACCCACTGGTGACTAGCAACCATCTGTAACTCCAGTTCCAGGGGATCTGAAACCCTCTTCTGACCTCCACGGACATTGCACGACAAAGTATACTTAACACACATGCAGGCAATACACTCATACACATAAAATAAAAATAATAAATAAAGTATTTTTTTAAATAACGAGCAAAAAATGAGATATTTAAGCAAGTTCAATTCCATGAACATTAAAAATATGACATGGGGCTGGAGAGATGGCTCAGTGGTTAGGAGCACTGACTGCTCTTGCAGAGGATCTGAGTTCAATTCCCAGCACTCACATAGCAGCTAACTCCAGTTATTGCAGGCAATACACTCATATACATGAAATAAAATAAAAGTAATAAAATATTTTTTAAAATATAAGACATAGTAAATGAAATAAATGCCTGTGTCAGTTTGTGTGCCTGTAAGAAAATACCAAAGGCTAGATAGCAGAAATAGGTAGAAATGTATTGCTCAAGAAATGTTACCTTAAGGTACCACCAACACTCTTGGGCTCTGGTGAGGACCCTACTTCCTGAGTTACTTATTTTTTGCTTTTTGCTGTGTCTTCACATGATGGAGAGCATAAAAGAGGGAAGAAGGGCAGTGATGTCATTCCCATGAATGCCTTCTCATGACCTAATTACCACCCAAAGGCCCTACTTTGGCCCATCATATTGTAAAGTTTCAATATATCTATTTATGTGTATGGAAAGAACAAACACCTATTCCATCGTAACCGATTTATCTTTGAGAGTATACATTGATTTTGACATTTGAATCATTAATAAATAGCCCTTATAAATCCAGCAGAAGTAGAACCTTGTAGGAAATTAAAGAACATGGGTGTATGTTCTGAGACGTGGTGAGGCCTTGATGCCTGTGGAAACTGAGAGCAAGCTTGCACTTTTATTTATCCATTAATCTATTGATAGAAAGTTGGGTTGTTTCCAAGTGTTGGCTTTTATGAATAATGATGATAATAAAAAAAAAATAATAATAATAATATCAGCAGCCATGGACATTTGTGTGCCGACACATTTTCTATTGTCTCTGCTATACATATAGTTATATAGTAATTCGATATCTGACATTTTGCAGAATCAGTAGACTGCTTTGCAGAGCAGACTTAACATTTTATAATCCCTTAGGCAATGAAAGAAGTTTCCAGTCTCCCCACAGCTTTGTTACTGGAAGTCATTTTTGTACTTCAGCTATCTTAGTAGACATAGAGTTATATATCATTGTAGTTTTGCTGGGCAATAAATGTGCAAGTTCCTAATAAGCAAAGGGTTTTAACATCTTTTATGTTTTTGTTGATCATTATGTGGAAAGACATCTAATCAATTGCTTTGCCTATATCATATTTTGTTTTCATATTTGAATTTGAGTATGTACTACAAGTAATTGAAATTCAACATTATATTTGTATATTGACTTGTATCCTGACTGTTTGTGGGGCTTGTTAGCTCTAAAAATAATTTTTATGGCTGCATTAGAATTTCCTGTATATGATTATGCCATCTATCACTATAAATCAATTCATGTATTCCTTACCATCTTTTCTTGGAGACTTTTACTTCTTTCCCTAACCTAGACTATGTGTTCCAGAACTTAATCTTTCTTTTAATCCATCAAGATCCTTCTTTTATTCCCACTGTTCTGAGTTTATCAGGAAAAGTTTTGGGTTTTATCAAATGCTTTACTCTTTATCTTTGGGTATGATTGCTTAATATAAGTACTTCGTTCTTATGATATTTTATGTTAATTGACTTTCGCATATTAAACCAACCTTGCATTACTGCACCGTTATATTTTACCATAATTTCTTATAGGTTTCTAGATTCAGTTATTAGTAACTTAGTTTAGACCTAAGTTTAGACCTAAACTTAGTTTAGGTCTTTGCACATACATTCAAAGAGGATCTTGTTGTATAGTGTTCTTTGATGGGGGGTGGATATTTGCCTGCTTTAGATGATAATATTGTCTTTTCTTCAGTTCATTGTTTTCATCTCTTACCGTTTCTGTCCTTTGGCTTGATTTTGGTCCATGCTGTGCTTGTTTTCTAGTTTTTCTAACAGCTATATCCCAGGCTGTTGATTTTTGTAGATGCCTTTTTTCTAAGGTAGTTGATTTTAAGACTACTGTGGATCTAGACAGCACTGAACAGGGATAGCGCAAGTGAAAAATGCCACAAAGCATACTTTTCGTACCAGGAGTCAGTCTCTTTGTTAGATGTTGATTTGGATATTGCAAACTTAATAGTATCCAGAGCACTATGAAAAATGGATTTTGACAGCTTTTGCCAATGTTTGCATTGCTTTTACGGTCATTCAGAATTTTCTCTCCCCATCCTAGAAGTATTTTTTTCTCTATATTGTTATTTTAACTGTATCTGAGAAAAGAATGATCCATAAAAATTTAAAGACATTTATGTGAGCACAAATTAGATGCTGATATGATGTGGATGGTAATTAAAATTATTCTCAGATGTCTATTGTTAGAAAATAAATTATTCACAGACAATTGGTGAATATGTGCCAATGATATTGGTCCCTGATAGTTGTCATAAAATGAGACTCCTCATTAATTTTGTTCTAATGAAGAAATTCTGATGTGTTCACGGACTCACTAAAATACTTTATTTTATTAAATTGTTTGAATCCATCATTAAAGGATCAACGTCTTCAGAAAAGAGCATTTACCAGCACACTTTATACTGTGTAGTCCTGAAGGTTTATGAAAGACATGTACAGAGAACATACATTCACCCTGAATGATATGACAGAACATATGACAGAACATGCTCTTTCTGTTCACATTTAATATGCATTTAACTCTACCTTATGTTAATATTAAAATGATTTAATTGCTGGGCATGGTGGCACACACCTTTATTCCCAGCACTCTGGAGGCAGAGACAAGCAGATCTCTGTGAGATTAAAGCCAGCCTGGTCTACGTAGTGAGTTCCAGGTCAGCTGGGGCTGCAGGGAGACCTTGCCTCAAAAATACAAACACAAAAATTTATTGCAAACAATTTCATTCTATTGTTATCACACAAAGGCTGTGATATGTTGCTAGCTGAAGCAGAAGAGGTAACAATGATTTAGCTTCTGTGGTTATGTGCTACACACACTGCCATTACAGTGTTTTCCTGGAATTGCACTCTGTTTCTTGGGTGTCGTATAGGATAACTCTAGATAGTTTCCTCCCCATCTTTATAAATGCATGGAAGAGCTTAATTGTTTCATTTTTACATAAATAAGCATGCCTACAAAAATTGAAAAATGGCACTAAAAACAGAGTGATTACTATATATTACAATGGGTATGCATAGTATATTGTCAAGGTGTATTTATTAATTTTTTATTGATTAAAAATATTTCATATGTGGGGCTGGAGAGATGGCTCAGCAGTTAAGAACACTGACTGTTCTTGTGGAAGACCTGGGTTTGAATCCCAGCACCCACATGGTGGCTAACAGCTCCAGTTCCAGGGGATCCGACAGCCTCTCTGTCCTCCACGGGCATTGCACAGCACGGGTGCACTCACCTACATGCAGGCATAACACTCATACACATTTAAAAAAAATTAATATGAGCCAGATGTGGGAGGTGGGCAAATCTCTTTGTGAGATTGAAGCCAGCCTGGTCAAGTTCCAGGCCAGCTGGGGCTATAGGGAAACCCTGTCTCAAAAGTCAAAACAAACAAACAAATAACAACAACAAAAAAAAAATCCAAAACCAACCAAACAAACAAACAAATTAAAAAAACCAACCAACGCCCCCCAAGTATTTCATATATCTCACTATATGTCAGAAACTGTCTTTATTGTGAGGTTGCAATAGTGAGAAAAAATAGCCCTGCTCTTTATTTGCTTACAGTCTACTTGAAGACACTCATAGTAAAAAAAAAAAAAAATTGTGTTTGTAATTTTAAAAACTCCTTTAAAGGGGAAAAATAAGAAAAGAGGCAGGAAATGTGGTTGTGAGGTATTGCAAGATGAGAAAAATGACATTTTGGTAAAGACATGAAAGAATCATGAACTTGAACTAGTCAGGGTAGAGGGACAGGAAGTAGAATGTCCACAAAACAGAATTGTGCCCAAAGTATCAAGATCCCCCAGTGGGACCAAAATACCTGCAGCACAGATGGGGGCAAAGAGGATCCGAAACAGCAGAACTCTGTCAGTCGATTCTGTTCTGTATGAAGTCGGGGGTGGGGGGATTGCAGATTATGACCAGAGAAATAAGATGATCTGGAATATATTTATATTAGATCTCTCTGCTAGCTTTGCTGAGCATGGCTATAGGTACCCAAGGGTAAAGACAGAGACACCACTTAGGACCACTGCACTAGCATAAGTGAGAGATAACGACTTTGATAAGGGTCATAGTAGTGCTGGTTTAAGTAATACTTTGATTTAAGATATAATTTAGAAGTAGAGCTGAAAGGATGTCCTGACTTTTAAAATATGGAGTGTAAGACAGGCGATTTGGCTTCAACACATATAAAAATATAGTTTCTCTTTACGGAGAAGGAGATAATCTTTCAAAGGACAGATTGTGTGTGTGTGTGTGTGTGTGTGTGTGTGTGTGTGTGTGTGTATTATTATGGAGAAGGAAAAAGTCAGGAACTCAGTTTTAATCAAGATTAAGCTAAGGTTCCTATTTGCACTAATGGAGATATAAAAGATACATTTAGATTCACAAAGTTAGCATTAAGGAAAATGTTTGAGGGGGAAATATATTTTGAGTTATCACTACAGAGGTGGTACATCAGTCTATGAACTGCATAGGATTCCAAAGGATGAGAGCAGTGATAGAAAAAAGAATGGTGGTCCTAGCAGTGAGCCAAGGATGTTTCTCCACGTGAGGATGGAGGTCACAGCATGAAGCCCAGAGAGAAGGATATCCTGAAGCCCTGTGAAGAGAGGCTCAATAAAGAAAACGAACAGATTGGAGCTGAAAATTGGCCAGGAGTTTAGCAGTATCACCACTGAAAGGAAAGAGTTTCCTCAAAAACGATGAATATACCATTTCAGTGAATTGTGAGCTATAGTTCAGACAATACTGCTAAACATTTAAATAGATAAAAGTAAATAGGGGGCTGGAGACATGGCTCAGTGGTTAAGAGTACTTACTGCTCTTCCAAAGTACCCGGGTTTATTTCCAGCACTCACATGGCAGCTAATAACTGTCTGTAACTCCAGTTCCAGGGCATCTGATCCCCTCCTCTGGCCTCCACTGGTTTTGCATGATACAGGTACACTTATATACATGCAGCAAAATACTCATATTATATATAAATAAAAATAAACAAATGAAAATTTTAAAAATATACTGAAGTTGTTCTAACAATCAGATTTATTAGCATTTAAATGACTTCACAGAATAGGTGAAACAAAGCCTAAGAGAGGGTTGTGAGAATCATGATCTACGAAGGTGCACCATCGAGTTCTCATATGAGACACAAACATTGTGTATTATAAGTTTATACTGAAAAAAATATATTTGTTGCATTCATTCATGTTAGAAATATGAGAAATTTGAATTAATAAATTGAAACATATGACTATACATTTTGAGTGGAATCAGATTTATGGCTGTGTGTGCTGGTAACATGTATTCTTGGCCTTTAATTTTTAAGGATATGTGAGTTCTATGGTGTGTGTGTGTGTGTGTGTGTGTGTGTGTGTGTGTGCATGTGTGTGTGTGTGTGTGTGCGTGTCCAGTGCAGTCACCCATGTGGGTGCATGTGGAGGCCAGGGTTGATGGCAGCTGTCTTCCTCAGTCATTCCTCCACTTCATGTTTTAAGACAAGGTCTCTTACTGAATCTGAGGTTTGCCAATCCATAAAACCTGGCTGGCCATGGAGCCCCAGGGGTGTATTATCTCTGCCCCCCAGTGTTGTTAAAGTATATCTGAGATTCTTATAGAGATTACAGTCAATAAAAAGATTCAAAAGAGGTCACGGATGTTTCTTACAGCCAGTGATGAAATGTGGGTCAGATGAGAAATGTAAAGAGAACATACACAGAGCATTATTTGTCATATGGGAAAACCTATGCATATATTATTGTGATTACTATAGTATACCCCTGTATTTTTTTGTTTGTAATATGAGAAAGTCTGTAGTAAAAGCAATACAGAACAAGTAGTAATCAAAACAGTAATTTGTATTTTGATTTTGCCATATAATTTGAATAGATACAAATCTAATATTCTGTACTATTATTTTGCTATATTAATCTGAATGCAGAAGCTGGAAAGTTACTTAAATATATATTTCCTTCCTTGTTCTTTTTAGTTCCTGTTTAGAATCTTGGCTCTGTGGGATAATGTGGGTGTTCTGTTTTGGAAAGAGTTGGGCAATGCTGGGTCTTTGAAATCTAGGATACTTTTTTCACAGATAGGCATGTGGATCTGTACACATTGACCAGCTCTTTGCTCCTCATGGGGAGCTCTCCCCTGTGTGGTAAGACCCTTCCAAGTAGGAACATTTCAGCTGGGGCTTGTTTTCCAGTATTGTTTATCACTGGGACTTTGGCTACTTTGATGACCTTGAAAACCATTGTAACAAATTCCTAGAGTTTGGACTTTGAAAATGAAAATTAAGGTTCAAACCCTGACCCTGTTATTTTTGCCATAACATTCAACTCCTCAGGGATTTACTTGAAAATTATACAGATTGTGTCATTTGGAATTAAGGCTCAAAATTAGTTCTACACATTAGTATGTTCACAAATTTATTAATGAAATATCATAATCAATTACTATTAATTAGTAATTACTCCTAATTCTATAATGAAAGTCTGTGATGCAAGTGATACCCTCGGTAGACTTCTGTCTTCAGAAGCACTGGAAATTATAAAATGTCTGCATTCTAAAATTCTATTTAAATAGTGTATAAAATTGCCAAAGTAAGTTTTACAAGCATAAAACTGAATTTTAAGCCAGTGCCAGTGACTTTGATTTCTGTTTGTTCTATAGCTTATGTATATAGTGTCTTGAGCAATAGGGTCTCACAGTGGAGTTCTGATGGGTAACCAAGTTCATAGGTAATGGCTAGCGTTGTTTGAAAGTATGTGAGAACCCTGGTCAAGGGCTTCAAAAGAGGGAGTCCATTTCTGGCATTGGGCTTTTACTTTGCTAGCCTATAATGTCTAAGGCAATATCCCCCTGTTGTAAGGTAACTGCATTTTATCTCTTTATAATGTATATGTACTTTAAGAAGAGTCTGTAGTGGTAGGTTTCCATATGGCTTTCCCTTAAGGCCTTTCATGTTAGTTATTCCTCCTCTCATCACCATTGTAACAGAAATAGTCCCCTCCCCCCTTGCTTCCCCAGTGGATTATTCTGCTTGTTATCAAAGGCTTGCTGGCATGGGTCTTACCAGTTTTCAGGTTGTAACTACAAACACTGCTCACTGATGTTTTATAAGAGGCTAAATCTGCTTGAAGGTCTTGATCTTTTGTGTACTAGAATTGATGACTCAACCAGAGAATTCTGAGTGTCTTCTGCTAAGCACAATTTAGAAGGTCCTAGCTTTTCTTCAGGTTTCTTCTTTCCCTTAGGGAGCTTGGGAGTGACAGGAGTATTTTCCTTTCTCACCAGGGAACCTTGTCTGATTCCTCTCCACAGGGACTCCTAGGGTAACTAACTAATCAGAACTGGGTCATTGCAGTTGCTCCAGAAGCTGATGCCAAAATGAGATGAAAGGATTTTATTAGGGTTAATGCTCTGTATGAGAGAAAACAGAGAACATGTCATAAAAGGACTGGAATATTCTTTAGCTACACATCAGGCCCCTAGAGAAAGGAAGGCAGGTGCATGGAAATATTGGAGATTGCTGTGTCTTCTGAGGAAGGTGTATCAAGGCTGTTGGAGAGCTATGGATCCAGGGCTGGTGGTAAGATAAGACCCTTTTCTCTAGGAATACGTCAGTCTTGTCAGTCTTTGTGACTCTGTCTTGTTCAGGGATTGGATGGAAGCAGCCTGTGGGAAGCCAGGTTTCCACACCACTGTGGTGGGATTTTTCAAAATGCTTACCATAAGGCCCTTGGGTCAGTTTATACTTCTGGCTCTAACTCTTTCTTTGACAACAAAGTAATGCAAATATTAAGGGCCACGGACATGACTATTGTTAGTTTAATCCCAGCTCTTCAATTTACAAGCTCTGAAAGAGGTTTACTAGCCTTCTCCCTGTTCTCATTTCTTCATCTGAGACATGAGAAAGAAGCCACTGTGCATTCGTGCATGATGAGGCATGAGCCACATAACTGTGGTCAAGATCAAATGAGACAGGTCTATTGGAAGTTTCTGGTGTGGCTATTCTGAAGTAAGATAAGCACTGACTAAATGATAGATAACCTCTGTCATCATCAGCAACAGGAATGCAGAAACATTCCCAAAATAGATTAATTTTTAACACAAATACTCTAACAGTAAAAGCTGTTAAAATAACCACTTTCAATGAACTGCTGTGAATATATACTGTCTATTATACTGTACTGAGTCCTGAAGAGTTTTTCCCTTTTACTACCAAGCTTTTCAATGTCTACTTTCTAATTAAAGTTGTAGTGAGTATGATAGATTTGATGATTTGTCCCCTAATTTGACTACATTTGTCCACACATGTCCACAGATACATAAAGGTTAATGTTCTTACCCTACATCACATCAAAAAGAGCTGGCTCTTGGAGTGAAATTCTCTACTCAGGAAGGATTTAAATATGAGACTATTAAAAATAATTTTAAGGGGACTGGAGAGATGGCTTAGCAGTTAAGAGCACTGACTGCTCTTACAGAGGACCCAGGTTCGATTCCCAGCACCCACATGGTGGCTAACAACTGTCCTAACTCCAGTTCTAGGGTATCCTTTGCCCTTTTCTGACCTCCACAGGCATTGCACTGCACAGGTGCACTTACATGCATGTGGGCAATACACTCATACCATAAAATAAAAATAATTAAGAAAATATTAAAAAATAATTTTGTCTGGAAGTACTCAAATGTATATATCTAAGAAAATTGCTTTATATCAATATATTAGAACCTTTCAGGATGCTGTAGAGATTTTAAGTGTTGAAGTTGATACATTTTTATAATTAGACTTAGCAGTAATATATTTAATATGTACATGATAGCCCTTTTAAAATATTTATCACATCTATATTATTTTCCAGATACCTGGAGGACACAAAGGTAAATATCACATAATACTTCCTCTTGAGGTCCTAATCTAGACAAATAGGTTATCACAATAGCACAAAGAAAAGCTATTTGTGAGACTCAAGCCCAGGATGTGACACAAAGAGTGTAGACAGTATCAGCTGGGATTAGATTAACCTGAGAGAAATAACAATGTCAAATAACATCAACATTTACTTGTCCATCAAGTCCACAAAGGCTGTAATAATCCTTGTCCATCAATCCAGGATGGTGTTGGGGCTTCATCATGTCTAGCGGCTTCTGGTTTGCTGTATCTCCTCTGTGTATAACTTATTCCCCAGCTTATTTCTGGTACAACTTGGCTGCTGGTGCACCGCTATGTGTGCATCCGGACAGCCATGTAGAGGAAGGGAGAATGTAAGCTCTCATACTGAACAGTGACTTAGTGACTTGCATTTGTATGTATCACATTAGCATGCTCTTTCCCGTGGACCTGAAAGTGGCCAAATGACCACACATAAATACAAGAGGAATGCGAGTTTATTCCAAGGAGCCATATGCCTAAGAAAAAATGTTATCTCAAAACAAAAGAGGGAAACAATAGTTCTTTGAGCCATCTGGGAAGTCTACCATAAAATCCAACCCAGTTAGGAGTGGAAAAAAGGAAAGAATTTGTGTTAATAAAATGATATGGTATGTATTGTTTTAACTTTTAAGCTACATTGGCTTTCAAAGATGGGTACAGAAAATTGTAGCCTAGTTAAAAGCCCACTGTAATGAATTTGTAGACATAGACCACACAATATTTCAGTTGTTTGTAAGTAAAAGGAATATGATGTTGGCACAGCATAGGAGTACCTCAGTAGTTCTCCCACAGGATGGATTCTGTGAATCTGGAAAGGCTTGTGAGGAAAGTAGATGATCTGTTTTTCTATTTATAATATGTATACCTGGTGTATAGGTGTATATTTCAGTACATATTTGTTTCAACATAGATGAAAAGCAATTATTATACTAATATTTGGAGCTTTAGTATATTATTAACTCAGGCAAAATACCTACTAATGAGTTTATTCAACATTAAATAACAAAGTAATTAGTGTCTCAAGTGCTTATTATAATATAGAAATCCTTGTTATATTATTTTATGTATATTTCACTCATATTTGAGGAAATTGGGGTGTTTATGAAGAGTGGCAATTGTTTACATGGTAATGGAGTAGAAATTATTTACTTTTTTTGTTACCTTAAAATCAAGTAACCAATAAAAATTTAGATAATGAAGAATTCCTCTAATTAATAAACTAGACACAGTGGAAAGAAGACACACAAAAAAAATCTTTCTTCTAAACATAATGCAGAATCCTGAAAGTTTTTAAGATGAATCAAGCACATGTGTACTCACATAGACACATGTAACTGACGGTCACAGCTCATCATTCACTGACTTGCTTGGTGGCTTTCCCATCCTCAAATTGTCCATCTATAGGAACAGTTAAGAACTGCAGGCCGTCTTTAAAAAACATATTAGTTTGCAGTTCTTTTGAATTATTTTGCTTTCTACAGGAAAATTCAATAAAAAGACAGAAAATGACAGTATAATGGCACCCAGGGAACTTACCAACTGATCCAAGTTATCAAAAATTATGAGAAAAGCTCATATTCCGAAAGAAAAAGAGATTGTTAAATGTCTAGTCTGATAGCTACCATATGCACTTTAGGTCTAATCCACGATATATAACATTTTCATATTCATGTGTTGGAAATTCACAGTGCTGTAGTATTGTAATATAATCAAAGCTTCCATGAGCAGAGCAAAAACCATTCTTATGTTAATTCAACCATAGAAAACTTAGATACAGCCTTGTAATCTCTTTTACTTTATATAGAACAGTTTTCTGTTACCACTGTACACACATGCACAAACACACACATACACACAGCAATATTGAAACCAAATTCTTTTCCTGTCAAATGAATCAATGAATACATCTACATTAAATATATTCCCACTTTAAATAGCTTAAGTGCAATTGAATAAAATCACCTGTTAAGAATCTGATGTGTTTAAGGTAATATACTGAATATTTTATGACTGTTAACATCACTAAAGTACAGAAAATATCTCTATCAGGTCTCAACTTGATAAAACTACAATAATTTAGGGTCAAATTGGATTCACAAAAGACTGTTCCATAAAACGGAGTTAACTGGATAAAGGGACATTCATTTTTCTATTTTTTTTACACTACTTCTTGCTTTGTATACCATTCAGAAAGAGTAATGTATGCAATGTTACATAGACTATAAGTGATAGAACTGAGATTTGAGCAAGGGTTTCCTCACATCTGTGTTATTCTTACTCATTGTTCCTTGTGTGTTCGACAGCAGTGTATGTATTTGCTTCCTTCAGTTTTCTTCTGCCCAGTGATCACCTTGATGGTTAATAGGGCACAGCCTTGTGAAGAAGTACAATGACTTGGGGAGGTGATAGAGTGAAAACTGAAAATATTGAACTCTCCTGTTCTGCATCTGCTGCTTCCGCGGAGTGAAGCTAACAACTTCACAAATTTGTTTTGTCTCTAAATGATAGTTTAACTGAAATACACATATCTATAATATATAATTACTCTACTGACACTAGAATGTCTTTCAGTGTCACACATAGAAACATGGATGCACTTCTTTTTTAAAAAAATATTTTTTATTATTACTTTTATTTTATGTGTATGTGTATATTGCCTGAATGTGTATAAGTGCACCCATGTCATGCAATGCCCACAGAGGCCAGGAGAGGGTGTCAGATCCCCTGGAACTGGAGTTATGGACAGTTGTTAGCTGCCATGTGGGTGGTGGGATTCAAACCCAGGTCTTCTGGAAGAACATTCAGTGTTCTTAACTGCTGAGTCATCTCTCCAGCCCCATGGATGCACTTATTCCTAAAAATAATGTTTTGTCTAGAAAATCTCCCAGTTGTATTGAGAGCTAGATCTCCTTTTAATAGTTGTATAGTTATTGGTTACTTCATTATATGAATTACCCTTAAACTTAGTGACTTGAAGCAAATATAGGCATATATTTTACTCTGATGGCTTCTGCAGATCAGCAGTTGAGAACAGTTTTTGTGACTACCTCAGCTTTGAATTTTCTCATAAGGCTGTAACCAGATGATGGTGGTCACTGGCCTAAAGGTTTGATGACAGTTCTAGATCCACCTCAAGACTCATATGGCTGAATTGATGCTAGAAAACCTGTTTTCTTTAGGAGGATCTCTCCATATACTGCTTGAGCGTCCTCACAGTATGGCAACTAGTCTCCAACACAGCAAGCAATTCAAGAAGTTAAAGAGGAGGCCGAAATTCTTCTATGGCCTAAACATGACAATCACGTACTTGCACTTCCTTCATTCACTAATAAGCTGGGAGGCCAATTCAGTCCTAATTCAATGAGGGAAGGATCTACATAAGGTCATGAATATCAGCAGTGTGGATTATTGGTTGAAATTTGGGAGGCTGTTTATCACATATCTCAAGAGAAGGCAGTATTTTCTCATTTACCTGACACAAAGAAATGGTATCTTGTTTCTGAAAGAGTACAAGTGTGTTGAAATCAGACAAATATGATTCTGTGCAAAATTCTATCTTTTGAAAATTAGTAATAGTAGTGTGTGTGTGTGTGTGTGTGTGTGTGCACATGTGCACACACATTCACATGCTGCACCTGCCATGGTATATTGGGCAGGTCAGAGGGCAACTTTCGGAATCAGATTTCTCCTTCAACCATGCTTTGCTGGAATTCAACTCAGGTCATCAGGCTTGTGCAGACAGTAATTTTATCAACTGAGCCATCTCCCCAGTCCAAAACCTTGTTTTCTCTATTGTCAAGTAAACAGAGCACAAACACCATAGTGCTGTATTGAAGGCACCTCAAAATTTTGTCTCATATTTTTCTCCTTTTTATTTCCTATTATTCTTTTTCTATTAATATTTTATTTATTATTTTTATTTTGTGTCTATAAGTGTATTGCCTGCATGGATGTAAGTACACCTGTGTTGTACAATGCCCGAAGAGGTCAGAAGAGGGCCTCAGATTTTCTGAACTGGAGTTAAGAATGGTTGTTAGCCACCATGTGGGTGCTGGGACTCAAACCCAGATCCCCTGCAAGAGCAGCCAGTACGCTTAGCCACTGAGCCTTATCTCCAGGCCCCCCTACTAGTCTTTAAAGTATGAACAAGTGTACTCATGTGAGGTTAAGGAAGTCCCCAAACCCCAGGAATTCTATAAAATCATGACTTCAGGAATATATACATATTCTGTATTTCTACTCTGATATTTTCTTTTTTGTTTTTTTTGAGACAAGTTTTCCCTGTAGCCCCAGCTGGCCTAGAACTCACTGTGTAGACCAAGTTGACCTGAATTCACAGAGATCTGCCTGCCTCTGCCTCCTGAGTGCTGGGATTAAAGGCATGTGCCACCATGCCCAGTCATTGTACTGTGATATTTTCAAAAGTCCATATGATAAGAAATTATATTAGATATTTTTGCTGTACAATATAATGTATTGACCAGTGAAATCTATTATTTGGTTGCTCTATTTTAACTGTGCAAATATTTCTTTTAAATGTTTTGTTTTAAAATTTATACATATTTAGAACCCTGAAAATATCCCTAGAGAATTGGGATTTCATGTGTAATTTGAGATTTTCCATCTGCTAGATCTGACAGCCTCATCTTAACCAAAGACATTGTCAGTGTGTTGAAAATGAAATGCTCTTTTTCTCCATTGCTGCATTATCATGTTGGTGATGAGTCAATACACATTTCTGCCAAATATCCTCCTAAAAAGACAATTGAAAATAAGGATAAATTTCAGTCTTTTTAATTGAACTTACTTATCTTAAACTGGGGTAAATATGTTAGAGATTAAAAGTACTTAGTAGTAGTCATAATTTATATTGATTTTACTAAGCAAACAAACTCGTAGAGCCATTTTGTGGCTGAATGACAAGTTTCAGTAAAATGGACATTAGTAAGTATCTGTGTATCATGTCCTTTCTGTGTGCCTGTGTAACTGTTAGATTCCACAGAGCTGATTATAGATTTGTTTTATGTGTGGTCATACATGTGCCAAAGTGATATGAAGCCATTAGATGGTAGAGTTGTTATAGTTTTATCTTCTCACAAGCGAACAAATGATTTTATTGAAATTTCCAAGCCACCTCTTTAAAAAAAAGCTAATGAAAAGATGGAGTCTCACTTTGTATTTGCTGATATTGTAATTTGATTCACTATGTTTGTGGATTTTGCATACAAGTCTTATTAAAACTATTAAGCTTGGGACTGGAGAGATGGTTCAGTGGCTAAGAGAACTGACTTCTCTCACAAAGGACACGGGTTTCATTCCCAACACCCATATGGCGGGCAACAACCATCCATAACTAACTCCAGTTCCAGAGGATATGAACCACCATCTTCTGGCCTCTATGGGCATTGCATGACATGGGTGCACTTAAACACATGCAAAAAATACACTCATACATAAAATAAAAATAATAGCTAAAATTTTAAAAATAAATGATTGCACTTTTGGCCAAGTGTAAAAATATTTTGATCAAATACAGGAAAAAATTAAAACACTTTTTGTGATTTTTCCGGTTTAGATAAATAGTTCCCTGTGTGGTTTTTATGTTCTGTTTAAACACTCATTCCTATGTAAATACTCTCGTTTCCAGCATCTCATTCATTCTAGAATTAAGATTTTAATTCAGAACACATAGTTATTGTAAGTTACACTTTTTAGCTTTTCTTGCTTTAGGCAAAGCAAGCAGATACATGGATAAACATTGTTACATAACAGCAGAAATTGGGAATGAATAGGACCTTGAACTGGTACATTTTGAAGAACAACAAGCTACATGCAGAGAATGATCCAGAAAATGTACTTAACCTGAGAGTACATGTGTGAATGAAAACTTGAGATGCGTAACAAGCTCTCAAAGGCGTAAGTTCAGTTAGAGCCAGACATGTCCTAGATATTTGTGTTCATGTATGTCTAAGTATTGTCAAACAGAGCATTTCAGTCTTTAATGTACACAACTGTATTGAGACATGTTTACATGATGATTTTGATGCACAGTAGTTGGTGATACCCAAGATTCTGTTTCTAAGAAACTCCATGTGGCGTTTGCCTCTGGAGCACAAGCTGAAGTGCTTGCCACTTGCTTATCTTACCTGATCCAGAAAGATTGCCCCATTTATTACGTATGGCTCGCACACTTCCTCTAGATTATACTTTGACTTTTTAAGTTTTGCTCAGACTATTGCAATGTTAGTACTAGCGAGATACACACACACACACACACACACACACACACACACAACACACACACATATATATACCATATATATGTATCCATATATAACCATATATATGTAACCAAATATATGTATCGAACTACAGTGGAAAACACATGTCTTAATATTGGCAATTGTCATGACGGTTTTCACAATTTTTATTTCTCTTTTCACTATAATTTCACAAGTATTTGACCATTATGTCTATAATCCCTACATACTAATATAAAAACACATGCTGTTGAGTTACATTTGGATTATTCTATTGTTTGTGGTTCAATTTTTAAATTGAATATTAAAGTTTACTTTTTTTTTCAGTTTGGTTAACATCTTAAATGACATAAAGACATTTTGAAACCAAAAATCATTTGACCTTGTTAAACACGATTGTATCATACAGCTAGGAAAAGAAACTTTAGAGAACATTATTTCAGTTTCTAACCACTGTTTCTGTTCATACTCCCACCAAAATAGATCATGGATCAAAGAAAGAAGATTTAGTGCAAACTCTCTTTGTCTAACTGCTTTATAATGGGAAAGAGGGCAGGCAGACTAAAGAACACAGATTCGGGGGCTGGAGAGATGGCTCAGTGGTTAAGAACACTGGTTGTTCTTGCAGAAGACCCAGGTTTGAATCCTAGCACCCACATGGCAGCTAACAACTGTCCATAACTCCAGTTCCAGGGTATCTGACAGCCTCTTCTATCTGCCTGCCTCTGCCTCCCGAGTGCTGGGACTAAAGGCGTATGCCACAAATAAAAATAATAAATAAAATATTTTAAAAAACACAGATTCGGCTGAAAAATACTTTCTGAGGATTTTTAAACTAGATTCTTTTATCTACTGCCCCTTTCTAATTATAACAAAAATAAAATAAATGCAACACATAGTCTAATGATTTTGGAAACAGTATGTCTGAGGATTGTAGAACTTTGCTTTGCAAACCTTTAGCTTACCTGTGACCATCCCCATGTGATCAAAGTACACAGATGGTCATAAATAGCAGTGAGAACAGTCACAAGATGACAGCTGCACGCTACATTAAAAGATGTGCTAAAAGGAGAGTTATCACCTCCAATCTTCTATCTGGCGGAAGTGTGGGAATTTTAGTTCCCACACTTCATATATATATATATATA